>NC_092454.1:45395414-45724914 GCF_036169615.1 Heliangelus exortis
CAAACTTCTTTGCCAGATATTTCCATCTATCCTTCTACTCTGCCTTTGTTCAAGATACATTAAAATGTAACACAAAATGTAACCGTACAAAATTAAAATGTAACACAAAGGTAACACAAGATACATTGAAATGGCTGCTTCCCTTTCAGTATGTATCAATATGCAGTATATTCACAACACTGCCCTCTAACGGGACATGCAGTAGAAAGAAGAAAAAAAGAAACCATAACTTTATGCAGCTTTCTTTAATGATTGGGTTTGCCCAATATATAATTAGAACTTTCCTTCTTCAAGCAATATGCATATATACATACATATAAACACATTCTATAAAATGATGTGTCAAGAGTCCTTGATCAGTCACTATGAACAGTAACAGTAAAAGCAATTAAGATGCTTCTGTATACTAAAAAGTCAACATTAATGGTCCACTGTAATATTTTCAACTTTTAAAAATTGTATTTGTAACAAATATAAGCAACACTGGATTTTCTTATCCATTTACACAAAAAATCCTTTCATATTCAAGCTATGCTGCTACACACTGATTGGAATTGGTTGTTACAAGCAAAAATATTTAGAGGACAGCTGATCTTGCTGTTCAACACCAAGACTTCCAGTAGAAGAAAAGACTTCCACAGAAGCAAATAATTACTTAAGTCAGCATGTAATTAGCAAAGAAGAAAATACACCAAGAAATAAAATGTATTCTATGATGGAATTATAATAACATATGAAAAGACTCAACTTGTGTCTAAATGACACACAGAATTTCTGCTCATCAGTATTCCTGTTTGCCTGAAAAGAAAGAAGGCAAGCTTCTAGACACTAAAGTGAGGAAATATTTTTAAGTACCATATTAGACAATAATAGAAGGCGTGTTCTCAAAATCATGTTTTCTCATATTCCATAAAATAAGCATAGAAAAAAATAATCTATTTTGATTACTAATCTGGAGGAATTTTTGGTTTAGTGGTTTTTAATGTTTCTTCTTAATTTCCCATTGGGCTGACTCCTAGCTGACAGTTACGTGGCTTCCTGCTCCAAAGACAAAAAAAAAGTGACTGAAAATTCTAAAGCAAAGCTAAATGTCATTTTGTTCAAGAGCCTCTAGGGACAGACAGAGAAGGGACATGCCACTGCATGCTTAAGTACACAATGATTGTCACTGATCGTAATAATTTTTGAAGCATCTTTTCATATTTTTAGAAGTAAATGCAAAATCAAAGTTGTTGGATCACCGTGTAAAATACATCTGATGTTTCCATCGGCAAGCATAGACTGATTATATAATCATCCAGGTTGGAAAAGACCTCTAAGGTCACTGAATCCATCCACATCCACCCTACAACCCCTAACCACTAAACCATCCACTGGAGCTCTCCATATACCCGTCTTTTGAACACCTCCAGAGATGGTGCTGCCACCACCTTCCTGGCCAGCCTGTTCCAGTGTCTCACCACTCCGTGAAGTTTTTCCTAATATCTAACCTGAACCTATCCTGGTGGAGCTTTACTCCATTTCCTCTTGTCCTGTCACTGATCACCAGAGAGAAGAGGCCATCGTCTGTCTCACTACCACTCCTTTAAGTAGTTGAACAGAGCAACCAGGTCTCCCCTCAGCCTCCTCTTCTCCATCACAGCCTTTCCATCAGAAAAAGTTTTTTTCCGTATGCAGTAAAATATTCTTCAATCAAAGATTAGTATGACAACCAGAATCCTCAAGGAAACAGAACTATCTCTCAAGTCTTTGATATTACTAATAATACTAAAATCAACATCACAATTACTATTATTATTTATGGTATCATATCCAGCTTAGAGGTAAGCAATTAAAAAAACATTTATTAGAAACTGCAAATCTTCATGGAAGAAAAACTTTTTTGCAACTTTAATCGTTGTAACTAGGTGTGAAATATATTTGTAATATGATAAAATTAGCTAGCAGACAGATACTCAGCCAGAAGAATTTTTTTCAAATTTGTGCTATTTGTGAAAGGAAAAAAAAAAAAAAAAAAAAAAAAAAAAAAAAAAAAAAAAAAAAAAAAAGAGAGAGAGAGAGAATTATTTTGTATTAATTTGAAGAAGATGAAAGAAGTTAATCTCTACACATTTCCAACTCCGATTCAGGAAAATTTTAAGGAATACAAAAAGCTTCTAGACACATTCTTAAGCACATTTTAAAATAGGGCACTGTCTCACTGAGGTAATTGTTGAATCCATGTTTTAATCATCAGAATATTGACGAATGAACATCTAGGCTAGTACCAAAGAAAAACTCTTGAAAAACATTTTAAATTGTTAAGATTCAAGTAATGTGTAAAGGGTCCTTCTAATACTCCATCTTTAACAGTAAACTTTTCCACCAATCAGAGTTACTGGATTTTTAAAACTCACATAAATATTCTCTCTGCAGAGAGTATGATATTTTGCGCAACAAAAAGCAAATAGTTTATCCTATTATTAGTTTACCTTATCCTTACTAAGAAGAGGGGAAGAACATTTCTTAGTGTCACAGTTTTAAGCACAGAACTGTATACCGAGACTCAACCCTTTGTGACTTGCATGTTTTTCTTTTACTTCAATGTGTACTAGAAATGATGATGTACCTTCTAACATCTGGAGCTATGTCTTTATCCATGAATATGTATTATCAATCTAGACATCAGTTATATTACAGTGTTACAATGTTTAATGCATAAACCTTAAAATATCTAAAGGACTTTGGACATTCTGCAGTCAGTATTGGATTTGTTAATTAAAATGTGATTTTCACTGTATATGAGATCTACTTCAGTCAAAATTCTTCCAACGTATTAATTTGAAGAAGAACAGTAGTACTACAGTAGGCTAAATTCTTGTCTTTTCTTTACATAATCTTTTTAGGAGCAATTCATGTTGCAACTGCACAGTACAGGTATAAATTTTTTCTACACATCTCTGGAACAGCACGAACAGCATGCGTGAGAATAACAGCCAAGAAAACACGTGCCAATTTCTTACAGAGAGAAAAGATTTTTACAAAACAAACGAGAAAAAATTAGCAGAATGAGGAAAGTAATAGGCTGGTAACCTCTTTTATATGCTGGGTAATTCCCAAGTCACAAAGCACACTGAAAAATTACCTAATCCTTCCTAATACACCTTCCCAACAACTTACCATGATTAAAGCTCTCTTCACAGCACAGTGTCAACAATGTATTTATTGGCGAGATAGTTAAATAATTTAGATTCTTTTCACCCTCTTAACTGCAACTGCACTTAACAGACTATTTCACCCACTGTATTCCACTAGTCTTGCAATACTTTAAATGAATCATGTTCAAACAATGAAAAAAATACATTTTGATGAACAACATTTTGAAAGTGCTGCAGCTGAAATTGCGTCCTGTGCAGTTCCCATGTAAGTGTTTGATATGTACTTTTTGTTAGGAGAACAGGATTTAATAAATATTGGTAACAATAACTGTTTTTGCTGGGAAATCGGGCAGTGATATATTTTCACACAGACCTTCTGGCAACTTGTAGGCAATGTTGCAGAAATCTTTGATATCAGCTAGCCATCTGTGAAAGCTTCAATAAAGCAAGGCCTCCTCTGCAATTCATAGAGAGTACACTCGCTTTTCCCTGACACATCCACTCAAAAACTATGAAAAACACAATTTTAAAACACCACTCCTTTTTCAGATTCTATCTATATGCATAGTATATACATTCTTTGTATTCATATATGCAATAGCAAATAGTCTGCAATATTTTAAAAATAGTTCAATATTTAAATATGCGTTACAAAATATGCGGTGTTTTTCTTTATTCCTATTTCCATTTTTTTCACTCTTACACATCATGCCACATACACACCCCTACAGAAAAACCACACAGTTATGGAGAAACAATTTGCATCAGTATCAGATGCCATGGCCAAAATGTGGCTGTTTTCACTGCCAACAGAAGCAGTGTGACAGGACACAGATGAAAGAAGCCCTAACTGTCTGTTATGTCTTTTCTGTTATACTCTTTCTTAATTTATGTGACTCAGAAACCACTGAAATGAGTACAAGTTAGGCGTGTAGATGAGAAAACCGATGAGATTCAAAATGGAAGCTAGACACCAGCCTATGAACTTGCTGAAGACAGGTAAAGATAAAGACAAAAAGAAATTTCTATGCACAGCAAGAGGAAAGTGGGAGCTTTTCATATGTTTGGCCATTTTAGAAGTCTTCTTGAACTCCAAGTCCCATTTGTCATCCAGAGTAACAGATTAACCCACAAGACAGCATTATTCTCAGTTACCAGGCTTCAAGACCAGTAACTTCACGGGGATTGGGGGGGGAGGGGGGCAGCAGGACTCCTGTAATACAATATTACCATGTTTTATGCAGTGCAAACTATCATCCAACAGAGTTCAGCTATTCTGAGTGCAAACAGAACAGCTGAAACAATAACTCTGCATGACAGTCTTTAATGTTCATTGCTGTTTTGGGGGTTGTTTGGGTGGGTTTTTTTAACGTATCTTGAAAATAATTCCTTGGATTTCCATAACTATATTACCCTTCTGTGTCCTGTTACGGTAAATCCTTTACTGATATATTTATGGACACTACTCTTGCCCTTTGGAAGATTCAGTTATTAGTTATTAACTTTTCATTCTTATTTTACTCTTTATTTCTGGCCCAAATTATTCTCCTCTCACTCACATTCACTTTTCCATCCATTCCTGATGCCCAAACACGGATACACTTTGCCTGGGGTCTTTACCTCCTCACTGTGTGTCAACTGCACTTGCTCCATCCTCCTCTTTGCTCTGCATTGCTCCCTTTCTTTGGAAGCATTTCCTTTGGACTGCATTTCATCAGATCCAGAAATTAAAGGCTTCTGTCCTTTAACTGTCTGGTAATTCATGAATTTAAAATGGAGAGATTCTGACCCTGTGAAGTTATTATTTATTGTAAAGACATTAATCTCCATCTGCAGCTGACCATAATTTAACCAATTCTAAAATATATCCTTAAGAAAAAAACAAACACTGTATAATAACACACACATATATATCACTATGAAAAATAACTGGTACCTGTGCAGTACCTAATATAGTCCTATTACCATGTTATTCCTCATCTTGATTACACAAATGCCATAGTCTTTCACTTACAAAAAGTTTACTAGTATCAAGCATAAAAAAGGAATTTACAAGTGACCCAAGTTCAGCAATTCCAAACAGTTAAATATATCTGTATCTCATTAATTACAGCAAAGTGATAGTTTTAGCATACTGCATGTAAGTCAGTGTAACAGAAAACCTAATAAGGAATTCTCCTTCCCTACTGCTAAGAAATTCAAAAGAAATTTCTTAAGTTATTAGTTCAAAAGTTGCATTTATATACACCATTTGCAAAAACTTCAGATTAGAACTCCACATACTAAAGATTAAAGGGGTCTCTAAGAGGACAAAGATACATACCTCGTATGAGTAGGTGGGCTGAAGAATGAGAACTTTTGTTTTGAAGCACTGTTTATAGGCTAAAATAAAATGTTGCCTCCACCTGAATAATTTAGAGCATTTTCCAGCCCAACTAATGTGTATGTGTATCACTACTGCTAGTTAGTCAAGGAAGTCAAATTATTGTGAGGACCTTCAGAGGTCTTTTTTTAAATTCAGGTTCAGATTTAACAATAATTGAAGATTCACAGTAATATAAACAGATTATTTTTCCAGACAACAATTTGAATTTTACAGAGCTGCAAACCTATCTGCCATTATTAAAAATAATGGCTTCATTTGCACACAGTAATGCTCAGAGAGATCAGGCTGAAAATTTAATACTATCAAGACTCTTCTAAAGCCCTAGAACTGTTGTGCTTCCACAGTGTTGCTTCTGAAGCAGACCCCTGCACATAGAATTGTTACTTACCCTACATTAACACAATTATAAATCATTTTTTAAAGGTCAGAAATATTTTTTTGTAAACATTTTGAAGCAAATTTAAATTGTTTTGACACATTTTTCTCAGGTTCCACCTTTCAGCATCTAGCACATTGTAGGAAGGTATCTCAAAACCAGACAAACTAATGCTATCAATAGTGAATCACAGAAAACCATTACTTCTGCTCAGAGGACATAGGAAGAAAGCAATTAAATTCAATTAGAGGGAAAAGCTATGACCAACTACCACATGAAGCAGGTAAAGCACCATCATATTCACTGAGTTTCTCTAAGGCATATGATAAATTCTTGATAATGCCTGGCTCAGTTCAAGACTTAGTTGGCCAAAATCCATCACTCACATGAATCTTACAGCTTTTGTAAACACTGAGTTAAACAGCAGGCTGAGTCAATCACTGTTTTGTTTATGTAATAATAACTTCACTGATCCTATTGTTAAGTGCTGTTCTAAATTGAAAATTCACAGAGGGTGAGAACTACAAAACCTAACACTGAAAAGATTTTTTCTAGATTGTCAGACTACTGAATCTGGTTTGGTCCAATATGACTCCTAAATGTCTCCCAAAGACACTGAATTTCTACTGTTGCTTAGCAAAACAGGACAATATTTTAAAACCTACCTACCCTCCAACAGATGATGAAAAAAATTCCTAGTTGTAGACACCTTCACTCCAGGAATTTCAGAATGCTTTGCAAATATTACTGTTTCTTTCTGGTTGCAGAGAAGAAACCAAAACACAGAAGGGTTTGTTTTCCAAGGTCACAAAGCAAGCCACAGACAGAACTAAGACTATTATATATTTGATTTTCAGTTCCCTGTTGCAGATATAAGTTCTTGTTTTAAACTGAACAGAGGAAAAGAGAATTATTTGGCCAGTTCTTAAAGTAACTTTTTCTCCAAGGCTCTCCTACTATTCTAATTCTATTACAGGCAGGGGTAAAAAAAAAAAAAGGGCAGAAAATAATATTAAATTATTTGGTTCTACTATGTGTTTTAAAAGGTAATAAAAACACAGAATTTTCAAATAATCTACAGCTACCTATTTATTTAGCTTACTCTACAACAAAAGATAGAAAGCAAAGAAACTGTAGTTATACAATGTTCTACCGCTATTTATATCCAAGTAGGCAATGGAGCATTGTGTTATCAAAACCAAACCAAACCAAAAAATAAATAAAGAAAACTTCATTTTGAAGGTTTTTTCTGTCACTGTTAAGTCAAACATGTGGCTGAGAACAATACTGTATTGATGCTGTGCTGACATGTTGAGAACAGAGGCTCTGTGACACAGCTTGTCTAGTTTTGGGAAATCAGGAGAGGATAAGAAAATATGCCTTTCAGACAGAAACTGCAGAATCCTCTATGACTTCCTTCCTCTAATAAATTGACCATGTATGGAACACCCACCAAAAGTTTTCTTTTTCAGACAATAAAACACTCTTGCTGTAAGCCACTCTGCATGCCTCTGGCAAGTTAAGCATGAAACAGTAGCAACACTAAAGCATGAAATCTACTCACAACCCAACTCTTACGGTTCGTATTTTGGAACACTGGGCTCAGCTATTAAAATTACTCAAATATGCAACTTGCAAAAAATGAATCAAGAGAGTGGAACCTCAACATTATATATTTCACCTGCTGCAAAAAGGAAGGAGTAGCTGAACCAAAAAAAAAAAAATCCATTGCATGAAGAATGCATTCAGAATAGGGTGAAACAACCCCTAGACATTTTTTGAAGAAATGTGATATGCTTCTGTTGACTAAAGCTCAGAGACAAAAAAAATAGACTCACTGAAGTGAAGCAAAGCCCCTTCCAGCAAGCACTGCATTATCAACAAATACATCATTGTCATTGAAGATCCTGAAGAAACATCTGCCAATAGTTCTGGAAAGCTGAACCCATACCTAGACAATATGAGTTTCCAGCTAATAAATATGACAGAAAAACAGAAATGCTCAATGTAAACAGAGCTCGTATTCAATTTCAGTGCCTAATGAAAAAAAAAATTACAGATCACTCAAAGCAATGGAATTTTCTTCCACCCAAGGGGAAAAAAAAAAAAAAAAAAAAAAAAAAAAAAAGGAACAATGATGTTGATAACACGGGTTATTTTGCCTTATGGTTTCTAAAAGAACGATAATTAAATGAAGGACTTGACAGAAGATAATGCCCAACATTCCTCTTGCTACAGATAATTTACCTTGCCCTAGAGTTGGGAAAATAAACATTACTTCACTATTCACTGAACTAGTTATCTTGCTGTAGTGATCATGGTTCCAATGCTGACAATTATGGACATAAGGCAGGAAATTTCCTCAAAAAGGTGTAACAATTCCATTCTAGTGGTGTTCGAGATTTTTTGAGAGCAATAAAACCAAAACACACTAACTTTGCAGCTATACATCTGTTTAATTTGTTAATAGGTTCAAACGCTGCTAAAAGAGAACGAGAAAGCAAAGTATCACCAAGTGTTACAAGAGGTAACAGTTTATATGAAGCTGGGATACAGAGGTCAGTGTAGAGTATGCATGCTCATTATTAGATAGGAAAGTAAAAATAATTTACTAAGGTGACATGTCTTTGGTTCAATACATTTTATTAAATAAGTCTGCAACATGACTGTTTTCAGTCCAGTAGTTCTTTGACTTACAAAAGCCTGATGTAGCTACTACCTCCAAGTATCAGTACTGCTTGGAATAAAAGCATTGGCTTGTCATTAGTCTACTGGCAAGCAGACTAGATGGCGAAATTATTGCTCCAAGAAGTATCTGGTAGTATCAAAGACTGCACACACAATGAAAAATATACACATTGAAAAAAACAGTTTTTCTGGTTTTATTCACAGATCCACTTTGTAGCGTATCAGATAGGAATGTGTTTTGCTGTCCAGGAAATAGAGAGTTAAACAGTTTGCTATTTCAGAACATTATTACCATGTAAGACTGGACACTAAAAGAACTCCAGAGCCAAAAACTGCACATCTATGTAGAAGAACACACATCCATATACATATCCATGGTATTCCTCCCACAGTCATATGTTCACATTAGATCCTCCAGCCATCCTCTGAAGCTGAAAAGGTAGCATGACCAGAGACCTGGTGTTGCAAAGCAATACTTTTTTGGTTAAGTTTCCTTAACCTGTGTGCAGTGCAGTATTAACCTGTATATACCAACTTTTATCATACACCACCCCAACTCCTTTGCATAAGCAGGTTGTGAAGAAGCAGGTTCCAAAAATTTTTCTTCATCAGCAGTAAGTCAGAGATGATTCTTGACATGCCAGGTGTGCTTAAATGGCAATCTTTTTATTATGCTTTATTATTATGCTATTATTTATTATGCTATTTATTATTATTTATACCTCCAAGTCTGCATACAATTAAATGTTTTAAATAGCAAACTTCTTAAAACACACTTCTAACATGGGTAAGGCAAGAGGCTGTGTAACAGAAGGCTTACAGACTCCTCTGGGTTATGATGCATTATGACAAACTGGTCAAAAATGGAAACAAAGGCTGATCATTTGTGGCATGTAGATTCAAGAAGCACCACACTGTCATGACAACTTTGCTCCTACTAAACAGGATGCTTAGTCTAGTTTTTTTCCCTTTTTTTATTAAACACTACACAACAAGGAATATGTCTTTTTATCATTATTCATTTCGAGTAGCTGTAGAAGAAAAAAGGATCTTTTAAGATCTATATGCCTTCTTTCTATAACTGCTGTCTCAATTAATCAGAATTGCCATCAGCCAATTGTTCGTTATGTTCTGACAAAAGATCAGGATTCTGCTTGTGAGACAGTGACACTATGATGTTCTGCTTATTGATTTTTTCTGCCAAATGAATGTTAGGCATCTTCCCACAACACTGCTGGAAGATAAAGAATTTATGCAATCATAAATTCCAACATAAACTAATGAAGCTTCTATAAGCAACACAAAAACAGTTAGCTTCCTGTCGACTGGATTCAAAATTTAGGAAAATACAGTTAATTAAGAGTAGTTCTTAGAAGTTTTCAAGACAATCAAGAAATCAGACTTATCTCTTAATAATAAGCTCATCTAGGATATTGAACAGGAATATTTTCAACTAAGTATTTTGAGTGAACATAAAAATCTAAACACTGCATTTCTCATGCTGTCATATCTATATGAATATTTGGTTTAATCAGGTAGATACAAGACTTTATGCATAAACTTTGCATTACTGTTCTTCCTATTTACAAACCATTAAATAAATTCTTTTTATTGATTTTGAATCCACAGGAAAAAATACTTTAATTCTATCTGAAATAAATAAAACTGCTATTGAAATTTAAAGGCTTTAACTTCATAGAAATATCTAGTTTGCATTTCACACGAGAGAATATTGTGTTCCATGCTTTTCCCTCTGAGAAGCCTTTACAGGAGGTTTGTATTTGGCAGAGGGAGAACTGATAAGATCGAACAAATGGTCCTGCATGATAATCCTGGCTGCTTTTTAATCTGTGAAAAGGCTACTAATCAGACATCAGCTCTGTATTAACTTCCAACAGTCCTATACATTTCTATTAGATGTTATATCCTCACTTGCAGTTAGACTGAAATCCATCATTAAAACGCTGGTATCAGTTCCATATGCTGGCAGGCAGTAAAGACCAACCTAATATAATACAACATCATTACTGCCAATTATATTTCTGGTGTTAAAAAAAATCCCACATGTGTATGTTTTATACCATGACATCAAAAAAAAGAAGAAAGAAAAAAAAAAAGACTGCAAATATAGATGTGTAAAATAAACTCTCTATATGCAGTTTTTTCATTTATGCATTGAAAAAAGCCTTATTATTATGTGAATATGTTCTACTTTCATAAATACTTCAGAGTGAAAAAAAAAAATCTAGTTAAGTCATTTCTATAAAGTGAAGAAACAGAAGACTAGGAATTTCTTACCCATGTCTGCCACTGTTGATGAATCTTTTTTTTTGTTTGTTGCATACATAAAAACTACCAATATTTCAATTAAAGAAAATAAGAGCTTATATTCTATAATATTAGCAATTAAGAATCCCAACAAACAAATAACAACAAAAAAATGTGAACAGCAATAGCTGTCCAGTAAGAAACGTGAAAGCATTTTTCCACACTAAATGGAAGTGGGAAAACTAGGTTTAAAAGAAGAGAATAAAAAGATCAATTTGAAATGATATTTACTATTCTGATTTTACATTTAATATTTTTATACACACTTAGTACTGCAAAACTTGAAATACTGTGACCAGCTCAGGATGTACTCTTCCCTCAAACACTTGCACTAAAAAAGTTTTCTGTCTGTGTAATGAGATAGTTAAATCATTTCTCTAAATGAAATGATAAAGTGAATCCTACGTCTACAAACAGAACTGCCTTCAGTTTTAATGCACAACACATTTCTGGTATTTTCCATTCCATTTTGAAGAACTGATGATGGAGGTAAAATCCCAGTCGGAAAACCTAAACCACCTTCATATTCAGCCATGTGCATTCAAAAATAAAGTGATGCTTCTTTTCAGACCTTCTTGAGTTTAGATAATACTCTCTTTGTTCTGATTTGCAGGACCTTTTTTGAAGCTTAGGTCTGGTATTCTAACATGACTACACTTCCTATTGCCCTCAAAGAATCAATGCTCTCATTTGATTCAGGCAAAAGTGGTAATTTTGTCCTTGTGTTAACCTGGATTCTCTCAAAAGACTGATGTTAAATTACCTATCTTGAAGCCAGGACCAACAGGAAAAGAAATTAAACTATACAGAAAATAGAACAGAACATGTTAACACCTTCAGTAAAGGATGAAAATGACCACAGAATTTTTGGTTTTTCTCCTAATACTTCTTCCTTATTCCTTGTTAAACATATGTAAGTGCTTTAAGTCGAAATTCTAGAAAATAGCGCTTAAAAGTTTTGTGTTCAGCATGGGTCTTTGAATACTTAATAGGGTTATTTTTTATTTATATTGCATGTGATAAGACCAAATTAGTTCATTAAATTTTAACATTCCATGGAGGAATGATAATGGCTTGCTGATGATGTCAGAACAGTTAGCATAAAACTTTTGCGTTTACTTTTCCATTGTGATCAGCATCTTATTTTATTGTGCAGATGTCACTCTACCAAACTATTATCAAATTGTTCCATCTTTAAGTAGATAATTCTATGCCATATGTTTGTGTAAGGAATTAAGATTCTTGCACTGGAACATACCATATTGTGCTTTCTCACTAAAATACAGTTAAAGAATTAATTCTTAATAGACACACGCAGTGAACACTAAGCTTGCCGCTGGGAAGGACGTGACACAGAAAGGGGAGCATCATTTGATGGTCTTTTCAACTCTTACCAACCCTACTGGAAAAAAAACTCGTAATTTAAAGTCAAGACTTGTGCAATCAGGAAATCACAACAGGGAAGACAAAGGGACTGTGACTTACACTCTTCTGTAAGTTGCCTGTAAGCTTATCTATCTTCTGAGAAAATGCAAAGTTTCTTCAGCTTCTGTTGACTTCTATGGAAGCTGAGGATGTGAGGATGCACCAGGCCTTGTAGAATCAGAAGCTTTGTTAATGTAGGTAAATAAGGGGAAAGTAAGACTGGCTTCAAGAGAGACACAAGCAGAAGAAAATTTAAGTTGCAAGCTATTAGAAGTAATATTTACCACAAGCATACATGATATGTTTGGGTCACAGGAAAAAAAGGAACAGCAAGACAACCTTTCTAAAACAAGATCCACAGCTTGAAATCGTTTTTCTGCAGAACATTTACTTATCAAATGCCAAATCTTCTAACCTGTATGCTCTAAAAAGGCAAAATGACCACTTACAACTTCTTCACTATTGCATACAAATACAGAAGGAACTATGATGGATTTCTTGTGTGCTTCTTTTTCTAGAATAATATTCTGAGGGAAGATGCCAACTGCAGTAAACAGAACTGCTAAAAGCATTACCAAAGGTCACATTCTGTATACATTAGTAAGAGGAATGAAACAATAAAATAAAATTGTAATTCAGTATTTTTAAATGTTATATTCAATTTGGCTGAAAAACAATTACAAAAGAAAGTGCTACCGCTCCACACCCAAGTTCTCTTTAATGAGATTATTTTCTTTGATGTTCACACTCCAATTTTGCAACCATTAAAACATTCAGAAAACAGCAGAGTGTTAACTGTGACTTGGTCACAACTGGCAGCAGAATCTTCTATTAATCACTGCTATTTCATAGATACTCAGCTTGGTAGAAAGTATGGCTAGAAACTTGTTTAAATTCCAACTATGAAAGCGTTCTTAGAAGAGCGACAGACAGAAGACAGGTTAAAAAGCACGTTATTTGGTGCGTGCTTTTTACATACATACTCACATGTATGTAAAGCACACCATACTTATCCTCAGCCTCAAATGCTCAGACTTCATGAAATTTCCATGTAATATTTCTTGCTTCAAAAAAAATCAGCAACTATCACTCAAATAAACCTACACACACATGAATGAGCTTTCCCTTCAGTTTGACTGAGAAACATTTCAGCTTAATTACACAGTGAAAGTGCATCATAAAATCATATAATCATTTGGTTGGAAAAGACCTTTAAGATCATTAAGTTCATCGTAGCACTGCCAAGTCCAGCACTAAACCATGTCCCTAAGCACTACATCTACACATTTTATAAACACTTCCTAGGGATGGGGACTACACCACTCCCCCAAGCAGCTTGCTTCAGTGCCTGACAATCTTTTCAGTGAGGAACTTTTTCCTAATATCCAATCAAAACTTTCCCAAGCACAACCTGAGGCTGATAATTTTTGACCCATTTCTTGCTTTTTGGGAGAAGAGACCAACCCCCACCTCACTACTACCTCTGTTCAGGTATTTGTAGAGAGTGATAAGGTCTCCCCTCAGCCTCATTTTCTCCACACTAAACAACCCCTCTTCCCTCACACAACTTGTTCTCCAAACCCTTCATCAGCTTGGCTGCCCTCCTCTGGACTCACTCCAGCACTTCGAAGACCTTCTTGTAGTGAGGGGCCAAAACCTGTACACAGTTTTGTGGTGAGGTCTCACCAGCACCAAATACAGTGGGATAATAATTTCTCTGGTCCTGCTGGCCACACTATTCCTAATATAAGCCAGAAGGCTGTTGGCTTTCTTGGACACCTGGACACACTGCTACACACACACACACACACACACACACACACACACTCAGTCATCTGTGGACCAACACCCCCAAGTCCTTCTCTGCTGGGCAGTTTTCCAGCCACACTTCCCCAGGCCTGTAGCACTCGAAGGGTTTGTTGTGGCCCAAGAGCAGGACCAGACACTTGGCCTCGCTGAACTTCATACAACCAGCCTTGACCCATCAACCCACTCTGTCTGAGTCCCTCTGTAAAGCCTGCCTGCCCTCAGGCAGATCAACACTCCTGCCCAACTTGATGTCATCTGCAAACTTACTGAGGGTGCAATCAATCCCCTCATGCAGAGCACTGATGAAGATCAGATTGGTAAAACAGAACCAACCCCAATCCTGAGCCCCTAGGAACACCACTTGTGACTGGCTGACAGCAGGATCTAATTCCACTCACTACACCACCAGCAGCTCCCTCCAAATAAAATAACCAAACAGCACCACCCGTTTCATTTTGGAAGACTGATTTCTTTTTATTAGGGTGTTTTAAGCCTTCACTCAAGTAATACTTACGGAACAGAAAAAAGAAAAGGTCATTACTATCTCAAATACATAAAATCAAGCTCTGTGTTTAAGACAACAATTGAACAGCCACTTTCTGTCATTACTGAAAAGTATCAATTAACAAACTGCACTGATCAGTGAAAAATATTACGTAAGAAAACAACTCATAAAATAGATGCCTTGCAGCCATAATGTATTAACCAAATACCCTTGTTGTGCCAAGTAAGTGGAATTTTAGTAACAGTTACAGAGTATGAGACACTCTCTGTTTTGGACTTCAAGTCTTTATTAAATACTTTATCTTTAGTTCCTACATAACTGCCCTGTTAACATACATCCTTTCGCAAGGAATGAGAAAGGAAATTTGCACAGCACAGACCCCAGACTTCACCTTACTGAATGAACTGGAAGATAGGATCTCAAAGGAGGCAGCTCCAAAGGATAAAGGATTTCAGAAAAGCTGGCATACACTTAAAGAAAAAAAAACCAAAACCCTAAGACTATAGATGGTTCATCTTGGTACTCAGGAAAACTGGAATGTCTAAATGTACCAGGAGCTCACTCAGCTAAACAGTAACCCAAGACTAAGCTCCAATGCAAAAAGGCAGCATATGGAAGTTGGAGGCAGGGTAAGCCTACGAGAGGAATTTGAAGCATGTATGGATGATGTTAGGAGAGCTAAAGCTCATTTAGAGCTGACACTTATGAGGGATTTCAAATATCAACAAGAAGAGCTTCAGCCACTGCTCTAGTAATAAAATCTGAGCAAGTCAAGTGTGTGCTCGTTGCTGAGAGGAGAGTGATGTAGTGACAGGTGGCACAAACAAGGCTGAGGTTCGTTCTTCAAAGCAGTCTTCAAAATGTCTCTACACTGGTGCTTAGTGATTGAGTACAAGAAAGAGATGAACTACCAGCAGAGGATAAGAGCATCAGGAACTGATGCTATAACTCAACCCATCCAGCTTCATGCAGCTGATGGGCTGCGTTCAAACGACTGACCAACATCATATTGAGACTGCACTTTGTCATGCTTGAAATATGACGATGTCAAGGGAAAACACCAGTGACTGGGCAACAGCAAACATCTCACACATCTGCAAAGCAAGCCAAAAGGGTAGTCTTGGAACTACAGACCACCTTTTTGGGTCTCGGGGAAAAAATCATTAAATGAGTCATCTTGGAATACAAATCTGGGTACCAAAGTTGAATCATGACTGAAGAGCTTGTTTGCCAGGTCTGATAAAATAAGCAGATTTAGTTATCAGTGGATGCCACCCATCTCAAGTTTTGCAAGGCTGTCAATGCTGTCTCCCACAACAGTCTTACAGACAGGTTAAGGCCTTACAGTCCGGGTGCATGGAAAAACAGATAGTAAAAATTAGTCCAAGTGCAATATGCAAGAAGGTCCTGCACATGGCTCAGGGAAATCCCAAGAACAGGTTAGGCAGAGAATGGATTGGCAGCAGTCCTGAGAAGGACTTGAGGGTGCTGGTTGATGAAAAGCTCGACATGAGCCAGCAATGTGTGCTCACAGTCCCTGTCCTGGGCTGCATCAAAAGAAGCATGCCCAGGGGTCCAGGGAGGCAACTTTCCCCCCTCTGTTCCTCTCTCATGAGACCCCACCTGGACTACTATGTCCAGCTCTGAAGTCCCCAGCACAAGAAGTGAACAGACCTGCTGGAGCAAATCCAGAGGATGGCCACGAAGACAACCAGAGGGCTGGAGTACCCCTCCTATGAGGGCAGGCTAAGAGATTTGGGGTTGTTCAGCCTGGAGAAGAAAAGGCTCTGGGAAGCAGTCTTGCACGACCTAAAAGGAACCTAAAGGAAAACTGGAGAGGCACATTTTACCAAGGCATGTAGTAATAGAACAAAAGAAAGCAGTTTAAAGCTGAAAGAGAATAGATTTAGATTAGATTTTAGGAATATATTCTTCACTATGAGGGTGGTGAAACACTGGTTGCCCAAGGAAGTTGTGGCTGCCCCCTCCCTGGAAGGCTTCAAGACCAGACTGAATGGGGCTTTGAGGAACCTGGTCTAGTGGTTGGTGTCCCAACTCATGCCAGGAGGTTTGGAACAAGGTGATCTTTAAGCTGCCATATAAGTCAAACCATTCTATGATAGGTAAAATACTCTTCAGATGGACAGGCTAGAGGAGTTGTGGTTAGTAGGCTTCAGTCTACCTGGAGAACAGAAACAAGAGGAGTTCTGCAAGGATCTATCCTGGGACCTGACTAATAATCCTATCTGTGAACCAGAGATGGCAATGGGGTACACTGTCAAGTTTGTAGGTGACATCAAGGTGGGAGAAAAGTCAATATGCAAGGGCAGGGCTGATATTCAAAAGAACCTCGGCAGGCAGAAAGAATGGGCTGACAGGAGCTTAATCAAATGTAATTTGTCCAAAAAAAAAAAAAAAAAAAAAAAAAAAAAAAAAAAACAAACAAAAACCACTGTGGAATCCTGTCCCTGGGAAGGCAGAGCCCCTGTCAATAATACAGGCTGGGGATGGACAGGCTGGGAAGCAGCTAAGAGGAGAAGATTTTGGGGGCCCTTGTGAGCAGCAATCAACACAGGCCAGCCACACACCCTGGAATCAACAGGGGTCAGCAGTCATGAGCTCTACAAAACAGCAGAGCAGGCAGCAGGTTAGGGGAAATTACTATCATCTTCCACACAGCACTCAGCAGACCACACCAAGACACCGTGTCCAGCTCCCTCCCCTTCTGAAAAATGTAGATAAAAAGGAATCACTTCATCAGAGGCTCATCGAGGCGGTCAGCAACAAGAGCATAAGGAGTCAGATGAGCTTATTTAGCCTGGAGAAGGGTTGAGGTGGTTTCAGGGGGGAACCAACAGCAGCCTCTCAGTGTTACCAAGACAACGCAGCCAGAATGGTAGATGACCAGAGGGTGAGAGACAGCAGGAATTAACTGAAATACAAGAGGTACAGACTAGAGCTAAGGAGAAATATTTTTCCTCATGATGACAGTGTGGCAGTGGATCCAAGGCCTTGAATTATTCTATGAAACATAAAAAATAGTTGACAAGTCCATCTATAGATCTTTACAAACCAGGATTATACCAGTGCTCAAAAACAGTAAACATATCCTTTTCAGGATTCTACATAGTGTAAAAGCCAGTAAAATTTCCCCATCAGTGATTACAGATGGTGAATTTTCAAACTCTCTAGTGAGGATATCCATTTAATTTTTAAAATGCCACTGGTTAGCAAGAGAGGACAGATAAAAGAAACTGGTTGTATTCAGAGGTGAATCCAAGAATGATAGTTCAATAAGTCCATAAACTTAAACTATTGCACAATTTTTTCTGAGAGGGAGAAGTAGGAAATACTTTTCCCATAATTCTTATTAAGTGTAAGATCACCAATATTTCAGAAAGAAAAAAACAAAAAAACCCATGACTCAAGGTAGCTCAGCAGGCCTAGCTGAAACACTTCACTTGACCTCTAAGAAACAGGACTGTGGATTTCTCCTGAACTCATTTAAACTTAGCAGTGATGAACCTGAAGAAATTTCAACTGCTTAACTGTACTGGTTAACATGCATTTGAGTGAAGTTACAGTAAACCAGAATGCAAAGAGAGATGATTTTTTCTCCTATATGGAATACCTTATTATTCTCATTACTTCTTTTTTTATATGTAATATTAGTGCTCACATGTTTAATAATAATTCATTTTCATATGTCATACTCATATTAAATCTTCAGTCATATACCATAAGCAGGCTGCCTACTAATAAGGTAGTTTTTCCAGATGTATTTCAGCTTCCTTGTTCCTTATTAAGACTTCATGGCTAATTGGAGCAGCTAATTTTCTTCTTAAAAACGAACGCATTTTTTTAAGAACAGGCCATCTGAAGAGCTAATCATTAATACCATCCACATTCAGATACAAAATTCCGCAAAGGGGAAGATAATTCAACGATTCACCGTGTGCAGCTTCTGATAGGGTTATCAGTGCCCCTGCTATCATGGACATCTGAACGTATCATGGCAGCTGGAGACCGGCTGTATGGAATGCTATACCTTTGACCTACTGTGAGGCTGCAGCAATGAGGCAACAGCATGCTGGCAGAGATGGTATGGCAGATGCCCCTTTTGTATTCGGTGTCTAGACAGAAGCTACAAAATCAGACTTGTCTGTAAAAGGGAAGAAACAATTTAGAACAAGATAATGATGCAACAACTGAAGGAAAAGCAGCGGTAACACAATGGAATTTAGCAAAAATATTCAGTACAAAACTACTTCATACCTCTCTGTACCATGCTGGGTTACAGATGACCCAAGATATCCCAGGTACCATACAGAATTTGCACAGACCTCCAGGCAACTCGCAGCTCTCTCCAATAGCCAAACTAGCCCAAGTAAAATTATTTGCGCATAGGACTTCTATCAGAATCACTGACCTGAAGCAGTGCCATGTTAATCACAGCTACAGCTGCACACTGAGAACAATGAGGATGCTTAGAATGTATTCCACAGCCCTGTAATGATGACATAAACCCCAGAGCCATTTGTTACAACTGGTTGAATGAGAAGGAGGAAAAAAAAAGAGATACTGTTCCTCCAACTGTAATCTTTGTACATAGCACATTAAAAAGGTACTCTCATTTCTCAGGCATTTTCAAATTACAGAAACACACTATCACTTAAATAAGTACATACACAGTAGCACAGGTGATTAACTTTCATTTTGCAGTTTGGTATGTGCTACAAACCAATGTTGGTCAAATTTAATAAGCTCCATACCTCAAACCTCACTACAGAACGAGTCAATCCATAAGGAGACACTGCTCTTCTCACATGATATGGTGTAGCTTTTATAATCAACTATTGTATAAAAAAAATTGCAGTTACATTGCATTTGTCCCTATGGATAGAAAGGCGTATCTTGAATCCCTAATACACTAAGATCCAAAGCCAAAAGCAGGATAGCTGTAATATAACATTTTTCAATGTAAATGTGACTGAGGCATTTAAGAAAAGACAGATTCCAAAATGAAATATAGCAGAGAGATTAGCAAAGCCACTACGATTCAAATAACAGTGAATTCTCCAAGGGTTCAAGCTTATCTGAGTCTCAGCAGCAGCATAATACAGCAGAAGTCCAAATCACAGACGCAGGGATTTTGCAGCACTACAGCAACTGGATATACACAACTAAATAAATCACCTTCATGAATCTGTTATTTCTTAACAATTCTTGGGATGATGAACCTTTGTTTTAAGCTTGAAAATATAATAAAAGCAGCAACTGAACATTCTAAATAGCTCAAATTAAAAGGCCACCTCAGATAGCCATAGGTGGGTGCTGGTAGGGAGGAGCTACAGGGGTGGTCGTACGGGAGGGATGCCAAGTGTCTGCCTCGTGCCAGACAGCAGAACCACAGCAGGGCACAGCTGAGTCCCATGGCCCAAGATGGTGGTGCCTCTGTGGGAATACACTTACAAAAGAGCAAAACCACCAGACATCCAGAGGAAGAAAGATTGAAAAAGTCTGAGAAACACGAGAGGTCAGGGCCAGATAAGGGGAAGAGGCGCTCCATGGAGAAGCTAGTATTTCCCTGCAGCCCATGCCAAAGCAGTTGGATGTCTCCTGAAGGAACTGCAGCCTGTGGGAACAGTCCACCCTGGAGCAGGGGAAAAGTGAAAACAGGAAGGAATTGCAGAGAGAAAATCCCTATATACTGACCATATACCCCTATACCCCCATGCCACTCAGGGAAGCAACATGTACAAGAGCTGGTATTGAAAAGGGAAGCTGATCCTCAGAGGGACGGGAGAAAAGGTGCTGTTTAATGTTTGTAATGGCTTAACACACTCACTACTCAAATCTATTGTAATTGGCAATAAATAAAATTACCTTTCTCCAAGTTGAGTCTGTTTTGTCCACAATAGTAGTCGGTAAGTGGTCAGTCTCAGAAAGAGAAGTGAGTGAGTGGATGGATGGGTGTTTATCCCTTAATCAAGGCTAACCCATGGTAATGGGATAGGATGCCAACAAGGAAATAAACAATTACACAGGCACTGTACTATTTCCCCCAACACCTAATATTATTGTTAGGAAATGACTGTACTTATGAAAAAATATTTGTAAGTGTGGCAGTCATAGTGATAAAATTCTTAGTAAGCCCCACAATCTCACAACTCTCAAGGAACTGGAAAAATTTTCCAGTATTGCAGCTGCCAATTTACTGTATAATCCTCCAAAGGGAAAGTAGATTTCTTTGGGTAGTCTTTCAAATTCACATTAATCTATTGCTCATGTGTTGTGCATGATACTACACTTAATAAAGACAAACATGCCATGCAGAAATCTAAGTTTGATTGGTGAAACAGGTAGAAAAACCTGTACACAGCTGACTCAAGACATAAGGATATATGAGTAAATCTCAGTTTTAATACATAAATCAAATATTCTGTTATGCAGTCAAATTAATAGTGCTAGAAAATTTGGCAATTTGAACCAGTTTTGTTTTTAACACTGCTATTGTTCCATTACAGAATGCTTTGGGCCATCATTTTATTGTTATTTTGTTTGGTTAGTTGGATTCTTTCATTTAAAATTGTAGAATATCTACATCTTAAGTGGACTAGCCTTTTTTTTATGCCTGGAGAGACAATCTGAGTGGGTTCTGACTAGAGTTTTCCACTTATAAATCCTGGCAAGCTACAATATCAACATTTGTTTGCTTTTCATTTCCATAAAAAATGTTTTCTGCAGTAGTTTCCCAGTGATCATTCAATTTGTGATAATTCTCAAGCTCTCCTCTCCAAAGATACAGCTTTCAGTTAGGCAAAGCACTGGGTTTTTATAGTGTAGCTTAAATAATGCTTTAAAAAACCTTAGTAACTTATTTTTCTTAAGCATAACAGAAAACTTGATCAACAGAATTTACTCACCTAACACCTTTTTTTGAGAGGCACTGTCTCACTTTATTTTTCAACTATCTCTTTATCCTATTAAGCACTGTCAACAACAGCACTGAGGGAAGCTTTGAAAGAAGCCATATCCAATCCTCCTTGGCAACCATGGCATAGGCCAAAGAATGATTATCACTGTGCTCCAACAGTTATGCAGAAAACCCATTCTATTTTTACACCAAAATTTTATTAAAGATTTTTTGTATTATTAGTACCAGACTGTACCCACCATAAGCAATGACAGAGGCAACCATCCCTTGTACAGACTTTGCTCATAGCCGATTTAGAAAGCAAAAAGGCAAAGTTGCCAAGAGGTTTCAGCACCCTGTGTATGCTGCAGCTCTCATTGCTCCTGCCAGCTGCACAGC
The DNA here is from genome assembly GCF_036169615.1 of Heliangelus exortis. NCBI lineage: Eukaryota > Metazoa > Chordata > Aves > Apodiformes > Trochilidae > Heliangelus > Heliangelus exortis. The sequence goes on from NC_092454.1 coordinate 45,417,384, forward strand.
TGAACCAGCGATAACGCTGGTTGTAAATTTGAGAAAACACAGTAGCACAGGCATGACTCCAAAGAGACAATATGAAATGAGCTTTTGTCAAAATAATAACAAAACAAAAAACAAAACAAAACCAAAAAAACCAAAGAAAAAAAAAGGGAAAAAAAAAAAAAGAAACTCTAGGAGGCTGAATATTCCATAAAAATAGTGTATCTATGGGGAAACTCCTGAATGCACTAGGTGGGTCATCATGTTTCTGAACAACTATGTACCAGGCAGTTTTCCACATATGGTTTCAAAGCATTACAAATAACAAATAAGTGCCAAATACATTATCCTCCCTCCCCTAAAAAGCCTGAGCTAAAGAGTATCAGGCACTTGCAGTTACTGACCATGTTAATCATCCCTGCTGTGAGATGGAGCAGGAAAGAAGCAGACTTGCTTAGTAGAAAGAAAAATAATTTGACTAGTCATTTTTGCCTAATAGTTGAGTTGCCTAATAAAATGAGCAGCTTTTTAGCACCTACTAACCAAGCCTTGCAATAGCCTCCTGAAAAATACTGGGAAGCGATACAATTCTGTTCTTTGCAATATATAAATTTTAGTCTGGATGACCAAGGACCTTTAGTTCAAACATATTTTTCTATATTTGGTCATGACAAACATAAACAGATGGGAATCCAAAATCTAACATATTAAAAAAAAAACCAAAAAAAAAAAAAACAAAACAAAAAAAACAACTGAGTATGGAAGAAAGAACTTGACTACAGCCAATACCATTCTGTAAAGCACACACAGAAGTATGGTTAGAAATTACAACAAAACACTGAGCAACACCTGAAAAAAGGTTTCAACAAGTACAGAGGTAAGACACATGGCAGAGAAAACCAGGATGTTTATTATGTTAGTGTATGAGATGGGAAAACAGCCTGAATATAAAGACACTAGATGAAAAACTGTTCATTTCTGAAAAGCATCATAAAAGATGAAGGTACTCATGTATCAGAGACAATCCTGCTAAACATGTTTGTTGAAGACAAATAAGTTAGTATTTATCATAATACCAAAGCAAAATATTTTGAGGCATATGTATTCATACCATTTCACAAAAGAATCATAAAAGTCATGGAACAATAATCTTCAAACTCAATGCAAACTCCTATATTGAGTATAGTTACCCTAAACTACACTTGCTACCAGTGGCAAAAATATCAATATTGTCAATGGAATTTAATATACACTTCACATCCTGTTTAAATTCATGCCTAAGGTCTTTTGCTAAAGAAAATATGATCTGAAAATGCCTGTTTCTCTCTGCTGACATTACAAGCATCCATGCTGACTAGCTCAGCTGTACATCCCAAGGACCACCATTACCTAGACAAAATATTAAGTCTTAAGGAAAAAAAAAAAGGAAAAGGGATAACATAGATAACATAAAATGATATTTGAATCAGAAAGCTAACCTGAGACACAGATTTAGGGGAAGGAAAAGAACACAAAGTTGCAAGGTTTCTTACAAGCAGAATTCTAGATATTCTCTTGTCATATGAGAGTAGCGAAAGAACAATACTGGAAAGGTAAAAGCCAGAAGGAAAGATGGTGGAGTTGCCTTCTACCAACATTAGAAGATATTAGTACAAGTAAAAACGTCTGACTAGATGCAATTGTACTGTGGGTTTTCTCACTATTCAGGTTTAATTTATTAAGTACTGAATGTGTTGATGCATAACATGGAAAACTACCACTATAAACTTAAATACTATTTTCATTGTCAAACTGGATGAGGAAGCAAGAATTTGTAGAAACAGATCCAGTTTTCTATTATCTCTTCAACTCCATGCAGCTCTACGCTTTATTTCTTTAAACAACTAAGATACCAAAGTGATTTTTGTTAAAAATGGTTTAAGAAATACACAAATCTATTTACCAGCCAAGGAGAAGAATTAAAATTTTAGAACAATAGACGAATTGAGTAAGTACCACAAATGCTCCCCTTGGTAATGAAAGGAAATCATTGCATTAATCCATTGGAAACATAAAAGAACAATTCAGTCTCCAATATTTTAATTACAATGTTTTCAGCATAAGTAAAAACAAGATTTATATTGCCAAATTCAGTATTTCTTAATAAGCAAAAAACCTAAGAAACAAATAGAGAAGTGAAGGTCATCAAATTAAGCTGACAAACTCCAGTGAAAAAGAGAAAATTGGGATATACTTCCTAGTAGATATGCATTCTCTCCCCAAAAACTGCTGAGCTGAAGAGAAAGGACTAAAATCACAGCTTGAGCTATTTTAAAAAGGAAAGCTATTACAGCTTTTTTTTAAATTATGTAGGATTTAAAGATGCCAATTACTAAAATTTACTGAAAGAACAAAAAGCTGTCCTCTAACACAACAAAAAATCATTGCTGCTGCCCACTCCTGTCTTCCAGCTCCAAGGGCTGGGTACTCCATGAACAACTGGTCTTACTACTAATGACTGAGGCAAAGAAGGCATTAAGTACCTCAGCTTTTTCTTCATCCTTTGTCACTCTGTTTCCACCCACATCCCTTAACGGATGGAGATGATCCTTTGCCCTCCCTTTTGGTCTTTTACAGCAGCAGCTAGATTAATCTCTAGCTGGGCTTTGGCCCTTCTAATTTTATCCCTGCATTGCGTCACATCTTTCTTGTCCTCCTGAGTGGCCTGTCCCTTGTTCCAGAGGTCAAAACCTTTCCTCTTTTCTTTTTTTTTCCTGATTCCTAGTTAAAGCTCTCTGTTCTGCCAGCCCAGTGCTCTTCTCCACCAGCTTGTCTTTCTGCAAAGGGGGACAGCCTGCCCCTATGACTTTAAGCCTCCATGAAGAATGTCCAGCCTGTATGTAAAGAGATACTTGTTTTATCACAATTTTAAATGTTTTCTTTGCAACTGGAAGAATATTTTGGGGGTACAGTTACTTTCTGCAAATGTATATTTAAGCATCTTTTCCTTATAATTAATCCTATTTTATCTTCTAAACATAGGGATTAGTTTGCACCGTAACTCTCATAATTTCTCTGTCCTCAGAAAATGGCTGTGTGAGATAATTTCATATTCTGTCCAGTCAAATACAGAAAGCATATTTATTGCCTATTCTAATATTAAACAGTTAGGTTAGAAAAATAATAAATCATGGAATTTTATATAAGTAAATACATAAATAGTATTAATGCACTAATCCAAATTCTACTCTGTGCATGAAAGATTCAGAGGAAAACAAGAGATTAGGTGCCTTTCAATTATCACAACTCCCTGTGCATTTCCCTTTCTTTTGTCTCTAGATGGAGGCCAGCTGCAGAATAAAAAGTATCGTAGCCTTCAGTCTGTCTTTCCTTCTGTCACAACACTGCCTCTGAGAGCTGTCACCAATAGTAACCTTCAAAATACCTCCAGTCCATTGCCACACCTGTCTTAATAAGGGTGAAACACAGGATTAGCAGCCTACTGCAGTGTTGCCACATCATCCAACAACTCATTTATCTATAAAAATGGTAAAGTCTCCCAGACTTCCTCCAAACATGGGAAGCCAGCTTTCAGCATATGACCTATCATGCTGAATGATGTATTATTTCATGACACAAAACTGGGAGGAGTGGCTGACACCCCAAAAGGCTGTGCTGCCATTCAGAGGGACCTGGACAGACTGGAGAGTTGGGCAGGGAGAAATTTAATGAATTACAACAAGGGCAAAGTGTAAAGTCTTCTATGTGGGAAAGAACAACCCCAGGTACCAGTATAGGTTGGGTACTGAGCTATTGGAGAGCAGCACAAGGGAAAGGGACGTTGGGATGCTGGTTGACAAAAAGATGACCATGAGCCAACAATGTGCCCTTGTGGCCAAGAAGGCCAATGGCATCCTGGGGTGCATTAGAAGGGGGGGGGGGGTTAGTTGATCTATCAAGTTTCTCCTCCCCCTCTACTCTGCCCTGGTGGGGCCACATCTGGAATATTGTGTCCAGTTCTGGGCCCCTCAGTTCCAGGAGGACCAAAAACTACTTGAAAGAGTCCAGCACAGAGCAAGCAAGATGCTGAAGGTAGTGGAACATCTCCCTTATGAGGAAGGGCTGAGGGAGCTGAGACTCTTCAACTTGGAGGAGAATGAGGGGTGACCTCATCAATGTTTATAAATATGTAAGGGGCAGGTGCCAGGAGGGCAGAGCCAAGCTTTCTCAGGGGTGACTAACAACAGGACAGGGGGCAATGGTTATAAACTGGAGCATAGGTGGTTCTGTATAAATATAAGGAAGACTTTTTTCATTGTGATGGTGACGGCACTGGCACAGGCTGTCCAGGGAGGTTGTGGAGTCTCCTTCCCTGGAGACATTCAAGGCCCACCTGGACAGGTTGCTGTGTGACCTCCTGTAGGTGACCCTGGTCTGGCAGGGGGTTTGGACCAGCTGATTTTTGAGGTCCCTTCAAACCCCTGACTTTCTGTGATTCTATGATTCTCTTACCTTAATTGTAATAATTGACATAACCTAAAGATATTGATATAGTATTAAGTGATCAGATTTTATCAACTTTCCCACCTGAACACTGAGATAACTTCACAGGATAAAGTTTTCAAAACCAGTTTCCAAACCTCAGGAAAAGAAATGAAGCTTGGGAACCACTACTGTGATGATATAAATTTATCTTCAGAAATGTACAGAGAAAGGAAATACAAAACTGGTCAGAGAGAGCCATATATTTTCTACAGCTTCCCTTGTTGCATAATTCAAAACTTTCAAAAAGCTCCATTGTCTGTCACCATTATATATTATATTCTTGAAAGCTAAATCAATCTTCACAATTGATTCCAGCAGTCTAGCAGTTTAAGAATACCACTAACACTGAAACATCAGCTACTCTTCATGCTACTCAAGCCTATGGGATCTGACAGAAATTCAGATGCTGTATTGTTCAGTCAATAGAGAGGGGAAAAAAAAAAAAAAAAACCACCAAAACAGACCAATAAAAAAACTCTGAAGTTCTAGGTATGAATCACAACACTACTCAAAACTATTCATATTTAGTAATCTTATTTTTCAAAATATACAGCTTGAAACTACCGTTTTCCAGTTAAGTGTGTGAAAAAGTCCAAGCTACTAACGTAATCACATTCCAAGATGTAGTTCAGCTTCAATAACTAGTTTCAATTACTTTCAAAGTAGTTTAGCTTTAGTAGCTTATAAAGCAGCTTGTGTAAGCTTAAAGACGGCCATTTGATTTTCAGATCACACTGCTGGAACATCCAACAGTGATGTATAGGACTGTTAGAGAAAGAACATTAAAATGCAATTAGAGTTTGATTCTCTTAAATTCTCAGCAACTCCAGAAGGTGCTGAATGCCTTCATACTGCTTTTGAGTTTCTTGCTGTACTGACATGGCTGAGCTCAGACCATGTTCATATGGAGATATGAATGTCCAAAGACTGTTTCCCCAAGGCCCCTGGATTTTTACAAGTTCTACACAAAAAAATGACCAAATCATGTTTTGAAAAGACAGCAACACCTTAGTATTATATTAGATTAACTGATGCACAAACTAGATTTTTAGCTTGTTTTGGGGTGGCTAGGGGAAAGGATGGTGCTCACTAGTTTACTTGAAATAAGTCTGTCAATAGAAATTGCAATGCCATAAAAACTAACACATAACCACTGACAGGATCCAATTTAAAAGACCTTGTTTGATTGTCTTCCCTCAAATACTTAAATGCATCCCTTATATAATAAAATAAATAAATGCAGTAGTAAAGAGGAAAAATACCAAACAAATATATCCTTCCCACTTGCATACCAGAAAGCAACATAACTTAAAAAAAAAAAAAAAAATGCCTTTAATGCCTTTTGTATTAATAGTAATATTTCTGTCGTTTCCGTGTGACACTGAACTTCTCTTTGAACAATAAATGTGAAATTACATTTTTTTTAATCATTTTCTTCAATAAGTCTTACTTTTAGTAATAAAAAGTGCATTGTTCAGGAGTGCTTGAAGACATTTAAAGAAAGGATTGCAGCTATGTTTAAGAATAGCAATATTAAAATAAGACAACAGGAATATTGCTTGGCAGCCACTTCAGAGATTGTTTGACAAGAACAAATGAGCCAAATTAACAATCAACAGAAAATACACCACTATTAACCACAGACACTAGGACTGTAACTACCCCTACTAGTATTTTAAACTGCACCACAACTTTCAAAAATGGTTAAATAGGCTGAATAGAATGATGTAGTAACAGAGCTGAGTTTAAGACAGTATTCTACACTTTTAATTAGAAAAGCTCAAAGAAACCCAAAACCCTTGATAAGGTTTTGTTTTGTAGTGCTGAGATTATCACTGCTCCAGTGCTGAATGACAAAGGATGTAAACACACTTACTCCTCAAAGAAAGACAATGTAGTCTTTAAGATTAAAGTTAATTTATAGGACTCTAGTTTCTTCACAGGAAAAAATGCTTAATCAATATACCTGGAAGCTCCAAACACAGTCATACCCTTGTATCTCAGGTTAATGTGATAAAAAAATATATAAAGAAAACAGAAAAATCTGGAGTCAACTGTAAGTTTTAAAATGTGATGTTCTGGATATAAAAAAAAAAAGTTTAAAAAAAAAATCAGAATAAATTTTCTCCCCACATCTATTATGCCACTATCTTGAAAGAGACTCCACTACACACTTAAATTTTTAAAAAGTATCACAGAGAACAATTCTCAAAACTTCTAACATGGTAAGTATTCCATGCCACAAGGCACAATTTTCCCTTTTAGGAAAAGATCAAACACAAACACTGGAATTGGTAAGAATTTTCCATTGAACTGGGGCATCCAGGAAAGACACTGAAGTTATCTGGGATGCATCGAAGGACTTCTACAACCTCCAAATTCAACAGAGAGTCATGGGGAGTGTTGACAGAATAAGGGCAAGAAATGCAAGCACCTGTGGGTGCGTGGTTATTGGTCATCCTCTCAGTACCCAAGGTAGAGGATGCCTTGCCCGTGCACTTCTCTACAGCCTGATCAGACTCTTTTGCATGTTCCTAACAGCTGAGACACATGTGAGATGTATTATCACCCTGCTGTCATGGCATGCCCTTGAAATACAGATGAAGGTTTTAACTTCATCTTTCAGCTTTTCACGTGCCATGCTTAAATTAGAAATTCCAAATAGAAAAAAGAACAAAGGGAGAGAGCTTTGAAAACTCTTGTCTACAAAGGAGCTAGGACTGCCCAGCAAAAACTGCAGTCAGGGTAGCTGATGTCTCTATAAAGTAGAGGCAATCCTGCTGAAATCTCGATTCCTTTCTTTGCAGGTTTGTGCTATTCTAAAACAACCTTTGTATTTAAACAGCCTAAATTCTTGAGAGAAAAAGAGAGGAATACCTGGAGATTTGTAAATGAAAGCATTCAACAAGGTCTACTCCATAAAGGTGAAACTTTCTAATCCTCTCCTGGTTCTGCTCTTGAAAATGGACACGCTTTACTCCACATTTCTTTAGGAAATGAAGAATTCTAGAGAGTGCAAACTGTAAGAATGTAATCTTGTTGTAAACAGGGATCAAAACAGGAAAATCATAGAACCATAATTCAAATAGCACCAAAAAAAAAACAGTTTTTCAATTTTTTTAAAAAAAGTTTTAAAGAGGGATGTTCTTTTCTAAGCTGTAGGAAATGTATGTTTCAACTTTTTAAAACTCACTGTTTAGAAACAAATACATAAAGGCTGCCTGAACTAAGCATCTGACCTAGAAATGATTTTCAAACGTAAATCCCAGCTGAGCTACTCTGCTTATAATCACAATTACAATTGTCTCATTTTCTAAAAGCAAACATAACCATAGAGTATAAATTTGTCTCTAGTGGGTGCAAGTCCCAACACAGGCTGAAGAAATCCTCTCTTATCCAGCCAGTTCTCATATTTTATAACGAGCTCTATCACAGAGCAGAGTAATTAAGAGTTGATCTTATACAGGAGAACCACACTGGGGTTTACTCATGGCACAGGTATAAGGCATCCATAATGAAACACAGCAAGAGAAAAGCTAGGAGGAAAAAAATTACTTATGGCCTTTATCTCACACTACAGCAGGCTTTGTTTGCTAATTCAATTACTGGGTCAATTTTAAATCTTGGAATCTACTTACCCTGCATAAAAAATATTTCTGTTTACGCACAGAAATTGTGTTTACTGTGAACAAGGTATACTATTATATTGACAACATCCATGCTAGACTATGAATCTTTCTGATTCAGAAATGTAGATATACATTTGTGTATTCTGTAGATGTACATGTAGATATACATATACAAATAATACATATACAAAGCTCTAGTGATGAAACACGAGGCAGAAAAAAGAAGCACCTTTATAGAATACTTCTAAAATACACCCAGTGTATAAAATTATTAGTCCTTTTTTTCTTCTTGAGGAAAGTCCTGCAATCAAAAGAATTTTTATATACTGTTGATCCCTGGAACAGAGACACCACTAAGAATATCCAACAAAAAGTACAGCATGTAAAGAATATCATCAAAGGCTGCAGTTTAATCATAAGCAAGAAAAATCACTCAGAATATTTTAAAACAAACATTCTCCTGAAAACCTGGTGCTACTTTTCAACATTACTATGTAAGTCATATTTCCCTGAAACCCACTACTGAAACAGAAAACCACAACTTTTTGTTTCAGCCTTCCCACTGCTATGTCTGTATACTTCAAAATATGTTTTCCTGAACTGAAAAAAAGCACCCTCTCCCTGCCTGCCCATATATATGGAAACTTTGCAACTTTTGTTTGAGTTATGTTTCTTAAAATATTAGGCAAGCATCTTACCTTGTTAGACAATACATAATAATCAGCATTCTCACTTGCATTGAGTACCTGATTTACTAACCAAAAATGCTGCAAAAACATTTTTTGTACTCATCCTTACTGCACTCTCAGAATCAGATTTTGCACATGACTGATACCATGAATATGATGTAAATCTCAGACTTTTTAAGATGTAAACTTACAGGAAATTTTCAGAAATTCTTTTCATGTTTAACTAAAAAATAATATACATCCATTTTTAAAGCATAGTGGTTTTCCAATACCATGCAGCCTGTACCTTCTTCAATAGCTTATCCCACCATCTATTTGTCTGTGGTCCTATCTGCTTGGTTTAACATTATCACAAAACTGAAATTAATCATTTGTGAATAATTTACTGATTTATGGCTATTTCATATATTTACTAATTATTTTTATTGCCATTTTAAAACGTGATACTTTATCACAATATAAAGGACTTACATATTCATATTCTCAATTACACATTATTAATCCATATATTTTTGGCTAACTGATCACCATTTTTTTCTTGGTCACAATGCTTTCTCTCAATGTAATTCGGTTGTATGACAACTTCTGAAAGTCAGATACAACCACAAGACAAAATGCTTTTAATAAACCCAAGAATTTCACAAAAAACAACTATATTTTATAAAGATTTAGTATTTGCATCTTAATTTTAAACCTGAATATTTAAATCATATGCTTATTTTTGACCAGCAAATATTTTTAAGACTTTTAGGTTAAGCCATTATTTTTTTAATGACCACTGAGGTTACAAGGTGATTCCATTAATGTCATTTTAAACTGATTCATGGAACTGCTAAGAGAAAAAGGGACTTGCTATATATAAAGATATTATATTGTCTATCACCTAAATATATTATCTGTCATACAACTTGAAGGCAATTTTTAATTTATGTTGAAAAACTTATTTTTCTGGTACCTTCAACACTGAGATCTGACCTCCAATATTAAATTTAATCAAATATTATGCATTTTTTTTAATCACATATGCAAACAGTATTTTTTACAGGCCAAATACAGTAGGCACCATTTAAAATTAAAACCAATCTCTGATGCTACCTTGAAGATATCACTCTGTATATATTACAACATACACACATTTCCAGTGACTAACAAATGTGCTGCATCCAGTGTCAGCATATGGACACTACAAGCACATCCTGGGTTTTTAATGCAATTCAGAAAGAAACTTCATGGAGGCTGAAAAAGTTAAGTGACTCAGATGCAATTAAAATATTGCTGTTTGCAGAGCTGTGTAATGAGAGAAAACAATAAATAGACAAATACTTCAGACATAAGCAAAATGCAATTATAATTATACGCAACCAAATAGAAGTCTTTCCCCCTCAGGTGCCTTAGTCAATTCTTGGTAAGATCAATATCTGTGAATCATATTGTAATTTGACAAAATAAAGAAAATCTCTCATTCATATTGTAGAAGTACATTAATAGGTGGCTTTATTAAAAGATAACCATGAAAAAAATCTTTGAACTTTCACTGTTGTGTTTTAGGATACCTGCTATGTAGCGTATTGATACCCCTATTCTTAGGTATCAATATAAATTTATGCCATTGACATTTCCTTATTTAACATTAAATCTTCCATTCTGGTAGAACAGAAATGTCTTGATGTCCAAACGGAGAACCTCAGGGGTGGGTGATTGGACCACCACTGTTTGAAATCTTTGTTGGAGGCATGGACAGCGGCACTGAGTGCACCCTGCCAACTCTGCTGCTGACACCAAGCTGTGTGGTGCAGTTGACACACCAGAGGGACAGGATGCTGCACTGAGCTACCTGGATGTGCTTGAGATGTGGCCCAATGCCAACCTCATGAAGTTCAGTAAGGCTAAGTGAAAAGATCTGCACATGGGTTGGGGCAATACCAAGAACATACACAGGCTGTGCAGAAAACAGATTGAAAACAGCCCTGGGGAGGGTTGTGGGGGGGTGTTGGTTGATGAGAAGCTCAGTGTGAGCCAGCAATGGGCACCTGCAGCCCAGAGAATCAAAATAAGCGTGGCCAGCAGGTCAGGGAAGGTGATTCTCCCCTCCTACTCAGCTCTTGGGAGAGCTTGCTTGGAATACTGTGTCCAGTTCTGGAGCCCAAACAAAAGAAGGACATGGATCTCAGAGAGAGAGTCCAGAGAAGGGCCACAGAGATGATCACATAGCTGAAGCACCTCTCCTATAAGGTCAGGATAAGAAAGTTGGAGCTGATCAGCCTGGAGAGGAAGGGCCCTGGGAAAACTTTATAGCTGCCTCCAGTATCTGAAGAAGGCCTAGAGGTAATGGTTTAGGTTCAAAAAAGGTAGACTTGGTTAGACATTAGGAAGAAATTCTTTAGTGGAAGAGTGGTGAGACACTGGAACAAGTTGCCCAGCATGGCTGTGGATGTCTCATCCCTAGAAGAATTCAAGGCCAGGCTGGATGGGGCTTTGAGCAACGTGACCCAGTGGGAGGTGCCCTTGCAAGATCTTTAACACTTCTTCCAACCCAAACCATTCTGTGATTCTCACAGAATCAACCTAAATTGAGGCAGCACTATGCTGTTACACATGTGGTACACAGCTCTCAACATTCCTGCAACTGGCTCCAAGGGGAGTGGAATCCTAAATCTGTTTGTAAAGGTCTTATTATCGTCGTAAGAGATTTTTAAAGGAGAGAAAAAAATAAAATTTGTAGAAATCTAGGCCTGACCAGCATTGTGAGAACTTCCATAAAGGAAATTCAAATAGCTTATCACTGTCTAACACAACAAGACCTCCTTGAAAGTACTGCAAAAATTTCAGATAAAGTGATACAGCTACATCAAGAACCCTGATAAGAATCTGTATTATTTTTAAAAGACTTAGGAGGAAATGTATCATCTTGTAATCTGTAAGAAGTTTGAATTTTCACTAATTCTACTGATTTAAATTTTTTTTTTTAATATTACTCACTTTTTTTAATGTGCCTATTTTCTACTGCATCAAGGTTTACATTATCAACAAGGTATGTAAGGTCTAATTTTTGGTAACAGTAACGCTACATAGAACTACTTCAAGATTTACAGTGCATGGAACACTGTATATTTTCAGGGAGGGCTGGGCAAAGCTACCTGGACAGAAAACAAGAGTTGTAACAGATGGAAGAGGGAAAGAGGCAGAGAAGCACACATCTGCACTAGATTTAGAAAAGCCAGGAGGGAGAAGTCTTTAGCCCCTTCCATTATGTATGCTTTTTAATCATGTGACCACAATTAGTTCTAAATGAGTATTTAGAGTTCAGGACAGATATGACCTGGCAAAGAATAAGGATTTTGTAATTGCTAGTGTTGCATATTTCTGCACACTTGAAAGTAAAGCAATGTAAAGACAGTAAATCTTACTTTTTTAAGGAAAGTGCATACCTACCAGAAGAAATTGATTCTTTTCCCTTACTCAGTCATGGAGTTCCTGTGTGATGGCAGGCTAACCACAAAATCCAATTTTTCATGAGCAGTAGCCAATAAGATATTACAAAAGGAAGTTGCAGAAGTGATGAGCTACTATGTCTGCAGCTTAAGTCAGCTAAACTGTGGTTCAAAGTGCTATGATAAAATGCAAAAATTTAAAATGCAAGTCATTGGCATCTCATATTGGACACTTTAAATCAACAAAATATTTCTGCCTTTATACCTTTGAGCTTAAAGTTCCCCAGCTGAAAAATGCAGATAATAACATGAACTAATTCACAAGAATATTGTGATGTTAAAATTAATTTTTATGAAGTTTACAGATACAGCAATGAAAATACTACAAAAACATCTGGATGGAATTTTCTTTGTTTTTGAACAATTTTTGAATAATTTTCATATTGAATGATAAACAGTATGACTACACATGATATATCTGATAAAAGAATACTTAATAAATTAATCCCATGGAAAACATACATCTGTTTATAAAATTAAAGATTAAATGCAACAAGATGAATTAAAGTAGAACTGACTTCTTAGCACAGACAGACTACTTTTTCAATACTTGATTTTGTAATGCTATTTTTCTTTTACACAGAGTTTCTTGATTAGTGTAAGAATGGCCTAATAACCTACTAAGATGTTAAATGATCAACATTAGCCTTTTCTAGACAACAATAGGTATATAATGCCATCCTGCTATGGAGACAAGTGAAAATACGTTAACTGTCTGAAAATTTTAACCTTTTCTGCAAGCACCTGTGAAACACTGTGTTAAGATGCATTTGCCTTGTTTTTATTAGTATGGTAGGTTCTTCATGAACAGATCCACCTAAAGAAACAACTGGAATAAGAATTTGCTAATCTCAACAGAAAGCACCTCAATGAAAATGTTAAAACTAACATCTTACAACTGCTGAACTGTGACACATTTGCCAAAAGAAATATTCTGAAATATATTCAACACTTTCAAAGAAGTGTGCTAGCAGTGACAGCTAAAGAAATGTAACCATTTGTGTAAACACTGTTTTTAAAAGTACTGTAATGACCAAGCTGATACCCATGTAGTTACAGATGACTGAAAGGCACTGACTGAGTTGACACCAAGCAGTATTTTACCCTACTGAATGATTTCAAGGCATCTTCAAGTGTTGTAAAAATAAGGTGGCTTGCTTTTTTTTTTTTCCCATTTCTAACTGCAATATTTCAAACAGAAATGTGTGTATATGTACTATATGGACAGGGAACATCAAGTTCAACAAGACTGCTGACCACTGATTAACATATCCACAGCAGAAATGGCACCTTCAAGTCGTATCAGATTTCCACAATACAATTTGAGGTTCTTGCATATGAAGTTTGAAACTTCCTGGCAGCTTCTAAAGTCTACCTGGATAAAATATTAGAATAGAAAACCAAGACTTAGGAGAGACTATGATAAAGATGACAATTCTATTCCCAGGAAATCTCTAGGGCTGTTACATCTCTAAGCTCTCACACTGAAGCAGGTTAGTCGTGTACAAGTAGAGTTTATACCCACAAACAATACATAAAAACAACCAGGGAAACCCAGTGGAAGAACTAAAAAAAAAAAAAAAAAAAAAAAAAAAAAAAAAAAAATTAATTCAGGTGACTGAATTAATATTTTAATTAGTTAAATATTAATATTTTTGTACCTAAACAGCCAAAACTGCTTCCCAGGAATTTTACTCTCTCTGTAGCAACCTCAGGATACTAATTCTGGCAGTTATCAAACTGTGGAACTAGAAAAGCTTAACTCATTAATGCATTTTCAATCTCAAACTTTAAAGGAGAGATTTAATATGCGTTTCAAAATATTTTTTTCATTAACTACTTTTAGCAACCAGAATGTTTTAATATAAAGGAACATAGTGATATAAATCTTTATATACAATCTGAAGTACGAGCTTTACTGAAGATTAATTTTTAAAAGTACTTATACACCTTATAGAGACAGGTAAGTACAGGTATAGAGACAAGGTATAAGAGGTATACAGGTATAAGAGACAAGTATAGTACAGGTAAGTACAGGTAAGTTTCCAGAAGCATATAGGAGCCTGACAAATGCTCTCTGCTGTCATTGGAGAAAAGAAGACCTCATCACCCATCAATAAGTATCTTTTCCCCTAATACAAGAAACTGCATTTTCTTTGCACAACAAAAGCCAGTAGCTATTTGAAAGATGAATATGGATTACCATATCAGAGCTTCATAAAAAGTAAACACTGCCTTCCCAAAGGCAAAGAAAGACACACTGATACTGTTAAAAATACCACTAAGAAATTTCTAACAATCACAGGCAGGATGATTTTTCCCATCCCACATGCCCTCAAGCACCTTTTTCTTTAGCACTCTGATGATGATAATAACAAAACCTCTTTAAAAATGCATAAGTGAATTTAGTCCTGTTATATTTTTATAGAAATTATTTTCATAAAAACTAATGTGCTATGTTGTATTCTATTGGCAAGTTTCTGCAGCAGAAAACAAAATATTGTAAACAATTATAAACATCAAAAGATCCTTGATTTTAAGTGTCCTTTTCCTTTATGCAGCATATTTTACACTGTTGAAGAGAAAATATTCTGCCTAGCAGTATGCTTCTCCTGATTGCATGTACCTCAAACAAAAGGACAAAAATAAGACTGAATAAATAAGCAGTCAGATACTGCTGTTTTTCCATACCTGAAAGTTGTTACAGGAGGCTGAAAGATCACCAAAATTAACCAAAAAGAATTGCATGTGCCTGGAACCTGGGATGCCATACACAGAATATGGGTTTCACTATAACAATACTGAAAGTGAGATATGAAACTCTTTTAACTTTAAATGTTTTCTGAATTTTTAATGAACTATTTGACATACATTTTTCACAACTGTAACAGCAATTAAATGAAACAAAAATGAGTCCAAGAAATCTACTATTTTAAATGAACCCACAATAGATTGCATCTAATCCTTTTGATGAAATATGGTTGAAACCTTCTCTTCACCATTAAAATTTTTATGCACATGCAGTAAAAATTAGCCTTCTGTCAGACCAAGAACAGTGTAATAACTCCCAGACAAAATGTTTTTTAAATTTTTTTTAAATTCTTTTTCTTATCACTACAGAGATCTCTGCCACTAGTTACCTCTGTTAAATGTTAAATACAGGCATATTACATCCCAGTGCTGGCTAAGAAACCCTTAATTTCCACTTCTCTCTTCTCAGCATTACTTTTAATTTTGTTTGTTTGCTTTCTAGTACTTTTTTCACACCTCCTTTCCTGGTTCCTGTAAATAATTTCTCAAAACATCATCTTTGTTACTGGCAGCACCACTACCCCTTGTAAACAGCCTCATCTTTGTGAGTCTTCTCATCACCTCATTTCAAAAACATCTATAAGCAAGTGCAAACTTTTCCCTTTTTTTTTTTTTCAACTAGAGTGGAGTTCTCTGTGTTGAAATGACAGCTCTTAAAATTGCTCTGTGCAAAGACAGAAAAGAGCATGAAGGCCACAAGTTTTACTGCTTGTTTCATGATTCAGAGAAGACTGCTTTCCACAAAACATTTATACCAATAAGCCTGCACAAAACAAAACCATATAAAAACCCTGTAGCCTCAATACACCATACTTAAGATGGAAACACTGATATCTCAAAAAAGTAAGTGTGCTTCATTTGGATTTTCTATTTGTTACCCAGTTATGCTTTCTATTACCTAAGACAAATTTTTTAAATGTCAGTAGCAGAAAGTATTTTCTCACTGTTCTTCAGTTACTTTAAAGGAATCTTTCCAGTTATTGATGCATGTCTATCTAACTTGGAAAAACTGGGTTTTCCCTCTGAAAATTAAAACAAAACAATTATTTGGATCTTTAGCAGCTATGATGGTGGCTGATTTGGCAAATCTCAAACAGAATCCATTTCTTCATTTCTTACTGCTTGGTGACAAAGGGATAAAAATCCCAACTGCCTTAGAAGAGATTCTTTCCAGACAACATTCGCTCTTGTCATTTTCACTATTTTGTCATATTCATTTTATTTCCTACATTTTTCACATTACCTCTTTTCAGCTACCTTTTGCTTCTCCTGTTTTCTTGAATTCTTGTTTCCTTTTTGGTTCTTTTATTTCTTCACACTGATGTTGAAGGTCAGTTGCACAGGAGAAAATGCACATTATACCTCAGCAAACATATGGAACACATCAGGCTCTGGGTACAGCAACATTCACTAATTTGGGTGTCAGGTTTCTGGCCTGTGCTGTCTCAGCCACAGATCGAGTTTACATACAGGCCACAAAGCTTTATAAATGCTTTAGAAGAGAAACTGTGTATTCATGCAACTCTTAGCTTGGCTGAAAACAGTGCATCCACACAGATCTACACATCTAAACTATGTACAGAGTATGTCATATAATTATAGAATGGTTTGGGTTGGTAGGGTCCTTAAAAACACCTTCCACAAGATCCAGCCTGGCCTCCAACACTTGCGGAGAGAGAGCATCCACAGCCTCCCTGGGCAACCTGCTCCAGCATCTCATCACCCTGACAATAAAGAATTCCTTCCTCAAATCTAATCTAAATCTACCCCTTTTCAGTTTAATACCATTTCCCCCTGTCCTATCGCTACCACCCTTACAAAAAGTCCCTCTCCAGCTTTCCTCTAGGCCTCCTTCAGATACTGTAAGGCTGCTATAAAAAGTCTCTCCAAAGCCTCTCCAAAGGCAGTTGTAATATTCTCATACTTCGTAACAAAATTATGGACGGACCCTTCTTTCCAACATTGTAATCCCAGTGCAATGTCAACCAGAACTTAAAGGAAAGATGACAAGGATGTATGCAAATCACACAGGCCACGTAAACCAAGCTGTCACTCTCAATAAAGGCTGGTAAAGCTGACCAAGGCACAAAAATAAGAAAAGCTGAAATTAATTAATAAATTTGCTATGCCAAAGAAATGCAGAATATTGTCTTTATTTTTGCTCTTACACAGGTGTCAGAAATTGATGATAAACTTGGTAAGAGCAATGCCATGGGCATCATTTGCCTTATTCAGAAAAGAGAAAGTATATTCAGTTGGTTCAGAGGCAAAGTACCCTGAAGCAACTACTTTTTCCCCCCACGCTTCGAAAGCTTGTCATGAAAAAAATCCCCATCTCTAAACATAGCAAATATATTTTCTAACTGTAACAATATGGTTTCCATAAATCAGACAGTAAAAAAAAACAATTCTTTTAAAGATGTGCTATCTTTATTTTAATAAGAAAACCCTAAAAATTAACACTAAAAATTACATGTATGCAAGATAATTCTAATCTACATCACAAAGGACTTTATTGTGGTTTATAGCGTCTTTGAGAGATTAGTAGCAAATTTTAGTTTTGTTTATGATACATTATCAGGAAGTGTGGTCCCTCTCTCTCAAAATCATTCCCAAGTAGAATATCTAATCATGGTTAGTCTATTCCAAAGAAATTCTAATATCAAACTCATAATAACTCAAGAAACGAATCATACAAAACTTACTGAATTGTGGCATTATTTCCTTATACTGTAACAACTTCTCACATAAGCTCTACCTAAACAGCAAGAATTAAAATCAACAGGCTCATACTCAATACCAAGCCCAACCTATCCACTTTGCATATATACACATACACTGGTTTATATTAAAATTCATAGAAAACATACCGAAAATACCTGGGTGTATGCATTTCTAGAATCATCACACCTCACCACCTTTTTCCCCACAAAAAAGTGAAGACAAGGATGAGTAAACACGAGAAGCCAGAAGTGAGACAGAGGATGGCAATGAACAGTAACGAATGTTATTGTTTCAGTATGGAAATATCAAGAACCTGGTTCATCTAGCAGTCACCCACCCTCATTGTCCAATAAAGTACTTCACTATTGGCCATCAGTAGACATACCTATTTCACACCAGTCTGAACAAGATTTTGTTCCAAAATAGTAGAAAATAAATATGTTTATATGATTAATTTTCATTTGATTAAAATGATCTATGTCTCATTTTGAAACTATGTATTTTGTAACATTTAGTTATTACCAATTCATAATTTACAGGTTTTTTTCCACTCCTGTTACTATTCCAATTACCAGCTGGCATAGCTCAGCGAGTAAGAATTTCCAAATAAATTAAATATTCTGACTAGAATACCAATTTTCAAACCTATTCCTATCTAGAATTTTATTACACTGATTACAATAATACAAGTAAAATTAAGTCGCCTATTATTTTATTTTAAATTACTGATTGGAACTTATTATAGTAATTATTCTAGAAAATGTAACATGCATTGTACAAGGTTTAAAATTTTTTAAATGTTGAACATTTTCATTCACTACCTTTAGTTTTCAGAAAAGCTGCTCCATTATAAAACGCAGGCTAATTTTTATTCTTTTTACATACTCCTAGAATCAGTATATCAGAAATGTTCCTCTTTTTATCTTTATACTCATTATTTCATTTCACTTCACACTGCTGAAAACTGCAGTGCATTTTATGCGTAGAACTATTATATTCTTGCTCCACACATGTATTTCCAATGCTAATCCTGTTAGTTATTTTTAAGCTCAAAAATACAGGATTTAGATTGCTAAAAGAAAAAGAATCAAGAGCATTATTTTTCTCTTATAAGACATATGGTCTTATCTATTTCATAGCTATATACAGTTTATTTAATGAAGGGCACCATAATGTCTTTTGCAACAACAACAAAAAAATGTTCTTCATGCAAATCACTATTTCACATGAAATTTAGAGATGATGAGCAAATCACTACCATTCTTCTACACTTCAGGGTATACATTGTAGGAATAACAATATTCTAAGAATTATTTCTGGAAAGTGATCAACATTTTTCAGTGTCGGGAAGAAAGTTTAAAACTGCCTGACATACAGTTTTCCTGGAAATATGGTTTATGTAGAAGGTCAAATGATACAGGTAGTTTCCAGCTCATGAAAAATTCCAACCACCCCTTAGTGAACACCAAAGATACAGAAATTTGAAGCTGAGCTTGACTGATACATAATAAGCTTCCTAAGGAAGAAATACGGGGTACTAGAATATCTCCTTTTCATTGATCTTAAACCAGTTCAAGGAATGTGAAAATCTGTTCAGATTTTTTTTAACAAAATTTGTTTCCCTCTAATGAATTCACTACTAGGCCTCAGCTCTCCTATGTAAAATCATAAAAAAATAAAAGACCCTCTAATTTCTGCCAAGCATCTGCTTGCTTAAAAGATGGCAAGGAACCCTGCAGTACTGAGATTATTTCCATATAGACAGCAAAGCTGAACGGGAAAAAAGCCCAAAACAGACATCTGACTATAACCTCAGAGAACATGCATCAAATAGCACTTCCTTAACATGCGCTAGTACACTCAGGCACAGAAGAGAATTGGATTTGGAAAATTAATTATCAGCTATCACAAAACATGGACATCATTAACATAATAAAATGTGACATACATGATACAACCTAATCTCTTCTAAGATTACGTCAGAAAGAATACTAAATTAATAGCCAGTAAAGACAAAAAATTTTTTTTTGTTCTATTAAATTAAAATATAGCATATTTTAGATAGTCTCATACAATTAGAAAAACTTAAGTTCATACTTAGTTTTACCTGGTGATTTCCATCATCTATACATTCAGTAATTAGAAAGAAAATTGAAACACATTAAACAATTATATTTTAGGAGAATATAGCAGTCCATACATAAAACCCATTTAAAAAAATCCAATAAAAGAAATGCTTGTGAAGAATTCCAACTCTGAAAACTAGCAGGCCAGTAATATTGTGCAGCAGACAGAAACCCTAGTAGAAACAAAAACATGGAATCTCACCAAAAAAAAAAAAAAAAATACTGCTTCATGGCTTTGGGATACCACAGGCCAAATGCATTTAAATGGGCTTGCACAGAACTTCATCCTTGTCCTTATGTGAGACATAAGATTTAAATTAATTTTTAGGAGGCATTCTGAATTAAACACTTTTATTCATAATACCACACTTTGGTCCTGCAGACTGACATGAAACTAATAATGGACTGGTATATTCCTCTAATTTATTCATATTGCCCCTTACTGGAAATCTGTGAAATAATGACATGTAACTTGGGGTCAGCCTTTCATTCTTACCAAGTAAATGTAAAAAATTCATCTACCAAACTAGTATCTACATACCAGACCCGAAACCAACAATAAAGACCATAAAATGTAATAGGTACGGAACAGCACACCATGCAGAAAACAGCTATTTTGCAGGGGCTGCCCTAGACCAAGGTGATGCAAGAAAAAAAGTTTCTTAAGGCACAAGCAACCCTACTCTCTGTGGAAAGTAAGAAAAGGTGCTTCCCTCAGCCTTGTTTGAACCATTATCTTTTTCCATACTTTTTCTTTCCTCTTACCGTTGTACAGAAAATTCTACTTTGTTTCAGCTTCCTTTAAAGCCGATTTTATGTAGAATCATTGGGACAATGACATCTTCTACAAATATGTCATACATGTAGCCTGTCTCAGCTCGCACACACTTCCAGCAAAGTACTAAAGTGCTGATGTACAAATGAATACACTATTTTAAGTGCAAAGAAATGCAAAGCAAGCATAAGAGTCACTGTCAGTCACGTGAGAGGAAAATATCAATTTTCTTTAACTTTCTTCTTCAGTTTCTTTCAAGGGAGTATTATTTAGGCTAATAACCAAACAGAAGGTTTCAAGCACCTCACTGCATCTAAGAAAATGCCTGTCTCAAATAGTACCCTCTCTACACAAGCAGGGGAAAGCAAATTTTTATCTTCCAATTTCAACGGCCAAAGGTAGAAATGACCAAGTATTAAGTTCAAACTGCAACCATTTGGCAAGAGGCATGTGTCCAAGTGTTAAATGGTCACCTAAATAAGCCACATTCTGAAGATACCATTTTGTATTGCATAACCAAATCAGTAAAAATTAATGTGGAAAGAAGAAATTTACATAGGTCTAATTTTCCTTTCTCTTGCACTAAAAACGCACACATACAAGTACAAATATATAAACAGCTAAATGGAGAGATATGAAAATAAAAAACCTCAACCTTTTCATTGTTCTATTTAAAATAGTCACACTTGAGTTATCTAAAATAAAACATTCTGGAAGCACCAGATCAAAATATATTTCTGACAACAAGCTTATCACATCATTAATTTGGTTTGCAAACAGTTTCTAACAATCAGAGTAAGGCACTACAGATATATCTGTTCATTACCAGCTTACCAACTTTCTTCACAAATCCTGTTCTCCAATACCCAAGAATTTCTGTTGCAGAGAGAGAAGGAACTCAGCAAATGTCTGTAGAAAGCTTGCTTAGTACATTACTACCCAACTTCTCCACTAAATTCATTAGTCACTGTGTTAATTTTGTATTTTAATGAAAATGTGCCTAATAAAATTAGTTATGCCTCAACTTGTCCTACAGTTTTTAAAGTTCCTCTCTCGTTTGTGCGATATCACATATATAATCATTATGAAACAGCAGCAACATACATATTTGATTTTCAAGAGCACTGTAATAACAGGAATACTTTAAACATTAAAATTATTAGCCAAAAAACATTCCCCTTTGTCCTAGAACACAGCTTAATGTCAAATACCCAGGGATTTGGTAGGACGATTAAAAAGTATATCTAATTACCACATTTTAAGAAGTCACCATCTCTCTACCAAGACACAATAAATGTTCATACACATGTACCTGGATATAGACCGAGAATGGTTTAGCTCAGAAAATCATCCCATTTATTATGCTAGCTTCTTTTTTTTCCCCACTTAACCTTGTTACAATGGATAATAAAATCAAGTGAAGTGAGGTGTTTGAGGGTTCTTAGTAAAAATTTAAAAGCCATAATAATTATTACTTGCATTTATGTTTCCCAGACTAAGATTTTAATACCTGCTGAATTTGATTTGAAATTGTTCCTATTTTACAGAAGAGTGATAGTATGAAAAACTGAATTATTTAATCAAATCCTACAATTAGGGTAGAGAGCTGCAATTAGAACACAATACATGAGCACAAATACCTGGTCAAAAAAACTAATGCAAAAGCTAAATTATACCAAATGCATAAATTTTAAATGATCTGTTCTGCCATTCTTATCTGTAATGGTACTTAAAGGGAGTACCATTGTTATTTGCATTTTAAATATTTCAGCTTAAACAGTGGCACATTAATCTTCAAAACAATTCTGAGTAATAGAGGAAGACCAGCATTAGCCAATGCATTTGAAACAAAAGTAAAAAGACAGATGCAACTGCCTAAGGTCATTCAGCCAAGGGCAGAGCTGGAGCTAGAACTCAAAATCTTTTAATCCTACCCTCATGTTTTAACACTGGTAAATGCTGCCTGTCCCAGGCTGTTAGCAGGAATCGTACTTATGCTCTGACAGTAAAATAGACTCTTTGAATTTGTGATGCCCAAAGGAGAAGATGAAAAACAAGGAACCGTATGTCTGAAGTCTTTCTGAATATGCCTCAAGAGCATCAGTAATAGGAGTGTGTATTTTCCCAGAAAAATGTGCCACACATGAATATCCATATTAGGATTCCTGATATGTTTTTGAAGAAGAAGTAAATGAAAAATTAAATGGCAACATAAAAATACAGAACTATTATAACAAATTGGTATTAGCATGTTGTACCCTAAAGGTTATGGTACACACACTAAGGACTGTAATGGCTAATTTTACCACCCCAAATGGAACTCTTATTCTCACAACATATGAATGAATAAGTCATAACAAAGAACTGAATTTATTTTTTCTAATCATCGTAGCATAGCTTCTCACTACACTTAATTTACAAAGCATGTAGTCTGTAAAGTAATACAAGATCTTCATACAGGATTAGATCCCACAATAAAGCCAAAAGAGACGTAAAAAGAAATTAGAGAAAACCTCCCAAACTTTGCAAGTCTGTCCCAGGGGAAAAAAAACAAAAGTTGAGGAAAAAAAAAATAAAATACAACAATGAAAAGGTGCCTCAGCTAATCCAGTAAAAAAGTAATAGTTTGTTTTGTCATGTCCTTAAAGTCTGGACATTTTCTACCCATTTATGAACTCAGACATTCTGTGCAAATACTAGAAAGTTTATACAGTCTTTAAAAGTTTAGAAGGAATGCTAATACCACAGCTCATTGCTTTTTCATCATGAGTTCAAATATTTTCTCATTATTTACGAATAGGTGTTCTTTTAGTTAATACTAGAAATAAAAAGATCAACAAATTAAATCCTTTCAAGGAAATGTACGAAGTTACATTGCCCTCTGCTGTTGAACAGCTAAAATTGGACATAAAACTAGAGCTCATGTTCCAACAAAAAAAAGAAGTTTAAATGTTTGGTTTCCTCTGATATAATTCCAACAGGCCCCAAATGTACTTTCTACTTTTCAATGAATTGCCAGCAAACACAGTAATATAAAAGAAACCTGAAAAGGAAGAAACATGCAACTGTATTTTTTTTTCTGCTCCAAGAGATGGATAATAAACTTTGCTAATTTTATTGTACTCAAAGATAAATTTACCTACATCATCCTACATCTTTAAATCACTTGTCACATGAAACTGTTTGTCCAATCAAGTTGCATAGTATTAGCAACATTTTTGCCTTTAGATGTGTATCTTAGCAATGAGCAAAACAACTTCTCTTAGAACATCAACACTGACACTGATGTTCTAAGGAAATTTCTAAAAAGAGTATGAGAGACTCTCATTTAAGAGTTTAGGAATGAACCTTACACCCAGCTTGTATAGATTGTTTCATCATTAAAATATATTTACTCATATTACAAATCAAACAGTATGCTCTTACATAGCTTTCAGATCTTGGTAAAACACTGGCTTTACATTAGTATTTTAACTGTTAGCCAGAAGCAATTCTTGCTGCTTTTTTAGAATTATTTTCAAAACATTACAGCTTATCCACGGTAATGCTAATGTGTTACTAAGGCCTGCTGGAGCCAGAGAGAACTACATGAGCCACTTAATTCATCACCTTGTATTGGAAAAGTTTACAAAAGGCTCAGCTTTGCCCTTGTCTCCACTAGTATCTTCAGTACAACCAGTTCAGCAGATCCAGTTGAACATACTTCAAAAGGATCAAATAAACCAAATACAGCCTAAACAGCCCAAATTCTTTTCTAACCTTTAACTTCTTGGTCCTTTAGATGCTATTGCACAAATGCTTTACCTTAACTGTAGTTCAATGAAGTGTTAACTAGATGACACTAGGTAAATTCATCTCATACCAAGTAAGAAAGCTCTAATCTATAACAGCCTCTGATTTGCTTACACTCTTCTTAAACTAAAAATAACATCAAAGCAGTATCTTGTTCCAGCCCACAAGTAATTTTCTTACATTTTTTCAATAGGATGTTTCCATAATGCTTTTTTTAATTAGACCACAAAAAAGTTCAGGCCTGAGGTAAAATGGACAAATAAAAAGCAATAAAGCCTATGATGTATTCTAAGTGAAAGGGAGTTGTGCTTATCTTAGTATCAGTTTTTCATTCGTTGTTTTAAAAGCCACCTTCACTAAAACTCACTTTTAAGATTACAGAAAAGAGAACACTATTTAACTTGTGATTTTCTGTAATTTTTGTCTTTCTCACTGTGTGAGCCTGACCTCACTAATTTGCAATTGTCTCAAAGGAGCAATTTTAAAACGAATAGCCCTGGCTAGGGTGGAGGAGCTGGCTGGCCAGAGCTGAGCAGGGGGTGACACTCGGGATGTGATGAGACCTACCGGGTGGAGACTCGTCCCCTTTTCTGAGCGCCAGCCTTCAATGCTGGGACATCCCTCCAGGCACAACTGGGCCACCTTGATTGTACTTGTGAAGTACCTGGCTAAGGGGGCTGGAACAGAGTAAGGATGGCACCAGGAAGAAGATAAGAACTGATGACTGGGTGGAGATTACTCCCCTTTCCTGAAGGCCAACCTTCAATGCCTGGAGGCACGATAATGTACCTGGCTAAAGTGGCTGGAAGAGAGGAGGAATGGCACCTGGAAAAAGATCAGAACTGATGACTGGGTGGGGGACTACACCCTTCTGCTCCCCTCCAGGCAGTCTGTCTTCTAACAACCCTGGCTGACTAACAGCTGCCCCTTCAGAACAAAAGGAGCTCAGGGTATGTATGGCTGTCCATGCTCTGGCTGGTGTCATCTCTTGACCCACTGCCATTTCTGCACCGAACCCTGTCCAGGATCAGTGCACCCTGAAGAACCTCGCTGGACAAATGCACCCCTGGTGGTGACTCTCTCTCTCTCTCATTCTTCCCACTTTCTTACCCTTTATTTCTCCGCTTTTCTCTTTCATTCTTTCTTACCACTTTCTTGCCACTTTTTCTTTCTCTTTCTTATATCTTCTCCTCTCTACCTCTTTTGCCAGGCTCTATATTTTTGCCTGTGTCAATTGTCAAATAAAATCTGCATGCACCCGACCCTTTCCATGGTTGGACTTTGTTTCGCGTATCCAAAACAAAAATAAATTTTAATGTTACCTCGGACCGTAACACTCACATACAGATGGTGTATAATGCCTTAATATAAAAACATACCATGTCTACTACAAGGTCTCCCTGGAGACTCTTCAGGAGGGAGAATGGTGATTTTTGGAGCAGAAGTCTTAAAAAAATAGATTATTCTCTTCAGTGGAAATGACGATCAGAGAATTCAGGTGAGTGTAAAAGTACTCCTAGTCCAAGCAAGGTGCAAAGGAAAGAATCTTTGTTTTAAAGCCCATGAGAGGAAATACACAAGAAATCAAAAAATGTTAGGATAAACTAATAATCCTCTAAGATCAAATGAAGCAAATGTCCACTAAACTTCTCCCACCTTTGAACCTGCATGAAGGCTGTTGGTCAGGTTGTGAAAATTTCACCTGTGACTTATCAGAATCATCATCTCACTTGTCTTCAGTATTGCAAATCAACTACTTTGAAGTTTGCTTTTGGGATGGTAACCCTAATGAAATACATGATAGTAATGAAATTTTAAACAAACTATTTCCTGAACATGGAATCAGAATTTTGCTTTATATGCTTTCCCAAGAAATTAAGAAAGGCCTGTAAGTCACTGATCTTTTCTGACCCATTCACAGTGCTAAAAACCTAAGCCTGACAGAAAAATACTCAAAGAGATTGAATATTCAGAGAATAAACTCTGCACAAAACCTTAAGATCTCAGAGATGCAACACAGTCTACCAATGCTCCCCTACACAGAAAATAAAAATGTATTTTGGGGATTGAAAAAGGAATGCAGATTATGTTTAGAAATTGACTAACATAGTTTCTGATTGCTGTTCAGTACAACCATTAATATTAAAATGTTGTGTGCACATTTTTAAATTACATTAAAGAAGTGCTGCTATGTAGTTGTTTTGGCAACTAAATGACACCAAAAGTCGGCTTCACAGTTACAGTGAAGGTCACGTATAACTAAACCAGTTTAATTTCTGGGCTATCAGGAATGCAAATAAAGAGTCAGTACGAGACTAATGGAGAGCAAACAACAAAATGAAAAATATTTTTTGTCCTGAAAACATTGAGCTACAGTTCAATTCATGACAAAGTTTCCCCTCCAAATCAGTCTAAATGAAAGTAAGGGATTTATAAGAGTGGTGACAGAATAGCCATGACCACAAATTCTACCAGGATGCCAACTATTGGCAAAAGTACCTGAGGTATTATGTGCCTTTGTTGTTTGAGTGATCATACATGATCATACATGAGTGATATCCCTAAGTGATCATTACCACTGAAAAAAAATTAATTTATATTGAAAAGCAAACAACATTTTAAGTAACAGATCTATGAATTCAACAAATGTTTCCTTTGAGGTAGAGGAATCATTCAGCAGCTATTCTACATATCTCAATAGGTACTACACAGCTGCAGTACACTGGACCTTGTTCATCATACCAGCAAAACAGACGGGATCCCTAAAAAATTCTGAACCATCTCAGGGGTTCCTTGTCCACAATGTTCTGAAACTGCTCAACTATGTATTAAACTGCACTTTGTACAGGTATATTCCTTCCTGCAAGCTTTACACAGTAGAGAAGCCCTGAAGAAACAATACTTCCATGTGCCACCTAACTTTATATTTTTTCTTCTGACAAGCTATTTATCAGTCTTTCAGACCATGTATAGAAGAGAGTTTATCACAAGGAATTATTTTAGACATGGACAAACAATGATGGAAAAGACAGCAAGAGATTTGCATTTATCTCTCTGGTCACAACAGTTATCAAAGGACTAAGATAACGAATGTGACATGAATCCCCTTTGCCTAGCTCAGAGCCTTCCTTTTCTGGATGCACTGAAGCAAACACAATCTATCTGCTAGACCTCCACACACCTGTCTTACTCAGCTACAGTATCAGTGAAATAGCATCAATGCAAAAAAGTGTGCACAATTGATCTTAAGGATGAAATTAAAACAGGGTAAAAATTTAAAAGCATTTAAAGAAAAGTCTTAATTGGCTAGGTGGCAGCATTCTGATTTACAACTAGTTTTGAATAAAACAACTACATCAATTCTAACTTGTTTTCAAAAGTCCTATCAATAAGAAGAAAAATTATTTGCATCTTATTTCTGAAGATTCGCAACACCGGGATAGTCAAAGATGATAATCTAATTACTTCAGGTTTTCAATCAAATATTTATGTATTTTCAGGACTTTGCAACTGAAGGCATGAAAAAACAAAGCAAGTGAAAATAGTTTAAACATGACTAATTAATTTATAAATTACATTGAGATAAAATAAAACAAAGCAATAAACTTGCATTACTAGTTATATTTTTAATATTAACATCTGCAGACCATTCATGCAAAGGATCCTAATTAATTATTTTTCAGTAAAGTAGCTTTATTAATACTTACACATTGTCTACAGTACATCTAGAGTACATCTACAGTACATCTAGTACATCTAGAGTATCTAGAGTGCCTGTTGTACTTGATTTCTTCTACTGTTTAGTAGGACAGTTGAGAAAAACAAATATGTACAAATAGCAATTAACACTTTTACAGGGAGACCCACTGTGTGTTATCCTCAGGAAGTAAGGGACAAATAATCCAAGCCAAAAAGCAAGTATGCAGGTTCACAATGCTATTACACAATGTTACTGTTAATTACTTTGGAAATACTTAATCATACATGAGCTTGAAAAAAAATTATAACCACAGCATCACAGGATAAGCAAACCCAAAATTTGTGCCCACATATACACGGAAGAAACTGGAAAGGAATATTCTTTCATCACAGAATCACAGAATGGTTTATGTGGGAAGGGGCCTTTAAAGGTCATCTAGTCAAGCCACGCAGCAATAAGCAGGGACACCCTCAACTGTATCAAGGTGATCAAAGCCCCATCCAACCTGATCTTGAATTACAGGATGGGGTTTTTACCATCTCTCTTGGCAACCTGTTCCAGCATCTCACCACCGTCACAGTAAAGAATTTCTTTTAAAACTTCTTTCTCATGTTAATCTACCTTCTTTCAGTATAAAACCCTACCCCTTGTTCTAACTCTACAGGCCCTGCTAAAAAAGAAAAAAAAAAAGAGCCCGTCCCAGTGCTCTAGCCTTCTGATCATCTTTGTGGCCCTTATCTGGACTTGCTCCAACATGTCCATGTTCTTCTTGCACTGATCTCTACCTGGACATAGAGCTTTTGACCATACCCTCTGGATGGGACCATCCAACCAATTCATTATCTACCATGCAGTCCACACATGAAATTCATGTCCCTACAGTTTAATGCAAAAGATGTGGGGGAACACATCACAGGCCTTACAGAAGTCCACACAGATGACATCCATAGCTCCTCCTTTGTCCACTGATACGGTTGCTCCACCATAGAAGACCACCAGGCCTTTTACTGCCAACCAGCTTTCCAACCTACACATCCAGACAAGACCCACCACAATGGCAGAAAGAACTGATGGGCCAATACAAAAGCTTGTTGCTATGATTTTACCATGAAGAACAATAAAAGCTATCAATCATCCAGCCACAAACAAATTCAGAGGAGATACAATAACCAGACATGAAAGAACCCAGAAAGCACATTCCACTCAGGACACAAACTGCCACAGACATCTGTCTAGTTTGTCTGCACAACGTATAATTTTGATTCCAGCTATAACACTAAGATGTGATTAGCTCAGCATTTTTCTGGTATGACAGAAGTAATTATCTCTAGGAGAATTTTACTTAGTGTGTCAAAAATAGTTTATTATTTCTGACTGAATTTAGGTAAACTGTTAACCAAAGTTCAAAGCCTGGTGTTTGAGACTACCACTTTGAAACATACCTGTCTTGCACAAGTCTTTGCTAAGACTTCCGTGAACTCCACTCATAATCTTCAGCTTTCCAGCCCAGTGTCAATATATCAGCATTTCCCAAGCACTTGCCACTACAGCCCTACTTTTTGCTCAGCTTCTCTACACTACAGCTTTCCCAACCTTCTTTTTACATGACACCTCCTCATGAACAGATGCAGAAATAAATCATGTTTATCACTGCACACATACAAATGCATGTATATCACCTGTCATGCATGGCTCAAAATAATCTCAAACTCTCTCTTCTAGTTGCTAATAATACCAACAAGAAGGATGACCAAAAAAAAAATCAAGCAATAAAAATAAGCCTTAGCACAGCATTCCTGGTATCAGTTAATACAGGAAGTCTTTCGTTCTGGATTATTTTCAACACAGGCAGTACTATCAGCTGGTAACTTTCTTGCCAGAGTATTATTAAGCAGTGATGCAAGCTTGAGACTGTTTCAAAGCTGCACAGACACCAGCTAATAGGCACAGAACAAGTTACAAGGTGCAAAAGGAAATAAAAGGATTATGCTATACTTCAGTAATCATCCCAGCAGCTTCAGAAGGTATTGCTGGCAGACTTTGAAGTAGAAAGAAGGAAACACCTATACTATTTTAGGACTATATAAGCCTGAATTTGCTCAAGAAAAAGAAAAGAATCCAAATAAAATTACATTGTTGTTCTTGTAAGAATATTACTATGTAAAACACACCTTCACAAAGACAAAAAAAAAAAAAAACAAAAAAAAAAAAAACCAAACAACTATGGCCTGATAATGGTTAATAAGTGTATGTAAGTGTTAATGTAATTAACACAAATTTTCTTCACAGTCATTTTATGAATAGCTCTGGAACTTAAATCAAAATTACTGAACATTAATTAAAAATAAAAGTCCAAGTGAACTGCAGTAGCATAATCAATACAAATTACATTATTTAAATTAATTAAAAATTAATTAAAGGCGTTCAGATTAAACATATTCTCTTTGGTTTTAAAGATTTTCCAATTCAAACTGTTGTGTAACCATGTTATAAACAACACAGTCAATAAAATTTTGCATTATTATAAATTAGACATTATGACACACAGTATTTTACAAAACAAAATACTAATTCTATCACATGTTGGAGTGTAGCAACAAAGCAGATTAAGAGAAATCTACATCGCTCTCCATGCAGTAAATCCGACAAACAAACCATCCACCTTTTCTGTTGTTAACATTGCAATTTTTAAAAGTAAAGGTACTTTACTGAACGCCTTTAGGTTAGAGGGAACATCACCTCTATATTCTGATTTACTGATTAAGGCTGACTCTTGGATCACTCAGTAAGCAGAGAGGAAAAACAAATTATATAATAATTTTCTAAAAATAGACACTGGTGTTCTACACTCTCTTTTAAAAGGTGTCTTAAATTGCTTATACCTAATGTTTGGGATTTAGAGATCATGAACAGAAAAACTATCAGCAATGCCTAAAACTGAAATTCCCTGCTACAGCTGTGAAGGCATGAACTCTCTGATGGGTCACAATGGTTGCAAAGTAATATTTTATCAACAACAATAGTACTAGTGTTTAGTTGGCCTGAGGGCCTGGCTTATAAGAAAGGTTGAGGGCTACATCTTTTGAGGGAACTAAACTGCAACACTTCAGTAATTTTTTTTGTCTATATAGGACACATTCTGGTGTCAAAACACGTATTTACTCTAGCAAGGCTTCAAAAGTCTCTTCCTCTCAGAGCAGGAGAGTGCAGTTCGTTTTCAGAATGAGTTTTACTTATGCAAATGCTGTAAGTAAGTGAACATAATAATGACAAATGGCTCATTTCAATTGCCTGGGCATGCACTGACACCCAAACCACTTTCTGGTGGTTTTCTTTTGCCTGAGCTCTTAATACTAGACTTGCTTCATGGAGATGGGTACTCTTCCAGCTACACAGAGTAAGGCAAAGGATCTTAAGCTATCACAAACAATGCTGGACACCTGTGTTTGAACACCTAATTGAAGCCCACAGAGTCTACTTTGCAAATCTCAAAATTTCTGCAACTAACTTCTTAGTTCAAATTCTTATCTCTTGAAAAACTTAGAATGGAAGTAATCTCTTTTTTTGACATTAATATATAGACAGAAATGTGCCTAGTGATGAAAGTTTTTACTCAGTAAATCAAGGATAGTTATAGTCTGCATTCTGATGAAAAGTAAGTAAAGACAAACTTTATTGATTTACTAAAAATTTCATATAAATGATATTCTGAAAAGGCAAGTTTATTGTAGATTATTGACTTTTTCTATGAAAAAATAGCACCTTGTTTGGAGAAAGCTGCTATAAAACAAAACCTTCTACACATCCACCAAATATGCTAACTCAGTACATTTATCATTTTGATAAACGGAACTTCTACAACATCACTTAGAAAAAAAAAAAAAATCAAAAGAAAATTATATTCTACCAGCTCTACTCACTCACAATTTCCAGGTTAGACTCCAACATTTAAAATCCTGTTTTAAGAAGTTCTCCTCTCCTTACTTATTAAAAATGGAATTTAAAAAAATAAAATGTTACAGTAGTGTTGGTTAGATTTTTATTTAATGTTTTGTCACACATAGTGTAGCATCTCACACACAAAAAAAAAAAAAAAAAAACAAACCCAAAAAAAAAGGATAGGCTACATTTAGGTGGAAAAGATTCATGAGAATCCACTCTGAACTTCAAAACCACACAAAACACTACACACAGGTAACAACAGTATTTCCACGTAGCACAGGACAGACTGTTAAAACATAAAACCACTTTCATAGAATACTGCAGATTACAAACTTGCAACCAGTTGCTCTACCAAAATTTAAACGTACAGAAAATGATAGAAGATAAATATCTTTTGCATTTACAGGTAAAAATACTGCAATTATTACTATTGCTTTCTAGCCCTAAAATTATTACAGTTCTAAATTTAAGGTGTCACAGTACTAGCATGTTACTGTCCACTGTGAGTCGTACAGTAACAAATTTTAGAGTGAGAAATTTTAATAACTGTTGTTATCAGGAAATGCTGAGTTTGTGATGTAAGAATCAAATTCTGCAGAAGGACAGCAGTAGGATGGGCAAAAATAAAAATAAGGAAGAGCTCAAGATAAAAGAAATGAAAAAAAAAAAAAATAGTGCCAGTCTCAGCTTTATGATTGTCAGGGAATGTTCTAAGATTATAAAGTGAAATGTCAAACTGCAGAATGCACAGGATTTGCTCTGAAGTGATGTACTAACATCAGCACCAGAAGTAGAAAGCATTTCTGGTTCCTGAATCCTTATAAGATTTCATTAGCAGTTAAGTCAACAATATAAAGTGGCTAATTACGACTTCTAGCAAGTAAAAACATTAATTCATACATCTTGAATGATGCTAACATCATAGCAGAAGGTATCAAATAGATCAACACACCGTGTTTAAAAAAAGGTTCCTCGAAAGCAGTATCTAATTCAAGCAAATAAAACAAGGTCACAGAAGAATCTCTCATGAGCTTATACACATTGCTGTCAGCTATTCAATATAAAAACACTGATGTAGGAGTAGCAAGATACTTCCTAAGCTTAGGCTTTTAAAAAAATTACCTGTTAAAAATGTAAGAACAATAATACAATGAGAATTTTTTTTTTTAACCAAAACTAATATTTTATTGTAAAAAAGCAATGTAAACATAATCCTTATTGGAAAAAACCTCAATAAACTATAAGAGATTAAAAATGTTGTTTTGTGTGCTTAAGTATGATTTTTTTCTCTGACAAAATTTTTTAAGTTATATATAGTCTCTCACTATACATTTCTTAATAAATACATTGTTTGGAAAGCTTAAGATGGACATGGCTATCCTCAAGACAATGACTCTCTTTTACTCAAATAAATCAGGATACTAAATAACTTTTCTTCCCTTTGAAACAGTCATAACTGCTTGAGGCTGCTGCAGCACAAAAACAAAATATCTTCACAAAGGTCTCAAAACAGCCAAGCTGAAAATCTAAGCCAAAGTTTCATTTAACAGCCTGTCAGTTTTTTGATGTGAAGCTAATGAATGCAGTGGCAAACAAATCCATCAAACCTAACATCAAAACAACTGCACTTCATCCCACCAAAGGGAAAAATACAACCTGCAGGCCAGCACTTTGATCTAACCTATCCACAGAAAACAGGTTGCTAAGCAGCTACCACTGAAGAATGCATGAGTAATTACTGGTTTAATTTTATGAAAGAGAGCAATAATACTTAAGTATTTCATTTCAAGTAGGAAAGGTTGGTAGATACTCTCCTCAGGTTCTACATATCAACTAAACTGCAAAAAGCTTTTCAGCTACAACATTTGAAAACAAATCACGTGTTAAAAGAAGCTGCAATACAAAAGAATCATTATAATGACAAGTAAAATCACCTAGTGTGACTCTATCCCTGATAGAAGGCAGTTAAATTTGCATAAATTTATGCCAAGTGATGGGCTCCAAGTGGTACCACAAAACAGACACCCTGAGCCACAAAAGCAGTACTCAGAAATACCAGTGCTTTCTCCAGAGCTTTCAGAAGTATGAGTATCCGTTTGGGCAAGGGGTGAGAGAGAGTTGTGAGAGACTGCAACAAAGAGAATTTGGAAAAGAAACAGGTAGGGAAAGGTGGGGTCTTAAATACTCACAGGAGGAAAAGGAAAGAAACTAAATTAATCACCACTACATAAAGAATTCATGAGCCCTGACTAAACCTGCTCAAGTCACCAATCTCCTGGACACAGAACCTCCACCCAATTCTCTGTTCTCTGAGCATCTTTCTCCTCTCAGTCTTAAGCGGGACTAAGGAATGCAGAAGCTCAATACAAGGTCAAAAGATAAACAAAAGAGGAAAATTTTCTGTAGTGAAGAATCGTTTTCCCAACACCTAAGTCTTGACATTTACAAAACAGCAGAGCAAGGGAGAAAAAAAAAAAAAAAGGAATTCCAAGAAAGAAAGAAAACAAAAAAGCCTGATTACAAAAGCCAAAAGCACAGGGTCTTGTTCATCTGCTTGCAGTTCTCAGTATTGCACTGTATTGCATGAAGTCATTGATCTTATCCACCAGACCTACAATTTGGACAGACAAAAACCATGACTGAGAACTCCTGTTCTGGCATCTGTAAGAGATCTTGCACTGTAATCCTTGTATGAGGGCAACACTGGCATTGATTAGAAATGAAAATTACAACAGACAGAAATATGAAATTAAAAAATATAGATGCTTCACAGATTTGGGGGTGGGGACAGAGGTTGCTCCACACTGAAGCCAATAAATATCAGGAATACAATTTTCTCAGACTAGTGTTTTATTCAGTTGCCTCCAAAAGTTTTTTATTTTATTAGACATAAAAAAATATTCATAAATATTTCTGTTCACCATTTGTAACACCTGCGTATCAGCTGTTGTTCACCATTCAAGCACAAATCAAAGCAGATACCTACAAAAACACACAAACTGGTTCTCTGGTGTCCCTGGTTCACCTGCTTTACCTAGAGTAACAAAATGCACTTCAGGAAGCTCCATATTTCTAGTCTACTCAAATAAAGGCAGTTGTCTTTAGATAGTACAGTGGTGTTTTTGAAGTGGGGGGGTCACAGGAGTGTCTCCTGTGAGAAGCTGCTGGAAGCTCCCCTGGTTCCAAACCCTGCCCCACCTGTGCGCAATGGCTGAGCAGATCTGGGAAGCTGGATGCACCTCTGCGAGTAAAAACATAGGAAAAGGACCTGCAGAGCAGAGGATTAAGTGAGAGAACAATGCGAGAGAAAACACACCAATGTCACTGATGAAGTGGGGGGAAAGGTGCTGAGCAGAGATTTCCCTGCAGCCCATGGTGAGATGTCAGCTGTACCCTGCAGCCCATGGAGGAACACAGGGGAGCAGTCCCTGAGGAAGCACAGTGAAACATTCCTTGGAGAACCGTGGCGGGGCAAATGTGGATTTGTAGCCCCTGAAGTGTCACAGGTGGGCAGATGTGAAGCAGCAGCCTGTGCAGGATCATGGAAAGGGGCAGGTGGCAATGGAGGACCCCGTGCCAGAGGAGGTGACTGCTCCTGAAGCAGCCGTGACCCTGTGTGCAGCCCAGGCTGGAGCAGTCTGTGCCTGAGGGACTGCACCTGTGGGAGGGACTCATGTCAGAGGGGTTCCTGAAGGACTCTCCCGTGAGAGGGACCCCGAGTTGGAGCAGAGGGAGAGTGTGAGGAGAACTCACCCTGAGGAGGAAGGAGCGGCAGAAACACCGTGTGGGGAACTGACTCTAAACCCCCCCTGCCCCTCCCCTGTGCCCTGAGGGGGAGGCAGTAGGGAAGGGATCCAGGACAGGGAGAAGGGACGGGTGTGGTTGGGGGTAAGGTATTATCTGGCCATATTTTCTCTTTCTCCTTGCAGACTAAATTATTTTTCTTGACAAGTTGAACCTGTCTGGTTTTTGCCTGTCACTGTAACTGAGGAATGAAAGCTTCCTTTTCTTGGTTAACAAGTCTTTTGGTGGATTTTCTCCTTCCTGTCCCACAGCAGAGGTGAGCAAGTGGAGGCCCAAACCTCCTACCTACCAGCTGGGGCTAACCCATGACAGTAGTACCATGAAGAAAATTTACAGAAGCCTGAAAAAATATCCTATCTGCCTCTATTTTGTACCATTTCATTAAAAAAAAAAGTAGCCTCATTCAACAAATAAAAGTTACAGGATATCTAAAGCTTAGAGTGCCTATCATCCTCAAAGAACGTAGCAAACAACTAAAGTACTCGTGAGCTAAGCACTACCTACCTTTGATTTTCTAAGTCCAACCTATACCAAATATCAACACTTCACCAACATACATCAGCACCACACCAATCTTCAAGAGAACATGATTGCTTTGTTGCTTTCACCAGTATATCGTTTTTCTCCTTCTGTGTGTTCTTGCCAGTGTAAAAAGAGAAAAAAACACACTGTTTCTCCCCTAGAGCTGGGGATATTTAGACTATTTGTTTTTTCTCCATTATGGACACAGTCTGGAGAGGGTCCAGAAAAGTGCCACAAGGACAGCAGAGGATCGAAGCACCTGCCATATAAGAAGCTGAGAAAACTGGGTTTATTCAGCATTGAGAAGAGAAGGGGAGACCTTATTACAATGTTCCAGTACTTAAAGGGGGGCTACAAAGAATATGAAGACTCCCTATTTACAAAGAGTCACATGGATAAGACAAGGGGTAATGGGCACAAGTTGCTCCTGGGGAGATTCCAATTGAACACAAGAGGCAAACTTTTCATTATGAGGACAGTCAGACTGGAACAGCCTCCCAGGGGAAGTGGTAGATTCCCTCGCTTTGCAAAGTTTTAAGTCTCAGCTCAACAGGATGGTTCTAAGACATCTCATATAAACTATAGTACTAGAAGGGTTGGACCAGGTGATCCTCAAGGTCCCTTCCAACCTGTCGTTCCAACCTGTCTGCTTTTTTGTTTGTTGTTTCTGGGTTTGGTTTGGGTTGTTGTATTATTTTTTTTTTAATCTACTTTCTCCTTCTCTTTAATTCTATCCAACTGCATTCTCTCCAAAATGAGAGAATGAGATCACAGCTCAAAGCAGCATTGAGCTGTTAGAAGAGCACACTGGAGGTGCCACCTGGTATTACTGTTCTTACATCAGCCTGGAACAAAGTCTTACACAAACTCTAGAAAACAAGATGGAGAGTACTTCTCAGGTCCTAGGGTTCAGCTGCTACAGGTAGATAGGGTACATAGTGAAACTGAGATTACAAGTTTAGCATTTTGAAAGACAGAAAATAATTTTTGAATTTTGCTTCCATAGTCTCTGCTTAACTAAAGTTTCCAGTATTGAGAGTTTAAATGATCTCTGGGTTCGCAGATGTTATCCAATCTTTAACACCATCTCATTTCATGAAGAAAAGCAGTATCATCACACGGCCTAAATATTTACACTACAACCTTAATGGAAATGTTTGTCTGATTTTTTTTTCCCTGAAATTAATGAAGAATAAATATTGACTGCACTTCAGATTATTTTTTTTTCTTAAGGCAGAAATCCAGTGCCAAGCAATTAGAAACTGTTCTGTAAAAATAAAAGTTTTCCTGTAGGAATTCAAATTATCAGTCATCACTATACAATATTGTCTGAGGAGAATACATTAACCAAACCTAGATATTGCTGCATTTTGCTCATGCAGACAATTTCTGTACAGGGGAACTAAGAGATCTATTTCTTTATTTTTTTCCAATTAAGATTGTTGTATATACCACATACAGAAAGGAAAGCTAAGTCAAACAAACAACAGTACCCTGAATAATCATAAATGGAAATGCAAAGTTACGTGGTGAGACTTTTTTCCTTTTGAATTACAGAGCTAGTTGCAAATAAAACCTAATGAAAGTCAGTATACTTTGGGCACACAGACTTCTTACCTATTTGATTAATTCTTTCAGTAAGTTTCTTAAGGTATTAATAAAACTAATCATAGCTATCCTCATGTTTTCCTAGAGAAAACACCCTAATCAAGAAAAAAAACACCAATTTGCATTAACTCCATAACCTGTGTGTACCTTCAAAGTGTCATCAGAACAGATAATCAGTTAAAAGCTTTTCTCTGTGTGACTTGTTTATCCTACTTCCATGGCATAAACAAATACAAATATTATGGAAAATTATTTAACCACCTTTCAATTAGTTCTTATCTTCTTGCACAGTTCCATTAAAATAAAAATAAAAATCCTACTGTTGGCACCTCCTACTATTCTGAGAAAAATTGAAGAATGTGGAAAAATAGTAACAAATTTCTGCTGAACAAATACTTTCTTGATCTTGTGTATTTACTTACATGTTGTATATTTAAAATAGTAAACAAACATATGTCACATAAAAGTATTTCAGTCTAAAATATCTTCAGTGAAACACACCTTACTCCAAAACCTAAAAATACCTACTCTAAATTCACAGGTCCTCAATATCTCATACTACGAGACACATTATAGCATTACAGATGAGAAAAGTTACACTAAAGAAAAAACTTGAACCTGAACTTGTTTCTTTTAACTGAATTATAATTATTTATGCTTCCCTCTAGGTAACAAAACTTCTAGTTTAAATAAAAGTGCCATCACAAACAGGACACCTTAAGGAAGGTTTAAGAGCGGAAGTCGTTTTTCTTCACACATGCTAACCTCAGTATATGTAACTTCATCTCAAAATATCCATAAATAGAACTGGTTTGGAACATCAACATATACATTAAGCTGAAAACAAAACTCGCTACTGAGACAGAACACACATTAATGAAGTGTAGTACCTACTATAAAAAGAACTGTAAATAAAAGTTCTATGTCAGCGTAAGGTACCACTTGATTAATAGTTCTCCCTTTGTCGTGAGCTTCCACATACTCTAATAAGGAGATAACCACAGGAAAGATTTCTTTACACGTTAATTTACTGCCATATGACTTACCAATTTTGCTGCTTTTCCATAATCAATCCATCGGATAGAGGCAAAGTTTGTTGACTCAGCACAGTTAAAACCATGGTTAAATCCTGCATGGTATCCATATGGAAAAGTGATCATAAATTCTCCTGCCTCTTGTGTAACCTATAGAATAAAAACAAGAAAACCCAAAAATGCTTCAAAATGAGCCAAATTACAAAAGCAGTTCTGCTCCTGCAGAAGAATACTACAGCCTTTGGAACTACCTACAAAAAAGTATTACTTTTTTCACCTTGCACACCCTTGCAATTTAATTCAAGTGGAATTGGTGTACTTGAGACATTGTTGCTTACTATAAAATACACAGCTACATTACAAATTCAGAAAAGTACTTTCAAAAAAGCTCTCTTGGAGCAGAGGTTCACTGATAACAAAACCTTTGAAGTGCAGGATCCTAGAAGACAGTGCAAAGAATAATTTGATATTCCTGACTGAGCAGAAGCTCAACTCCAGTGACCAGAACACCCATAATTTTTATTCCTAATATTCCTATATACTAGCACAAATTAATTCTTGAAAAAATTATTCTGTTCACCTGAAGATGTTTCTCTAGAAGAGCACCACCAAAACTCTTATTGGTAAGACTGAACAGAGATCTTATTCTCACCCTTCTCTCCCATACTCAGGCATCTCAAAAAGCATGATATGAAGGTCTATGACTGAGGGATTAAGTTACTTATTCTTGATGATAAAGCATGAAGTAGGAGAAATACCAAGCTAATGAGCCTTAGCAGTTAAAGAAAACAATGCTGTCCACCCCAAAAGATCATACTGGATACACCTGGATCCCCTCAAGAAGTAGCTTTAAAACATTTTGAATTTGAAGAAAGGAAAAACTATAGAAAACTGCCCTGCACCAATTCTTCAGCCTCACTGCTACTAACACCAAGGGGGTTCTTGTATTGAAATGCCTTGCAAAATTTTCCAATGTAAAGCCATTAAAACATCCCTTTATACATTACATTAAAACAAATTTCAAATCTGCCCCTGTTATTCCCTCTTCCTCAATAAGCACAATTTAAAAATAGGATAGTAATCTGTCACTACTGATAATGAGAATTACAAATACTAAAGCACAAGGGGCCTGGAACAAGATTCTCAAAGAGGAATAGGTTTACAACAGTTAAGCTCTGGCATTGCTTTAGAGAACAACCAAGGGCAGTTCCAATGGTCTACTCTGTTCTCTACAAGTACAGTGAAAAGCAACCACAAGAAAAGTGCTGAGGCCACGGTCTCAACAATCAATTATAGAAACCAGGAAAAAAAGAGGAAAAAAAACCATAATTGGAACTAAAAAAGAAAACCTAAAAAGATGCATCAGATATAAAAAGCTTCTTAAGACGCTTCTTAAAAAAAAAAAAAAAAAAAAAAAAAAAAGTGAGGAAAGAAAAATGACTGGTGAGGATATTCTTTTTCAAAAGACAAGAGTAATATGTTTGGATGGACTGCTGCTCTCCTCTGGACATGAAAAAAAAGGAGAGAAAGCACTTCTTGTCAGTCACTAATAGTCCCTCAGAGACAGCCTTAATCTCTTAAAGTCAGACCACCGAAGGGTGTATCAAGGACAGGCTAGCCAGGGACTAGAAATGGCACACTGTCTTCTGCTGAATTATCAGATAGGAATTGGTCAATACACTAAAGGATTCAGAAATAAAGAATTAAGAGGTTCTCCATACTGTTTGATATGCTTTTTTTACATGTAACTCACAGACAGCAGGCCCACTGGAAAGCAAACATCCATTTAAATGAAGCAAATAATCCTAATAATGACTGATGACTGTTCAATGAGATGCATTTGCTGATTACAGGAAAATAAGGAGATTCTTCTAAGAAATTAAGTAGGCTCTTTTCTTTGTGTGACAATGCCTTGCATAAGCAATACTGTATGAAAAATTGGAAGGACCAATATAAATCTTTTTAGGGAAATACACTTATTATTTGAAACTGCAAAAAAGAAGACATAAATTTTAAACCAACACCAAAATTAAAACTCACAACTCCAAACATTTTTCTTACTAGCATGTCACATCTTAAATCTCAGAGTTTTGTTGGCATAGCTGTCTTACATTCAGTTTGCATTTTTAGAACCCCTCCTTCTTCAAAATTGTCATCTTACAGTTTTATGAATTCTCTAAGTGCTTTTTTTTGCTCAATGCTGGAAGAAACACATTCTTGAAGGCCAAGGGATAGCATTTCAAGATAATTTTTTTTTACAGTATTATGGAACGAAGGAAAGAGAAAAGCAAGAAAACTAAGCAAAGAAAGCTAAAGAAAAAAATTGGATTTTATGTTTTGTGTTGGCACTGTGAAAGGTTAATTTTTCATTGGTTCATATTTAGTATTACATGCAAATGCAGATTCAGGTGCATACATTATAACTGCTACTGTAGCATTCCAACAATCACTGTGGGAATGTTTAAGAAAGATTATTCTCAGTACTAACAATTCCAAAAATTTATCTCAATTCACCCTCCCACTGCTGACAGTTTAGCAGGTGTTCTATTGCAACAAGCAGCAGTTCAGCTGCCACCTGGTAGGCGTAGGCTGACTTATCAGCATTCAGCACATTTCCACTTCTATCACTTTGAGCCATGAGAGATCACAGCCTGGTTCTCTCTATTCACTTTTTCACTGAATCCCATTAATTACAATTACATTTGGGTACAGTCTACTTTCTCCCAAGATTAGGTGACAGAACAAAACTTAAATATTTAACTATTTGTAGCACGTTATTTTTAGAGTTTTTTAAATTGTTTTTTTTGTTGTTGTTGTTGTTTTGGTTTGTTTTGGTTTTAATTAGAATACAGGAGTAGCAATATACTGAAATATCAGCTCCCTTACCCACCACAAATATGTGATACTGAAAACAGACTGATAGTTTAAACATCAACTGCTGAAAATTATACTGCTCAGAGTAATGTTCTTTAAATCCAAAACTATAAATCTAGTTCCAGAACTATAAATCCAGTTATAAAACCTTCCAGTCTGCAAAAGCCTCACCTGACACTTTACAATAAAGCACAAGGCTATAAAGGGAATCACTATTTACCTATATATTAAAAAACTTGAACCCACCAACTACATTTCCATATGATAATATATCACTCAGAAAACAAAATACTCTTTATATGAGTAATTTATTCAAGAAAGCTTTCTTTCCAAGTCAGGCAGTGCCATTCTAAACACAGACGTATCTTCAATTCTATACACAGGTTGATTTAAGCATGAAAAGTGAAGTGATATTCCAAAAGGCAAAAAAAAAAAATCAATGGCTTCCTCCCACCTGGAGTGCTCATTACACAGGGGCATTTTAGTTCTTGCTGAGCACTGCTTACACAGTGTCAACACCTTTTCTGCTTCTCACCCCACCCCACCAGCACCAGGCTGGGGGTGCACAAGAGGCTGAGAGGGGACACAGCTGGGACAGCTGACTCCAGATCCCAGTCTGTATGATGCCACGGTCAATAATAAAAACTGGAGAAAGAACAAGGAAGGAGGCAAAATTCTGAATGATGGAATTTGTCTTCCCAAGTAACTGTAATGTATGGTGGAGCCCTGCTCTGCTGGAGATGGCTGAACACCTGCCTGCCAGTGGGGGGTAGTGACTTATTTTGTGTCTTGTTTGTATGTGAAGCTTTAGCTTTACCTATTAAATTGTCCTTATACAAAGCCTCAAGTATTCTCACTTTACCCTACTCCATCCCACTGGAGTGGAGTGAGCAAGTGACTGTGTGGGGCTTAACTGACCAGCTGCTCTTAAATCATGACAAGATTCTATTTGAAAGCATTCATTTAATACTATTCCTATTGACTATGCTCCATTCTATTATAAAAATATTAACTAAAACAGATAGAAAGCACTACATTTTCCTATACTCTAGGACAGAGAACATCATAAACTATGTTTTATACATGGGTCCACATGACACTAGTAAACACTAAACAATGCAAACACTAGAACATAAACCATAATATTGAATAAGCAGTGTGGCAAGGGCATCTGGAAAAGAGTGAGAAGAAGAATATACTGCCCAGTTCTTCTGAACACCTTAAAACAGTCTGCGCAGTGGAAAAACTTAATGATAAAAAGGCTCTTAAAAACTCAGTGTAACATACAATGATGTTCAGGCAGGGGGCCTTCTGAATCAAGATCTACTCTTCTGAGTAGGCTAACAAAGCCCTGAGAATTTGCAAAATGTTCAGCAGATCAAATAAATATGCTTAAATAAAAAGCAATGCAGTAGGAACATTTTGATCAGCTGGCACTTATATGAAGTTGCCAGTAGAAAACAAGAAAACAAGGTAGAATATTGTGTAGGAAAGAAGAAGAAACTGAATACTTCAGGTGGGTTTGAAAACAGCTATCTATTAAATTAAATCACAAAAAAGAAAGCCAGCTACTCCTCCCATTTTCTCTTTATATAACATTCTTACGAAATGTCCAGTCTGCCACTACCTAGCAGCACAAAATAATAGTTTGCTCTTTCTCTAACATGTTACAATTTTTAAGAGGTTTTCAATTAAATAATAGTTCTTATGGCTTTACTCCACCCGAAACATTTTCACAGGATCGTGGAATCGTTCAGGATGGAAAAGACCTCTGAGATCACTGAGTTCAACAGTCAGCCCAGAAAAAAAAAAAAAAAAAAAAACAAAACAGTATGGCCACTACAGGATGTCCTGAGGTGCCATATATACATGTTTTTTTAATACCTCCAGCGATGGTAACTCCCCTACTTCCCTGGGCAGCAAGGGATCACATTGATAGTTACATTTAAGTGCATCAGAAAAACAACATACAAACAAAGAAATTTTTAAATATTAGGTATGCAACTTACAGTAATATAGCTACTTAAGAAGCATTTCAGTCAACAGAAATCACATGCAAACTTGCATGGAAATAAAACAAATAAAATACATTGGTAATGTATTAAAAATCACAGAAATTTTCAGGACAAATATTATTTGAGCTACAAGAGCTTTCTGCTAGAACATTCCAAATCATGAAAACTTCTAACACTACAAGCATTTGTTTTCATCTTCTCATGGAGTCAGTGCCTAAAAAAATAAAAATAATAATTTTGCCTCATCTTTACTATAAGCAGCTATTAGAATAAACACAATCTAATTCAATGCCTGAGTGCACAGCTTAACAATAAACACTAATTTACCTTGTCAAAAGGAATTCCATACTTCTTCAATATTGATGGAGAAATAAGAGTCATCTTGTGGCGAAGAAAAGCATCACATCCTTGAGAGCTGCTTGGGAAGAACCCTAACAACACAAGATGGGCAAAATTTAGTATCTTTTAACTAAAACAAGTAGGAAAGGCTTGTGTTACTTTTCAACACATAATACTGTTAAAACTTCTGGAATTTTTGTTATGTCATTCTAAGTTTTTCACCCGATTTTCAGAGAGGAGGTTTTTTGCAGGAGGTTTTTTTTGCTTGTTTCTATGTTCAGAAGAGAAATAATTTCAAGTAACAAAACAGAGTATCAAGCAAAAAAAGAAACAGAAACAAGAGAT
Organism: Heliangelus exortis; assembly: GCF_036169615.1. NCBI lineage: Eukaryota > Metazoa > Chordata > Aves > Apodiformes > Trochilidae > Heliangelus > Heliangelus exortis. The sequence continues at coordinate 45,462,104 of NC_092454.1, forward strand.
GTTGTCTCCTTGTCTCAGCTCCTAAGAGTAAGATTTCACTGCCAGGACAAGAGTTTCACCACAGCTCTCTCTTAAAACATACTGGAAGGAAAGATGAATTCCTTTTTTTAACTAGTGCAGCATTAATTATCCTGACTATTGGGGAAAAAAAAACAAAAAACAAAAAACAAAAAAACACAAACAACAAATAATGACAGTAGAAGAGGATTCTCTAGAACTATTGTGATTTGTCTTATAAATCTAAATAAAATCTGTATTATTAGAAAATCCAAATATAAAGCCATTTTAAAATTAGACAAGAATCTCTTTCAATTAACCATCTAAACATTCTTAATTGCTTTAGGAAAAAAGATAAAATATCAACAATTTGCCACAGTATGTATATTTATCTGTAATGTGAGATTTAATTTTTTTTCTTTGATGTACATAAATCATTCTACAATTCCAGAAAAAATTTAAGGTGAGCACAATAGTTACATTTTTTCTAGCAGATTCCCCAGTTCTAGAACAATTTTATTTTAATTTATCAGATATAAGCTTAAGTAGCACTTAAGCAGCGAAAGTGTAAGGTACATTCTTGCTCATCAGTGTACCAGGAGCTCCAGTATACTCTGAGATCAAATTTTATCACTCTTTCTACTCTCCATCAAAAGGCACAGAATTCTTTACACTCTTCCAGAACAGCAAAAAATCTCAGAATGTAAGTTTCAAAAAGTAGCACTTGGTAGGTACAGTCTTACCATACATGTTTGATTTCACTAGCTAAAAGACAGTTAAAAGAAACCAGTCCATATTTAGTCAGCTCCAACAAATAGATTTCAACTATTTTGCCAAAATTAATGCCCACAACATCATCATAACAATGACAACTTTCCATCCGCATCTTACAAGCATCAAGAAATCCCAGTCCTGAGCAACATAATAATAGGACCATACTGTTACATGCTGTGAAAAAAAGAGATTGATCATGATAGTTGAGACTGAGGAAATCACTAGTATAAGAAGTAGCAAAAACCTTAATTTCTAAAAGCACGGAGAGTCTGAGAAAAAATAATCTGTATTGAATTCTGCTATTGCAAACAATAGGAATACCCAAAACTTAAGATGAACCACTACATCTCTGTCCTGGTTTGGGCCAGGATAAAGGTGATTTTCCCGAGTCTTTTGTAGATGGTTGAACTTGCTGAGGTTGACAGCAAGTTTCTCAAATGGAGTATTCCATCCCATGTGCGTCATCCTCGGTATGGAGTTGGGGGATCTCGAGGACCGAGCCACACCCTTACCAGCTGATCGGCCTCACCTGAGATCATCAGCAGAAGTGCTGGGTACCACCCCCCTTAACAGCTAATTGGTCTCACCTGTGGCACTATAAAAGACCAGCAGAAGCTCCTGGCTGGCTGCTTGTGGCCCTGCTAAAGCTGCTTGCTGCCCTGCCTGGTTGCCTCCCTGGCTGGCTGCTTGTGGCCCTGCTTGCTGCCCTGCCCGGTTGCCTGCTGCCCGGTTGCCTGCCTGCCTGCCTGCCTTCACCCAGCATCTTGGAAGGATCCCATCCAGTCCGTTTGCCCGCCTGCTGCCCTGCCTGCTGCCCAGTTGCTTGCCTGCCTGCCTTCACCTGGCTTACGTGAGAACTGTTGGGGAAAAAGGGGGAAGGACTCTGATATTAATTTTCCTGTATATTTGTATATATATATATATATAGCATTTTTCTTTTTTTTTTTCCTATTTACCATTATTGTTTTCATTAAAGTTGATTGGTTTAGCCTCCAACCCATAAGTCTCTCTCCCTTATTCTCTCTCCTTTCTTATCAAGGAGGAGAGAGAGATTAATAGAGAGCATCTGTCACCCGGTTTAATCGCCGGGCCAGTGTCAAACCGTGACAATCTCCAAGAGATTAGAAATGATTTTGCAGCTCCAACTAGAAGGAAAGCTTGTTACTAAGTTCTAAGAAAGTTGCAAACAATACAGAGCACCAGAACACAACCTGTTCAAAATCTATTAAGAGGAATTTGTGGAATATATGCTGTGGTTACAGACTCCTCATAGTGAAACAAGGTGCAGCCTACACACTTTTTACCACTGTAAATACCTTTTGCCTCTGTCAAAGTGGACACATACACACACTCAAACTTTTCAGTCTCCTTCAGCTCACTTCTTCTAAAAGCACTTCCGTTCAATGAACATGGAAAGAAAGGAAGTACTTTATCAGAAGGTCTTTTGTTATGCCCAAGCTTTACTTTCAGGAAAGAAAACCTCTGTGGAAGAACTGGTTAGCAAAGGTAATAAATACCTAATAGCAGAAGCAGACATTGCATTAGAAACATCACAACACCCTTTATCAACTAGATGCAGACCAATTCAAGACCTGCTGCAACACACCAGAAACATTCTCAAATGCCAAGCTGATATTAAAATTGTTGTTTTATACGATTACCAGTTAATCATGGATATTTAGTGAAATCCCACAATCAGAAGAAAAAATGCTGCAATCTATTTAAAATGTAACAACCATTCAAGTTCTGCAGTGCAATCATACACCTCTTTGTCAATGATATTTCACCTCACTAGACAATGACACTTGCATAGAATTTCTGGGTTTATGATCCATACTAAAGACATAGGTCAAAGCCTTCTCAGCTTTTGAGGAAGCTGGGAGCAGTGGTCACCAAGCAGATTTCCAAGCAGGATTCCTACACGCTGAGTGTTGCTCTATTGAGACTATTTAAAGCATATTTTAAATGGTTTAGAGATAACATTTTTAAATACGTTCAATCCCTCTAATTACTATTGGAAAGTCCTGCTTTGTTGGTTTTTTCTCCTTAGAGAGTATCACTCATACATAGCACACACTGCTTATATCAGGTAACCACATCAAATCATAACAATAACCCATGCAACCTCAGTGGATCAAGTTCCATTCTCTGGTCAATTATCATTTTCAAGACACCTGGAATGCTCCTCTATAATACTAAAAATGTGTCCATACTGTCTTCCATTAAACTGTTCAGCTACAATTTGTACAATGACAAATTACAATACTATTACCAAAGGAGTAATTCTGTAACTCCATTGACTTGAACAGGATGATTGACTTTATATTACTTGGTATGATTAAGGATACCACAGTTTGGCCACTAATAAAGTCATCATGCAACCATACACACAAATCATATTCCTAGGCAACTTTCAAATCAAATTCTGACCAGTTGATGAATGAGGCTAGACTTCTATATTTTTCTACGCTTCCAAACTTGAGTCTTCACCTAGATGTGTTGTATTTCTTATCAATATAATTTAAAACAAAAATATAAAATGCAAAACATAAGAAAGCAAATACAATAAACAGCAATTATCTTTAGTGTAATTTAGCTTCAATTAAATCATTAAAAAACAAATTAGCACAATTAAGATCAAAATTACACTGATTTTTTACTTGTGTACATTTTCATTTAAAGACTTAGAACATACAAAGTTTTCATCCAAATTCACTGATCCATACTCTTGGAACACATGCAGAGGTGGAAGAAGGACAGAGTTTTCTATTTACTTTATTTTTAGATTTTGCTCTGCTAAGTATAAATAAAATCATGTTGTTATTTGTCATTGATTTGCAGTGATTTGAATTAGAGTTTACTTTCTGTACTGAACATAAAAAAACAACCAGGAGGATGATTTCACATGACAACAATCCTCACAAAGAAGCAGTGGCAATTTGGATGCTTTAACAAAGCACAGGTTGAAAAAAAACACATAAGAAACAAGCGTTGTCAAATGAATTCTGTTATGCTCAGACTGAATATTACACCCTCCAGCTTAGTCTCTCTTAGATGCAACTTTCCTAACTTCACTCAAGAGAAAGTTCAGTTCAGTTCTTAAGCTGCTCAAGTTTTCAGAGACAAGACCTTTTACAAGTTATGCAAGTTCTACATGACATTTCATTCTAACAACTGGGTGGGTTTTATATGTAACAGGTACTGATTTCATGATTAAATTAATTAATACTATACACCATACAAAGTTTTTTGATAACAGCCCTACATACTTAGTATGTATTAAACTTCAGTTTCTTCTTTAACATAATAACAGATGAAATTCCCTTTCTAAACTAGTTTCTGCAGTTAAAAGATCTATTAAAAGATTTTGAAAATCTTTCAGAATGTCATTTCTGGTTTTCCCTTTGTTTCTATTATCCTAGTTTTCTAAGCCATTTTGTGAAACCAAAAATCCTTAGGAATACCATGGTATTACATATTAAAATAACAAGTATAAAAATTGCAGTTAACAGCTCACTTGAGATTTTCATTATATTTATGTCTACATTGTCCTGGTTTGGGCCAGAATAGAGCTAATTTTCTGTCTTGTAATTTTCCTTTCAGCTAAGTCTTTTGTAACTACCTGCGCTTTCTGAAATTAACAGCAAGTTTCTCAGTCAGTGTCTGCTTCTAGAACTGATAATGTATGATGTTTACATTTACAGCCAGAGACTGGTGTGCAGAACGAAGGACACTGCTCAGTTCTGAGGAACATCTTGTGCTCCGGAAAGAGAAAAAGAGTAAGGAGGTCACACCTGCAGCCCTCTTTTGTGGAGGAGTAGACAAGATAAATGACCAAAATTGACCAAATTCCATCCCATACACATCATACGCAGTATAAATTTGAGGGATCATGAGGGTCAAACCCCTTCTGCCCTCTTCCTTCTTCTGCCCTCTTTGGCCTTTTACCTTTGCCTGTCCCTGTTCACTTTGTCATCCTGGAAGGATTCTGTCCATTTGTCTGCCTGTGGTCCTGATCCCTGCCAGCCTGAATCTGTGTGTTCCTGCCTCCAGCTCCTGACTGCTGCTGACCCCAGGAGTCCAGCCTGGACTTTCCCAGGGCTGCCCTGCAGCCTCAATGGTGACATGAGCATCACTGGGGGAAAGTGAGGAGGAACAGGATATCATTTTCCTGTATATTTGTATATATTTAATACTTTTTCCCTTTTATCATTAGTGTTTCATTAAAGCTGTGTAGTTTACGTTCCAACTCGTAAGTCTCTCTCCCTTACTCTCTCTCCTTTCTTTACCAGGGAGGGAAGGGATTAATAGAGAGCATCTGTCATTCAGTTAACTGCCAGCCCAGCAGAACTGTGGCAGATGTACTGGCGCCCAACGCGGGGCTAAGCTAATTAGCTCGAGCCCAGTTCAAATTTTGAATAGTTTGAATTCCAACTTCAGTCGGAGGATACCCAGATGGCTTCAGTGAGCACAAATCAAACTTTCCTTCAAAATTTTACAAGGCTGGAAATCAAACTGACCATGCCATACCTTTGGTATTTAGGGTATGCACTAGGCTTCTCTGCAGCTGGAATGAGTGTTAATTTTAATAAGTGCTGCTTGAGAAAAGTAGTTGTGATATGGTCTGAAATACTAGTATACACTGCAGTACATGGTGTAGTGGTGTTTCATACAGGGATAAAAAACTTTGTTAGTCAATTACATTTCCAGTTTTAATTTGTGGAATTATACCACTCCATTTCATCTTGGGCTGAGTTCACCAGATTCTAGTCAAAATGGCATTGTGCTTATCATAGTTTTGATTCTCCTGCTTGGTGTTGTCAATATTTCTCATATGTGCTTCTGCAGCCACTACTTGCCCCCCCCTCATGCAAGGCCACAACACAAGCACAGCCAGTGAGCATCACCAGCATCTCTGCTACAGCCACAGCTGCTGCCACCACTCCCACAGACACTGCTGCTGTTCAGAAAGTGAGCCCTGCTGCTGCTACTGCTGCAAACACCACAGCCTCTCCCCCCCAATCCACACAGCTACTAGTTGACCCTGTGACTAGCAGAAAAGTAAAACATAAGAAATCAGATCTTAGCCCTAGTCCTTCAAAGTCTACACAAGATGATCAGGTGATAGAGGAGATAGAGGATACTGCCTCTCCTCATAGAGCAGCTAAAGCAGAGTCATCTGAGGAACACTCAGACTCAGAAGAATCTGCTCAGTCCTACTCCATGAGGGACTTGTGTACTGTGAGAAAAGACTTCAGCCATTTTGCAGGTGAACCACTCCTCACTTGGTTACTCCAATGCTGAAATGATGGGGCTGTTACCATAACATTAACTCAGAGAGAAGCCAGGCAGTTGGGCTGGCCAAGGACGCAGGTATTGATTGGGCATTTTGGGTGAAAAGGCTGGAACCACCAGTCTATGGAAACGATTCTTGTCAGCTGTAAGGGAGAGAAATCCCTATAAAGAGCAAATAGAGTGCCCACAGGTAAAGGACCCTTAAAGGACACTTTAAAAAGCTATCAGGTATCTGAAAGAATTGGCTGTACAAGATGTGATCTATACCAATTATGACATTGTAGGTCCTTATCACATGCCATGCCCTAAGCCTATGCACAAAGGTTTGTGCGTGCTGCATCATCACCATTTGACCATAAACTATCACTAATGTTATGGGTTCCTGGAGAAATGGAAGCAACCATGGGTGATGTGATCAGAACAAGAACATGAAGATGCTGTCACGCTTCTCGTCGGGCCTGGGTCTCATCAGCTGAGAGACTGTTTCTGCCCCATCTTTCTCAGACAGAAGAAGGAAGCTGCATTGCAGCTTTAAGAGGACATGCCCTCCTATGAGACAGAATCGAGAGAAACAGAATTCAGTAAGAGGAATCCTATGGACACTCCTGAGTGAGTGTGGAGAGGACATGAAAAAGTGGGATCAGAAACCTGCTGCTGTCCTACAGGCACAAGTATGTAAGCTGCTGAGTAAGGTGTAAGGAGGTCCTTCTAAAAAGAAGTGTGGTTACCCAATTCAAATATGCTGGTGACTCAAGATCCCTGTACACCAGGTGTGAGTACTGGGGATGCAAGCCCCAGTAATGCACATACTGACAATGCTTTATGTGCTCACGCTTAGAGGTGCCCTGCCTCCAGCCAGGTGGAGGAGAGGGACAACAGAACTTACTGGACTGTGTGGATTCAATGGCCTGGCACAACAAGAGCCACAGAAGTGCACTGTGACTTGGTGGACACTGGTACACAGTGCCCCCTAATGCCATCGAAGCAGAAAAGGACAGACTCTGTCACTATTTCTGGAGTGACAGAGGGATCTAAAGAACTGAGTATTGTGAAGGTTGATGTGAGCCTCACTGGAATAAAGTGGCATAAACACCCGATAGTGACTGGTCCAGATGCTCTGTGCATCCTTGGCACAGAATACCTCAAGGGACGTGATTTCAAGGACCCAAAACGGTACCAGTGGTCCTTTGGTATCGCAGCTATAAAGACTGAGAATACAGAATGGCTGCATGCTTTGCTTGGCCTTTCAGATAAATCTTCTGTACTGGGGTTGCTGAAAGCTGAGAACCAGCAGCAGCAGCAGGTGCCAATTGCTACTTCAATCATGCATTGACAACAATATGGCACCAGCAGAGATGCTGTGACCCCCACTCACAAGCTGATATGGCAACTAGAGAGCCAAGGAGTGATCAGCAGAACTCACTCACCCTTCAATAGTCCCATATGGCCAGTGCCATAGCCTAATGGGGAGTGGAGGCTGGCAGTGTACTATGGTGCCCTAAATGAGGTTACACCACCACTAAGTGCTGCTGAGCTGGACATGCTGGAACTTGAGTATGAGCTGGAGTCAAAGGCAGCCAGGTGGTATGCTACTACTGAGATTGCTAATGCATTTTTTGCTATTCCTATAGCACCAGAATGCAGGCCACAGTTTGCTTTCACCTGGAGAGGTGTCCAATACAGCTGGTATTGACTGCCCCAGGGTGGAAAAACAGCCCTACCATGGGCCATGAACTGATCCACAATACCCTGGAGAAGAATGGAGCTCCAGAACATCTACAGTCTATTGATGGCATCATTGTGTGGGATGACACATCAAAAGAAGTCTGAGAAAGGTAAAAAGATAATCAAAATTCTTCCAAAGGCTGGTTTTGCCAGGTAAGAAGCAAGGTCAAGGGACTTGTGCAAGAGACACAGTTCCTGGGGATTAAGTGGCAAGATGGATGTCACCACATCCCAATGGACGTGATTAACAAAATAACAGCTATAGCCCCACCAAGAAGGAAACTCAGCCATAAAGTTGAAAAAAAACCTAAATAAATGAGAAAGCAGATGAAGGGCAAAAATCAAACTGTCGTCTTTATTAGATGCCGGTCTAATGTCTTTTAGATAAAGCATCTGTAGGTGGCACAGTCAATCAAGATTTCAACAGAAAGCTAAAATGAAAGCGTTCATGCACAAAAGACATGTGTGGTAATTGCAATGTGCAGACAAGATAATGGAAAACATTGAAGCTTTTCTTTAATATCTATGTATCAACTGTTGCTTTGACTTAGACAACCTGCCACATTTAATGCATTATTTCATTATTTTTATTATTTAGGAACATTCTATCAATTTAGTAAGCATTTGGTAACCTTCATGAATGAACTACTCTGTTCTCTTGCAGAAGCAGTATTAAAAATATTTTCAATACACATACAATTAAGCATGAGGCTCTGATTTACAGTATGCTTTCTTAATGTTTACTATTATGTGACTTGCAGCCCTGCAGCTTGAGCTCATTTTCATTTTTTTAAGAGACCTCACTGTAAAACTCCTGCTGTATTTTAGCAGGCAGCAGCAGCAAAAGAGTTCACAGTATGGAAATAATCAGAAATGGTAGTTTTGCTTCAAATAAATAAACAAATAAAATAATACTAAATGTAAATAAAAATAAAATTAAAGTAAAATTTAAAAATATTCAAAAATTTAAAAATTTAAAAATAAAAACAAAAGCAAAAAGCAAAAGCAAAAAGCAAAAAGCAAAAAGCAAAAAGCAAAAAGCAAAAAGCAAAAAGCAAAAAGCAAAAAGCAAAAAGCAAAAAGCAAAAAGCAAAAAGCAAAAAGCAAAAAGCAAAAAGCAAAAAGCAAAAAGCAAAAAGCAAAAAGCAAAAGCAAAAAAGCAAAAGCAAAAAAGCAAAAGCAAAAAAGCAAAAGCAAAAAAGCAAAAGCAAAAAAGCAAAAGCAAAAAAGCAAAAGCAAAAAAGCAAAAGCAAAAAAGAAAAAGCAAAAAAGAAAAAGCAAAAAAGAAAAAGCAAAAAAGAAAAAGCAAAAAAGAAAAAGCAAAAAAGAAAAAGCAAAAAAGAAAAAGCAAAAAAGAAAAAGCAAAAAAGAAAAAGCAAAAAAGAAAAAGCAAAAAAGAAAAAGCAAAAAAGCAAAAGCAAAAAAGAAAAAGCAAAAAAGCAAAAGCAAAAAAGAAAAAGCAAAAAAGAAAAAGCAAAAAAGAAAAAGCAAAAAAGAAAAAGCAAAAAAGAAAAAGCAAAAAAGAAAAAGCAAAAAAGAAAAAGCAAAAAAGAAAAAGCAAAAAAGAAAAAGCAAAAAAGAAAAAGCAAAAAAGAAAAAGCAAAAAAGAAAAAGCAAAACCAAAAAGCAAAACCAAAAAGCAAAACCAAAAAGCAAAACCAAAAACAAAACCAAAAACAAAAAATTCAAAAATTAAAAAATAATACACAAGAAATATTCCCATTCTAAGCTTCAGAATGCCAATACAGACCACAAGTATAATGAAAACAACACAGAGAAAATCATTGCAGAAGACATTAAAGTAAAATACTAAAATCTTACAAAACACCAGAAAGTCTGTGAAACTACTTCACTTTTACTGCTATTACAAGAAACAGCTCTTTATGCTTATGCATTTTTTTCTACAGAAATCCAGTTTCATTCACTGAATGTAATGGAACAATCAACTATCTAAAATTTTATCTTAGTGTTCAGTATCTGATTCTATATTTTACTTGCTATTTACAAGGTTCTGAAATAAAAGTAATTAAATTTTGATCACACAGTTTATCAAACAAAGCAGTTATCTGTCCACTCCACAGATCTTTGTAACTAGTACTAACAAATAATTAATAGCAGTAGTAGACAATCTGAAGGTCACTGTTCTCTAATATAACACCTTCTTAAACTCTGTTAAGTTTACACTGAACTGCCCATTCTCATACCTCCTTCTCAAAAAAACCTATACATCTTTACAGACACTCATTAGAGAGCATTTAAAACTCAACAGGTTAAAACACCACACAGCTAAAACTAATCAACATGAGATCTATCATATGCACCACAGCACCCAGACCACATCACATTCATAGGATCCTGGAATTGAAGGCTGGAAGTGACCTCAAGTGACAACCACCTGGTCCAACCCTTCTAATATGATTCTATTCTATGCTTCTCTAACAGATTTCTTTGCCAGTGTTGTCCAGTCTCTTCCTAAAACCATGCAAAATTTTAGAATTCACTACCGACAATGAGAAGTCAGTACTGTGAAAGAAGCCACCTCCTTCTCTTTGTTCTGAAACTGCTAAAGCTCTTCATTCAGTGTCTCCAGCTGTTAACAGAGCTGTTCACTCAGTGAACAATCATTCCTTAGCTACTTTTTCCATGCCGGTCATCACAGGTCTTTATCATATCCTCTTCCCCTTGACACTCTTTCAGATAGAAAAATCCAAGCTTACTAACAACTATTAGAACCAAAAGGCAAATTTTTCACCAGTCCTAGTGTCCCTCTCTGCCCCTTTTCCAATTTTCTATTCATTTTACACCTTGCTCATTTCCTGTTAATCTTAAAAATAAATTTAAATGATCCTATCATAATGTCAGTGTCACTTACCCAGTCTACACAACATGTATCAATTTCATTACCAGTGAAACCCAAGATCTTCAAGATGCATGTATTAAGAGTTCTACACTTTTCAAGATTGAAAAATAGTCTTGAAAGAAAAAAGAAAAGAAAAAAAAAAAAAAGAGAATACTGGGAATATGAACAGTGCTACATGAGGGCTTGAGGTTTTTTTCTCCTGTTTTTCTAAGCCAGGCCCAAATCTGTCTGACTGCTGCTGCTGGATCTCCTGCCAAAGCAGCTCTCTGTGGCCAACATTATGTGTCAGAGTCTGATAGTGAATTAGTGCTGCTTGCTCTGGCAGATGTGAAGTCACCTGATGTTGCGGCAAGCCTTTCTCTGGGGGACATGGCTCTTCTCCTGAGATCTCTTGCCATCCCTCTCCTCAGGCATCTTCATCTCTCATCTGCTTTGCTTCTGGGAGCATGCCTTTTATTTTGCCCTTCAGCCCCACCCATTTCCGGCTGGGGCAGGCCCTAATTATTGGGCACAGCTGGGCCTAAGCTCCCAGTTCATTATCGGCGACACCTGGTGACTTGTGGTTCTCACTACAACCTGCCCTGCTCAGGATACAGGGAGGGCTCAGACATCCCATGCACACAAGAGCTCTGCTGGTTTTGGCTGCTTGCAAGCACTGGAACCAAAACCACCGGCACCCACCTGCACTCCCCCACTGGCATTTCAGTGCCTATACAAGCTGCTAATAGCAGTCTTCCTGTTATTTAATAAAATATAAAATACTAAAAAATTAAATATTTTGTTTCTTAAGAATTCCTGAGAGTACTAAAAAGTGTCCCTTGCTTGCAATCATACCGCAGACAGATAAAAGTCACACAATATTAAGTAACAAAACACAGCAGGTAAGACAAGAACAGTGCTTTTCACTTTGCTGGTGGTCTGTCCTTCAAACATCTTACATATGGAAATACTGAAAATATTACCTTGAGCTAGTCTTTCAAGCCGTTTCCCATGTTCTGGAGGAATAGCATACCTAAAATTAACATTAAAAAAAGGATTAAATGCTTAAAGTTGTAATTATTACGCAAGCCACAAGTCCAGTATGATAAATTTATAAAAATACAGAATTTGTAAAGATTAAAGACTGACATATTATACTGGAAAAGTATATCAACTCATAAGGAAAAAATGCAAAGGAAATTTCCTGAGAAAACATTATAGCTTATTTCTAGTTTAAATATACCAGGTTCAAGAATGTTACATTGACCATTTAAAATCATGCATATTTGGTATGATTTTGCCTCTCCAGTTAAAAAAAAAATATAAACACTTCCATTTTCCAAATTAAAAAAACCCACATAAAATAAGCCTATTGTAATTTCTTTGAATTTTACTGTGCTTCACAACATGCAAGAGTTCAACAGAAAAATACGAGCAATAAACTACTCTCTTTTTTGCTACCCTGGTCCTGTAAAATAAAAAGGTTACTTGTCTTACTGAAAACATTACAACTGGAGTTAAAAATTATTTTAAATATACACTTTCATTAAAGAACTGTATATTCTTTGGAATCACTCTCTTACAATTACTTTCTAAAGATGCAATAGTCTATGAACAAGTCAATAACTATAGAAGAACTAAAGTTAATCTCCCATTATTTTTAATATTTATTAGAGCTAATAAATTGAAAATTATTGAAAGCTGTAATTTCAGTCTACTTTTATGAACACCTCTGTTAATCATGTATCTATTGCACTTCATAGATGAATCATACACAGTAATTAAGATTATTATAGACTTTTGATGCTTCAGTATGTGATATAACAGGCTTTCATTTCAATGTTGCAAAATGCACATTCAGGTGTAAAATAAAGTCTAAATTTACATGTTTAAACGAAGTATAGACAGAGCTTTTTTCTGTTACTACTCTGTGAACACAGATTTGATTCATATCCCCTGACAACTCACTCAGAAGCAAGCAAAGGACTGTAGGCTCCTCATTTTGTGCAGAAAATATACAGCCCCTTACCTCAAGCTCTCCTTTACATACACACAATTTTTATTCTATTACAACTGAAGCTGCTGCATACAAACAAGACCCTCCCCACAGCAGAAATCTGTTAAACTGAACAATGAATGGGCAAAACCCAACTCTATACACAAGCCACTCCAAATGGTGCTAAAGCCTGACTCCCCTTAATATTTATAGCTTTAAACAGAATATCACTGGTTTACACAAATTTTTTACAGAAATGTTTACTTCCTTCTCAAAAAAACCTATACATCTTTACAGACACTCATTAGAGAGCATTTCAAACTCAACAGGTTAAAACACCACACAGCTGAAACTAATCAACATGAGATCTATCATATGCACCACAGCACCCAGAACACATCACATTCATAGGATCCTGGAATTGAAGGCTGGAAGTGACCTCAAGTGACCACCATCTGGTCCAACCCTTCTAATATGATTCTATTCTATGCTTCTCTAACAGATTTCTTTGCCAGTGTTGTCCAGTCTCTTCCTAAAACCATGCAAAATTTTAGAATTCACTACCGACAATGAGAAGTCAGTACTGTGAAAGAAGCCACCTCCTTCTCTTTGTTCTGAAACTGCTAAAGCTCTTCATTCAGTGTCTCCAGCTGTTAACAGAAGACAACAATCATTCCTTAGCTACTTTTTCCATGCCGGTCATCACAGGTCTTCATCATATCCTCTTCCCCTTGACACTCTTTCAGGTATGGTTTCTAAAACAATTTATCAGAAAATTGAGATTTCTCATGCATATGCATCTGTCTTGGACACTAGTCAAGCTACCGTGTCATGAACCTGACCTGAATCCTGTCCCTCTGTACATCAAAATAACTAAGAAACCACCAAAGCTCTTATCATTACAAGGAAAAAAGCATCTACTCTTAGTGTCAATATTTAGCTCGTATGAGAACTTCAGCAGTTTTAAAAGCTTTTAGAAAAAAATACTTCATCATCTGATGTCCAGCTTCTTTTAAGCTACATTAAAAACAGCTTGTTATTTGACTTCTCATATCTTAAGACCAACTCCAGCCTCCTTTAATAAAAAATGTAATGGCCATTAAAAGTTAAAGTACTATGAGGCAAAGAGATTAATAGAATTTTCAGGGTTAGAAAGGACCTTGAGGATCACCTGGTTGCAAGCACCCTACCACGTGCAGGGACACCTTCCCCTAGATCAGGTTGCTCAAAGCCCTGTCCAGCCTGGCCTTAAAAACTTCCAGGGATGGGGCTTCCACCTCCTCTCTGGGCAATCTGTGATGTTCAAGAATGTTTCTTGGATAACAAGGAGATAAAAAGGAAACAACAGATTAAAAGAAAGAAATGTTGCTGCTAACTACATTTTAATTTCATTAGTTCAGGAGGAAATCCTTGTTAAAATTTATAAGCTTCTTTGCACACCTCTTGGAAGTGAAACTGCAGAGTATAAGAAGAAATGCAAGTTAATATATGCCTAAACATTAGAGGAAGCTCGAAATTTCAAAACACTGCCACTGCCATTATTTAACTGCCACCTATAAATTCTCATTGGGGTTCTCTGGTGAAAGTGGTTGTCATCTCACATTTAAAATAAAACTGTTGCCTATCATGCTTCTTAATAAAATGTTTTTCAGACAAATGTGGCTGTCATGAATAACTACATGTATTGCCAGAAAAATAAATAAATAAATAAACAAATAAAGTAATAAAAATTTATTGCTACTGTATATTCCACGATATTTGATTTCAATAAGGATGTACTTGTCAACCCAGGTTGACTTTTGTAAGAGCAGACAAAATAATTACTATCTGTATAGAATCACAGCATTTTCAGGGGTGGAAGAGACATTTAAGACCATCTAGTTCCAACCCCCCTGCCATGGGCAGGGACACGTCCCACTAGATCAGGTTGCTCAGAGCCCTGTCCAGCCTGGCCTTAAAAACTTCCAGGGATGGGGCTTCCACCTCCTCTCTGGGCAACCTGTTCCAGTGTCTCACCACCCTCATGGTGAAGAATTTCTTCCTAGTGCCTAATCTTAATCTTTCCTCCTCTAGTTTGTATCCATTCCCTCTACTCTTATCACTACCTGACATCCTAAAAAGTCCCTCACCAGCTTTCTTGTAGGCTGGAATACTGGAAGGCTACAATAAGGTCTCCTCAGAGCCTTCTCCTCTCCAGACTGAATAACCCCAACTCTCTCACTCTGTCTTCACAGGAGAGGTGCTCCAGCCCTCTCATCATCCCCGAGGCCCTTCTCTGGACACTCTCCAGCACATCCATGTCCCTCCTGTAAAAGGGGCTCCTGAACTGAATGCAGGTGGGAGTACTAAGATACAAATAAGATTTTAGGGAGTATCCTAAGATCCAACTCATCTCTACTTTTTTGAAGTATTATACCAATATCACATTCACACAAGCTACATTTTACTGATATAAGAACAGCATTAGCATAAATTATTGCAGCACTCCTCCATTAAAAACATCCGTGCTTTTAAAAAAATAAATCTTCAATTGTCTTTAAATCAACTTTGTTTTAGAACTACATTTCTTAACAATTCGGGCCAGTGTGGTCTGGAAAATTAAGTTATATCCACTGCTATTTCTTCAAAGGAGGAAGCAGTCAGAGTTTAATTATTTTTCTTCATTCAGAAGAAACTATCTGTAAATTAGAAAAGAACTTATCATACTATCGTTCAACTATTTTAAGAAAAAAGATTCTTAGCTTCTATTGTGTCTAAGGACTTCCTTTACTCTGAAGTAAATAGTCTCTACTATTTGGAATTCCAAAACATGCAGTAAGGTTTTCTTTTAGTAGCACTTTAAAAATCCCTAAGAATCCAAAATTGTACATTATATAATCATTGTTAAATTTGTGCTATCATGTTAGCATTCTCAGGAATTACCAGTCTTTACACCATTTTTTAACCAAGATATCGTCCTTGTGGCTGAGAAGACTTCTTAGTTTGTCTAACTAAAGCACCAATTAAAAATATACATACATAATTAATTCAAAGCATAACTTGCAATATGGAAATAGCTGGTGTTTGTTTACCTTCTCTGCCTAAAGACGAGATTGACTATAAAAGGAAAGCACATACAGTGATGACCTAAGAACTAGCAGCTGACCAATTTGACACATTCATGATTTAAATACATGACCTTGCATAGCTCTTTGTCTTTTGTATGGGTACAAAAGTAGCTAATAATGTTTTCTAAAATTACCACCAACAAGATTTTTCATCTACATTTTGTCGACTAGAAACTGCAAGAACTGAGATAGCCATAATGTGTTTTATCTGTCTTTGCCAATATTTTGTTATTTTCACAGGTATTTTGAAAAAAAAAAGTATTTTTTTCATCAAAAGGAAAACATTTTTCTTATATGCTCTAAAACACACATATAGCCCATCTGTACATATAACATTAAATCTGCATGTCTCTCTTTACAGCTATTCATCAAAAATCTGAGATAATGTAGGAAGGGTAACAGAAGCTTCATATTTAGTAATAACCACTAACACGGAGTCTTGTCTCTTATTGGGCCTACTGAATTAAGAATATGACTCTTACTCAAAAAAACAATTATATCCATGCTGAATACAAAACATTTCAGGTAGCCCTGAAAGACAACTAAACCAAACAAACTTATTTCAAACAGGCTTTAAAGAAGTTACCTCAGATAGTCTTAGAGTTCCCAATTCACTCTATTTCTCATAGTGAATCATTAAAGTATTTTTCTGTTGAACTCAAATAAGCCTTATACACTTATTAGTCTTATTATTTATTACTTATTAGTACTTACTATTGAGATATCAATATTATTTACTACTTATTAGCCCTTATTATAAAAGAATGCATTGCTTCAGTATTCCTTACATGACAAATCTTGTATTTCATAGCATTCTCTGTTTACAAAGCAAAAGCAGTCCCATGTTAGCTTTTCAGTAAAGTTTATCACTGTAAAGCAAATGTAGCCCATTTCATTTAGTCAGTGGAAACATATATATGAAATCATCTTTCATATCAATTTAAACTTGCCATGACTTTGGCTCCCCAAAATGGAGATAATTGATACTGTAGAGATCCATATCTTCAGTGTGCCATGCAAATGTTGTTTTCCACATGCCAAAATATAGATATGGTGTATTTACACCCTCAATAGAAATTCCGCAGTCTTCTCCTACAACATCCAGTATTGTATTAAGATGGCCAATATTCCATTCCTCAATACCCTGAAAAAGATACATAATACATGTATTTAAAAAATTACAACATAATGCAATGTTACATAATAGTCTCAGCAAAAAAGATACACACCTGATCTAGAGGTTCAAAAGGCTGCAGATTACTACAAATCTATAAACCCTTTGAAAGACTGTTGAAGTTACCCGAAGAAAAATTCTCTTCACCTTTGTAAGACTTAGACCAGGTTCTAAGTCTGAGATATTCAGAGCAGAGAGCATCAGGAAATTCGTATCTGTTTAACACTTAATATATCAACTCTAACATGGATTGGAATACCATACAAAGTAGAAATAATAGCTGTAAACAAAATCTTTGATGAGCTGATAGATGGAAGCCACTACGTTCCACTGACCCTATCTCTACTTTTTAATTATTTACAAAGTAATATTAGTAAGAAAAAAATAATTAAGAATTTAACTTAGAGGTATAAATTTATTGTTTCTCTGAGAAGTATAACAACTAAAAACATTAAATCACTTCAGAGGTATTTCTAACCACAATGATGTACGCTCAAGAAATACACCACAGAAATCTACTGATTTCATGGGACTTCAGATGATTCCTTACAGTATTGCCTATAAAAGTTGTATATTAAAAGCTATTCAGGAATTCATTCATGTAGTTTTTGTTGTATTCATCTACAAAGTGCAATTCTAACTTCAAGTAATACAGTGTATACAAGTCAGCATAGCAAAGATCAAAGCTATAAAACTGAAGAAAAAGAGATTAGATTTCATTATAACAGTAATTATTAGAACCTCCAGGGAAGACATTAGGTGGAGCTCAAGTAGTCACAGAAACAAGAAATATACTCAAAATGATTACAAACTCAATTCTGGCAAGCTTCTTTATTGAGAAGACAGTCACTAAACATGCCATTAAGCATGACTTGCTCCACATCCCCCATCACTGAACTCTGTACAGTTCTGGTAATCCTACGTCAAATTTGGGGAATGAACTGATGGCAGAATGCAGTTCTGATACAGCTGGTTAAGACTAAGAAACATGATGACAGTTTGGGCAGGTGGTGAAGTAAGAATACAGGTAAAAGCAAGAAGTAATGCACATTTAATACTCTCTCTTTGCACTTCCTTGTTTTTTTGCGATTTTATGGAAAAGGTTTTACAGAATGAGTTGATCCAAACAGATTATTCTTTTAATGGAAACTTTGGCTTTGATGCATTTATGTGAAATTCAAATATTTAAAAAAAAATCTAATATCATCATCAAATATCTAATGCCATTACCAAATGGAAAAAAATAAACACCAATATGAGTAGTAGACATTGGAAAAAAAATTGCACTTTCAAATCTAAAAATCATAACCATCAACAAGGTTAGAGATGTAAATTAAAAATTAAAAAAAGAAACAATCTTAACAAATTATTCCTCAAATTAATTTACAGATTTTACTTCTTTATTAAAAAAAAAAAACACAGAAAATTTGTCTTTGTTCATAAACTGTGCAAATTGAGAAACAAATTAATACAGCAAAATAAGAGCAATGAGAGTAAATTAACCAAGTAGGCAGGAAGACACATACAGGATTAGAAGACAACAATAAATAAGTCAGATAAATATCAATTGTTGAGCTAGGCAGTATACTCCTCCTAGCAGTAGCCAAAAGCAGACAAGAAGCAGTGCAAGCAAAGAAGTACTTCCACAGAATACCCTTCGATCTGCAGTAATGTGCAGTATGAAGGTTGCTCCAGATAGGCATCACTCTTCTACTTAACGGTACCTGTGGACTTTTGCCAATTTATTTGTCCAGTCACCTTCTGTAATCCCTGTAAGCTTGTAATAATCCTAACATCTAGAAACCTTACCCTTTTCTAAGACATGATAGTTAGAAGAATAAATTTTTAATTTTTTTTTTAAACCACATCTCATCTTTTCAGCCTCTATTAAATCAAGTCACCAAGCAAATAGTTAGCACTTTGTCCCTAAAACAAAAGCAACTACTCCCACAGAGAACAATCCTAGCTTGCTTCAAAATGCCAAACATACCAAATGCACAATCCACAACATCTACATTCAGTGCATGAGCCATTTTAATCTTGCAAGTTATTTTAATCAAGTAGTCTTGGCTCAAAAGGAGATGTTTGCTGAAATGCTGATTTTAACTCTTCCTTTCTTCCTTTAACTACATTCCTTTAATTAAAAAAAAACCCTACAATTGTTTTATATCTATGCCTAGACTGTTACAAGTATTAGAAACTATTATTAAAGATGTTACTTTCCCTCACCAAAATAGTTTAATATTTTAATATTCAAAATTATTAAGTAAAATGCTTCCATGAACTTTTAAGTAAAATATCATTTATACCTTTTCCACTAGTTACATAATTGTTTTTCAACTTTACAATTAAAAGGCACACTAAAAATACTACAGAAGCTGTAACAGAACAGTGCAACAGCTCAATGCACAACAATACTTCTAAAAAGTAAAATACATAATTACAGGTTATGCTATGTTTAATAATCACTACTAGAACAACAGTACACACACTACTTGACAATAAGATGTAGTTAGTATTTTTGTTACAAATAATAAAAAAA
Organism: Heliangelus exortis; assembly: GCF_036169615.1. Lineage (NCBI taxonomy): Eukaryota > Metazoa > Chordata > Aves > Apodiformes > Trochilidae > Heliangelus > Heliangelus exortis. The sequence continues at coordinate 45,481,553 of NC_092454.1, forward strand.
AACATTTAATCACTACATTCTGTTCAGTGGTAGGAAAATACCAGATCCTTATTCTGCTCATAATATCACAATAATATTGGAATATCAGAATTTCAAGGGAATGTGTAAATAAGGTATATGTAACTTATCCACATTTTACCGCAAATTCTGAATACCATCTGTCATCTTTGACAACCACACCACATAATCCAACATCAGGAAAAAAGCTGAAAAATAAGCTGAAAAATATAATTCACAAATTCTTTAGATGATTCAAACTTACTTTAAATTACTAGTAAGAGTTTTAATTACTACTTTAGCAGCCTTTCAAACAGCTTTTAATGCAATGTGGAGATAAAATGGAACACTTCACAAGCAGCTCGCAAATACCTGAACAGTTTAGAAGCAGATGACCCATTCTTTTCTCAAAGACACAAAGAAAAATGCAGCTATTGATACATTTGTTAAAAGTGAAGCTCAAGATTATAGCCAGTGGGTAAGAATAAAATAGGCACCAAACTAAATTATTCTTTATTCATTTCCTATTTTCAAAGTACTTAAAATACAGACATTATACTAACTTTTCCACTTTACCTATATCAGCCAACAGTGTGATGTATTCCACGTTTAGTAACATGATTTCTGTACATCTACATTGCTAAACACAAATAATTTTTCAGTGTCCGTATCTCCTGTTATTATATAGTAGATTCATTTTAATATTAACCTAGCAAACAAACATCTGTTCTACAAAGAGGATTTAAAAGACTCTATGACTGACTGTATCAGCTCAAATAATACATACAAGTTTAAAAAAGAAAACAAAACAAAAAAACTAAGCCAAAAATTACTAAGAGACTAAGTGAAAAGAAGAAACATACACAAAAACTTGTACCTAGTCAGCCACTCCTATTCTCAGCATACCCACTCACTCATACAAATCAATAAAATAAAAAACCTTCACAGGTTTTTATTGCTTCTTAAAAGTGCAAAAAATACAAATAGAAAATTGCTACAAACATAATCACTGCACCATAAACAGAGTATGAAATACAATCTCCCCCATTTGATCTGTATTTAATTCTTTGTTTTTCTGGGTATAGGCACTGCTTTGTAGCACCCTTTTGAAAGGTGAGGAAAAAAAAATAGAAGCAAGTAGATTCTTTCTGGAAATGCATACTAGAATCAAACACTTAAGTGAAGCAATGTTCACCCAGGTATCAACTGTAAAAATATCATAAAGGATATTTCACACAGAATCATTTAGGCTGGAAAAAAACCTTCAAATCATCGAGTCCAACCATTAACCAAACAGTGGCACATCCACCACAAAACCAGTTCCCTAAGCACCACAAATACACGTTTTTTAAATGCCTCCCAGGGATGGGGAATACACCACTTCCCTGGGGAGCCTGTTCCAATGCTTTGCAACCCTTTCAGTGAATAAATTTCTCCTAATATCCAATATAAACCTCCCCTAGTATAACTTGGGGATTTTTTCTTTTATTCTAATGCCTGTTACTTAGGAGACCAAACACCAGCCTCACTACAACCTTCTATCAGGCAGTTGTAGAGAGCAATAAAATCTCCCCTCAGTCTCCTTTTCTCCATACTAAACAACCCTATTTTTCTCAGATGCTCTTCACAGGTCTTGTTCTCCAGACCCAAGCTTTGAGAAGCCCATTTCTCATGAGAATAATGTGAGAAGCAGTGCCAAAGACACTTGAGACCAGCTGACCTTGGCTGTTTCAGACATAGGGGAAGCCTCTAGCAGTTCCTCACAGAATCCACCTCTGTAGCCCCCCATTACCAAAACCTTGCCATGGCAGACTAGATATATACTTGGGCTAGTTAGTAAAAGTCAATCTGTAGGGCTATCTCATAAAGCATGGAAAAAACCTCAAAGTGAAAAAGTGTTTTCTCATGTTCAGGAGGAAGGTCCTGTGTTTCAGTTTCTGACCATGGCATTTCATCCTGCCACTGGGCACTGCTGAGGACAGCCTGTCTTCATCCTCTTTGCACTCTCCCTGCAGGTATTTATATACATCAATAATGCTCCCCTTGTGTCTACTTCTCTCTAGGCTGAACCATCACAGCCCTCAGCCTTCCATTATATGAGAGATGCTCAGTCCCATCAGCATCCTACTGGCTCTTTGCTGGACTCTATCCAGTAGCTGGATTGATTGCTGTCTCATGTTCAAAAGACCCCAGGATCACCAAAGGACTTTTCTGGAAAGCAGCTTTACATACCCCAGGCATCACCTGCACTTGCCCTTGTTTGAGATTCATGAAGTTTCTGACAGCTTCTTTCTCTGACCCACCAAGGTCTGGTGAGCTCTAGACAGCAGCACAACCCTCTGGTGTATCAGCCAGTCCTCCCAGTTTGGTGCTCTAGCCCAACATCCAAATCATTACCAAAGATGTTAAACAGTACTGGAGTCAGTACTAATCCCTAGGGAACAGACAGAGAAGCTGTTCTTTTTGCCCTCGACATCTGTCTGATTCAGTTCTTGGGAGGCTCTGACGTTTTGCACACTTGGACAGCATGTCCATATTCTTCCCAGGTTACACATTATTCTTTCCACTTCCTGTGTAATTCTTGATTATGCTTGGGTTGCATGAGAAGCTACTTCCTCATCCGTGCAGTCCCCTGGCATTCTTTGCCTGACTTCCTGCTTATTAGGATGGACCACACTTGAGCTTAGAACAGGTGACCACCCACAAGCTTTCTTGTGCCCCTCTTTCCTCCAGTGCCTTATCCCACAGGACTCTGACTCTTCCAAGCAGATCACTGAAATGGCCAAGGTCTACTCTCCTTACTCTCCTGAAAGCCAAGGCTGTGGATCTGCTTTGTCTTGACACATCCTCTCAAGATCCTGAACTCTACCATCTCATGGTCACTACAACCAAGGCTCCCTTTGATCTTCGTATCTGCAAGTCTTTCCTTGTTCTAGAGTATGAGATCCAGCAGACAGATTTGGTCACTAATTTGATACTGATGCTCTCCAGAGACTCTTGGGTTGCATGTGCCTATTGCTAACTTCCATCTTGTTAAGCTGTAACTCAGATGACATTCCTAATTCATTTAAAATTAATTAGGCAAATTCAATCTCCATATATAATGCCAAAGTGATACTTTGAAAACACCTTAGCTTGTTCTTTGGTCAAGGGATAGAGCCGGAAACATGTGCATCTATTGCTAGAATTACATTAGAGATGCATCTACAGTTTAGCAAATTTAACCAATCGGTAGCCTATAAACTACATTGAATCTATCACTTTTGTATTATTATTTGTATCATATATTGTATTTTATATATATATATATACGGTCCCCAATGCTTAGATATGTAAGAAGGCAGGCATTAGGAATTTCCTTATCAGGAGTAATCGAATGAGAAAATGGAAGTACAGAGATTACTTTTAGACAGAAACTGAAAAACAGGAGTGAGAGAGAGCCAAGACAGTGTATGTAAGAGATTTTTCCACACCTTGGCTTTTCTCTACTTAAGAGCAGATGGTATTGACATCACTAAAGTCAGATGTCGTTTACAACCCATTAGCAGTCACTTTTCTTTGGAATTTTTACTGAAAGCAAGACTTTTGTTGCTAGATCAGTCTGGTTAGGGGTTTTGTATGTCTTACCCGTTAGTCCATAAAAGTATAATTTCAAATGAATTTTTTTTAAAAAAGCAAATCCCAGGAAACAGAAGAAGTTGTATAGGGCCCTTTGTAAGCCATGCAACAAGGAAACAATTTGTGGCCTTAGTGACTTTAATTGGTTCAACTTAATCAAGTCAAAAAACGACATGGAAGTGGAAGGTCTAAAAGTAGCTTACAAGAACAGGGACCGTACGGAAGAAGTAGGCAAATTGCAGTCTTTAATTTAGTCACAGGACCAACTGCTAATAAAAAGTTAATAAAATTTTAAAAGTTATGATACCAGACTGTTTCCTTGGGCTTCCTGGCAGGAAGAGAAACTTTTGGCAACTGCTTCACAGGTTAATCATTCACAGTCTAAGAAGGCTCAAGTTGGCACGACATTGATGCCAACTCATAAGGAAATACCATAATAAAAAATAAGCACTTCTCAAGTAAACTTCCTAAACAACCACAACTGTTACATGTTTCTAATCAATCCATGAATCAATTTAACAACTGCAGCTAATGAGACCAGTACTTTATTACTGACATTATAAACTCATCCAGAAATATAAATTTTCACTAAAGTTCGGATTACCTTATAGCAACAAAAAGACAGAATCATGAACGTGTGTATAATCATGTTCATAGTCTTAACAGAAACCATAATCCTTAAAATTTCTTCTTTGGTGCAATGCTTTTTCTTGAGCCACCTATATTATCACTCTTCTATAAAGCACTATAATTGAATGTAACAGCAATTAAAATGCATACAGCATAGACTAATATTTCAAGCATATATTCAATTATCTTAAATTCACTTTTTATAAAGCCCTGGAACAGAACACTGACTCCCATAAGTTATCCCATTATTCCTAAGAACTGATCTGTGTTAGAATTCTCAAATAAACAAGGATAATAAAGATATAGAACAGAGGCTCTGGAATAATCCAAATATCACAAGAGTAAACTTTGAATAATCTACAGTAGTTGTTAAATTTAGAAGCATGCATTTATACCTTTTTTCCTGGTTTTGTTTGGGGTTTTTGCTGTTACATGTAACACAGGTTTTATAACTTTGCCCTGCCTTACAAACCCCTCAGTCTGTCATTCACTTATTTAAGAACAGCAAACAATACTGCAGTCTCTCTGGCACAATGCCAGCAAGGTGCTAGATTCCATAAAAAACAATATGCTGTTTCTTGAAGAATCTAAATAGTACAAACAAAGTCTTCACAGCATACTTCAGACAGAGATGTCTTGATGTAAAACTCAACATTACCATGTGGGAAAGGAAGTCTAACTGGTAAACATGCAAACAAAAGAGTAAGAACTCGCAGCACAGCAGCATTTCACGCTCATTTTGATGTCCCAAGTGTATGTACACATCACACCTGCATTAGGTTTCCTATGCTTATTTACTTGAAATCCTGCCAGATATTTACCTATATACACATAACATCTATAACACAGTATTTTCTATAAACTGTATTTGTTGAAAAAGTAAGCATTTGGGTTTTTTAACCCAAACAGGCTACTATGACAAATTAATTCTGCCATCTTCTTTCTGCTGCATGTCACCCGAAACTTCAGCTACATGTATTCACCTAATTTCCCCAAATAATGACAATCCTGAACCAAACTGAATCAAGGCTTCAGACTAATCTCTAATTGCAAACAGAATCCAAAAGATTATTTCTTAGCATGATCTTCAAGTACAAGAGAGGAAAAATATTGGTAGTGCAAGTGCACCATCTGCTGGCCAAAAATTAACAACGCAAAAATATTTTTAAGAGAATATTCTGATCAGTAGCACCCGTTACTTTGTCACCAACAGCTTGGTACCAGGGGTTTATTTTTATTTTCCTCTAAACCCCACTGGGCTTTACATCATGACATGGCTGTCACAATAACTGTTCTATTTGTTCACACTCTTTCCTCAGCATCTGTTTCTTCAACTGTTTTCCTTTGTTCTGGGTTTATTTTAAAATAATGCCCATTTAATGACAGCCATTAAGATAATTTTGGTTTTGCTGTTTTTTGATGTTTTTTTAATTCTACCTATTTCTGTTGCCTTTCCCGCTCCTTTTCTTCCCACTCGCACTCCCTCTAAGCTTCCACGGGTTCTTTGTCTCCTCTTCCTATACACCTAACATGTGAGTTAGGGATTGCTGAATGCTGCACTTCAAACTTGATCATTTTGACCCCCACAATCACCCCTATCCTTCTGCAGCCTCTCAATACAACGACAGAGCAATGCCATTAGAAGATCTCTGATCTTCTCTTTGACCAGTCAGCACTTCACCTTGAGCATTAGTCCATTTTCTTTCTTAACATACTGAAGACCAAAGAAAACCATTTTATTTGTAAAAAGCCACATCAGAAGGCATTATCTGCTAACATTAAAGGGGACAAAAGAAAAAAAAAAAAACAACAAAAAAAAAAAGGCCAAGCTTCTATTCCCCAAAAGAAACATTGCTTTCCTGAGCCCCTTGGGGCTATCTAAACAGCTACCTAAAATGTCTCTTCACCAAATGATCCCAAAATCAGATTCTTCGATTGTTATCTAAATATTTTCTATTCAAGTATTTGGAAAAACAAGATAATCTGGTCTTGCCACTTTCTCTATTCAACACCTGGGCATTTATACCTATGTTTAAAAGATCACGCAACCTAGTGCAAAAATTGAATTGCATCTTGGCTGACCATATTTATCTTTTGATAGGGTCTTCAAGTTATTTATCTTCTGAAAATATGAAACACTAGCACAGCCTCAGACCACTTACCACAAGGAACTACTAGATCTTGGGGGGATTTTTTTACTGATTGATTGGGGAGGCAGTTACACAGAACATGAAATAACTCAAGAATTCTACACAAAACACATGTTTTTACAGAAAAGTTTGCCCTATTTTTTTAAATCCTCACATCTGTTTTGGAATGCTAACATTTCTTCTGTTAGACTCATTACTAAAATAATCATTTCAATATCTAGTTCCTACAACAACTTACACAGCCTCATTGGTATCAATGGATATTCTGCAATTCTTTTCCTAGTGAGATCTGTCTCAAAGAATCCCTTTTATCCATGGATATCTTGGCAAGTAACCAGCAAAATTAATTTCCTTAGAAGTTTCCATTTCATGTATTTTAATTCAGAGATACACAGTAATTGTAAGCACATTTCCATGAAACTGCAGGCATTTCAAGATTCATAACATACAGCTACTGGTCTTCCTCAGTGAAAGAGAAAGAAATAAAGAATTTAATCTTTTAATGTTCAAATAAAAGTTAATTTAAAATATCACTAAATTTCCAGTTACACAGAGAACACACACACTGATACGTTAATAAACAAATATATAAACAGGAAGAAATCTCAATGTGATGGACAGTTCAAAGTGGAAAAAGGGAAGAGTCTTAAAATCAGGAAGAACAGCAGTATCCTACAGTCTAAGGACAGAACTGTCATTCTTGCAGATGTAGAATTAATTTCAACCTTGCTTGGAGTCTTTAAAGTGAGCAACACAAAGATTTCAAGAGACAGATTCTCAGTCACAAAGCAAGAATGTATCCTTTAAGTACAGTACCCTTTAAAAGAGGGCTGGAAGAGAGAAACTTCATAAAAAGCTATGCATACTTCATCATAAATGCTCCCATTGATATCTGCTCCATAAATTGGTGCCACAAAAGTCAAGTTCTTCCAGTATTTACGCTCCAAATCTTCATAATCTACGTATCTTGGGGTGCAGTATCTGCAGAGGAAGAGGTAGGCAAAGGTTCAGCATAGTCTGCGAACAACCACCTTCAAAACGGACTGTGCTTCTCATCCTGTAAACAGAATTCTAAGAGAATTCACTGAAACAGAAGAACTATTACTTGTCCTGAACTGTTAGTTTCATGATTCACCATAGCATGTAACTTTCTACCTAACAGCTACAGTATGGCTGAAGCCATACACCTACCAATACATTATTTTCTTCAGCCTCCAGCAGATAAATAGCATATTTACTGACTGTCCTCAGGCTGAGGCCCTCCCTTTCGTTTCTCTTCCATAAAAAGACACAAACAGAAAAGCCAGTTACGTGACAAGTACTTGTTATTCTCCCGCCTGACTACCAGCTCTGCAAAGACACAGATGTAGGTCCTTAACAAGCCTGTCTCAGGACAACTCAAATATACTAATTCTTCCAAGTAACAGCCCTGCCAGACAAAAAAGACACTTCCTTCTCTTCTTCCTTCCCCAGAAATAGTTGCTGAGGAAAGGTGTTCCATACGTAAACCCACTTAGGTATATACTTTCGGAAGATTACTCAAACCTTGTGTAAAATACTCTTGCACAATCACAACACAAGCATGCTACCACAGAAAACATCTACCAATAGCTTTTGCCTCAAGATTCTTTGGGAGGTCTCTACTCTGTATTTAGGTCTTTAGAAAAGAAAAGTTGCTTCCCCATTACTGCAACTCTGAGAAGTTACATTTCACATTAGCACTGCAAACTTCCTATATTTGAACTACTGGAAAGAAAATGTAAACATACAAGAGTTAAGTAGTCCAGATAAACTTAGATTATGTGAGGACATAAAACAGACAAACAAGATAGCAAAACATATCTTAACCAAAACATTTTCAGCAAAGGTGTGGTTTCAACTATTTCTCATTACACAGCTCGAGAAATCAGACTGTATTTTAGCTTGACACTGAGTAATATGCACACAATCTCAGTTACCATCATGCAAGTATCTTGATTACAGGATGCATGTGTGCCCACATTTCCAAGAGGTCAAAGTGGAGAAGCAGCTTGGTTCAATGGTGAATTGTGAATGGCTAAACAAATGAGAGCTGCAATGCATTGTACTGAGCACACACAGTCCTTTTTAAAAGCAGCTGTGATTTAATTTAGATGTTCATAGCCCTTCTCTCTTTCCTGAAGGAAATGGATAACATCACAAGACTCAAGAAAAGTCTTTAAAAGGAGAAGCCTTCTTCATTAGGGAACAAAATTATTTTTATGGGAGAAGAGAGACACTTAGCTTCTACTTAATAGTTTAAGAACTATAGACTGCATTAAGAGTGTTATAGGAGACTTTATTATACATTTTCTCAAGAGCAGTAATGACTATTTAGAAAGACCTACAGCTAGTAATAGAGAAGGCCTCCCAGCTGCTCTTAACTTCACCTGTGGAACAAAGTTGTAAACCGATTTCAGTAAAATCCTGACTACTGAAATCAGAAAAAATTCCAAAACACCATCAAAGACAAAGAATATAATAAACTTCACTAACATCATGATACATACTAAAAACTTCACAGTATTTATACATTCTGAAACTATTTTTAAAAATTACTGTTTCTCATTTTATCATGGGTTCATCAAATATCAACATATAAGAACAGGCATCATGGAAGTTTTCATCAGATACCATACAGGCTTTATATTTTATTCTCCCCTTTTACAGTTACTGAACAAGTAACTTTAAGATCTACAAAATAAGTTCCCATTCAAACTCAAAGGCATAAAATTGTAAGCACAAGAACCAAATTTTTTCACAAGTAATTTGTGGGCAGAAACATATTTTAATTTAAAAAAGGAAATCAGTTTGGCATGTAGTTCTACAAAGGCACAGAGACTATGGATATGTTTGCTGAGAAGCCTGTTTAAAAGCTTTTCATATCCTAGTTTTTTTCAGATCTTGATAACAGCATCTCTTCCTACCTTTTTAACTTCTCACACTAACTTAAAAGAGAAACTTTCCTTCAAACTAGGGCAGTGTTAGCTTCCTTCATTAACTTCAAATGACTTTTCTCTCTAGGATCTTTTGACTCACCTTCCAGAAACTATTTCCAGTCAGTTTTGAGGAAATACTGAAATAGAATACACTCTTTTATGTGACCAAAAGGAATGGAGAAGAATTCCTTCTGTCATTTCCCTCTTCTTGGAATGCTCACCAATTTGAAAAGTTTTAGTATAACTGTAACAGGTTTTTTCCCTCCCCTAATATCAATCTTGCAGAAACCAGAACACAGTGCTACCCGCAGTTAGTTCTCTTAGATTAATGAAAAAAATTCTGGGTCCATTAAAAAATATGCTGGTTTGGGGTTTTTTTTTTCAGAATTACTTTGATAGGCCATTCCAGTATCCAGGCCAAAAAAAGAATTAAATATTAACCATTAATAAGTCTACTCAAAATAAAGCTCAGATACAAGTTTGTATCATCTTCACTATTTTCAATACAAGTATTTGTTAGAACAGAAAGAAAAAAAAGGTGCACAGGAAGCACTGTCTCTCAGGGTTTTCAGATGTTTTCTTGCTGTCAGATGCTTTAAACAACAGAAATACAAAAAAGACTCATACTGTGGTATCCTGCCACTTAGGCGAGTGAGGAGACTTACGCTGATGAATAAATGAAAAAGAAAAAAATACCAGCTGCCTAACACAATTCAAAGAAACAGTAATATGTAAACAAATAAATACTTGTCTTTCTAACCACATACATACTTGCCACTGTTGGCCAGCTGCTTGAACTCCTTCACTGTCATCGGCTTTTTCTGAATGTTGTACTGTGTGAAGAGCCCTGACTGACCAGTGACCATTTGCTGAATTGGAGCAGGAATCACCAAATCTTCAATATCATCATAATGTTTTCTTGGCTTCCACTCCTTTGGTGGGATAACCTTTCAATTCAGAAATAAAAAACAGGACATAAACAGTTGCAATACCAGTTCACAAAATATTCAAAATATAATTCACAAAAACTATATAGGCCGTGACATATGATTGTTATCCTCAATTTAAAAAAAAAAAAAAAAAAAAAAAAAAAGGGTTGAAACAAAAGATTGACAGTCCCCATTTATTTGGTGTAGACAGTCTGAACAGCTTAATTTATGACAGAAAAATGAAAAAAACCCCACCCATTTTAAAGAGCTTCCAGTTTTGAAGTCTGTTTCGCTTACTCCCCATAACACTGCAGGGTATGACTCTGTTACAGTAAAAGTTTGCACTAATTCAAATATAGTAGTCTTTCCATTACCGTAATTTAAATCTCATAATTAAAGCTATGTGCAGATTAACCAATTATAAAGTTAACATTTTTATTTCAAATACCACAGAATTGCCCAAAGTCTGTGAAAACTCCTCAGCAGATTAAGTGTTAGCAATAAAGTCATTAGAACATTTCAAAGCAGGCAGTAGTCATAACAGTGTTCATTAAAAGGCTGTGAATTTTGAACATTCCTTGAATACAGTTTTCCATCTGAAAAAAGAAAAGTGCCTACATCTGAAACTGCAGCAGTTTTAAAACATAGCATCAGACCTTTTTAATATATGTTTTTGCTTTAACTTTTTCAGTGATATGTTGTTTGATCCACTCATATTCATTCTTTTCTGTGGCACTTAGATGAAAATTATACAAGCATTGGCTTGGAAACTTTTTTAAGGACATACCACAATGTAAAATACAAATAAGAATACAAATAACTAACACATAACAAAGCAGGATGACTTTCATAAGCATATATCTGCCATGTACAAACTGCAATAATTGAAAAACTAATTCACATCTTAGAGGTAGCCTTTACACAAGACTAGCTAGGCTGTTCCTCTAACAAGCATTTTAGTATTTCATACAATACTGTTCATCAGAGATCTTGCTATTACATAGCTTCAAGAAAGTAAACAAATCATGTGTTGCCTTTGGAAAACAATTACAAAAGGGCAAATGGTAATGTTAATATGCTCAAGTAGTTCATCCCTCAAAGAAATCTGACCAAGACCATTCATGCTAGCAGGCCCAAACAGAAGCATCAAGATGAAGAAAAACTACCAGATAATAATTTACTTCCATACCTACTGTTTTTCTTTTAACTATAAACAGGTATTTTTATCCAGTTTTTACATAGATGCAACTCTCACTTTTCCTTCTGAGTTTCTATTAGAATGTAGTTGTACAGGGACTACTTGGCATGTTTCAGTGTTGTTTGTTTTCACAGAAAAAAAAATTGAGTCATCTTGTGATTCCTACTTACTTCTTTTACACAAATCTTAAAATATATGCACACCAACAACACACAAAATCTTGGTTTGGAAGCAGAGAACTCATGCATTCAGAATACATACATCAGAGCCAAATATGTGCATAGAGATATACATTTTCATGATTGTATTGAGCATGAACTTGCAGATATGGCTCAAATATATGAATACTGAAAAGCAAAATTTGCATTATCCTATTCAATTGAAGGTCAGCATGTTTTAAGCAATTTTGTAAATACAGGTTCAAAATATCCCCTTTCAACAGAGTACTTTTTAGAGAAGTGACTTTTGTAGAGTCTGATGTATTAAGAAACATTTTATAAGAAAATAAAAAGAGTGCCTGTCCCAAGAATCTGAATTCTGTAAGACATACAGGACAAGGGCTTGAGATATTAAAATAACATATCCAAAGTAACATACAGCTAGTCAGTATAGGAGCTGGAAATAAAGAATAAGTCTCCTTCATACCACTGACCTGTTTCACTGAAGCCTTCATCCTCCTCTTTAGTAAAAATAAACTCTTCAAAGTCTGAAAATTTAGGTTTTCTCCATGGAAGCAACCTAGATCATACTCATCATCCAAGCTGTTCAGTGAAGTCCTGAGGCAATGCTCGCTGATATAAATACATACATCTATATAGATATACTTAGATATATAGATAGATATGCATGTATTTATATATATCTATATTAATACATATATCTAAACTAATACATACAGCTAGATAACATATATATATATATCAAACATCCTAAGCATATTAGCACTGTCCAGTGTTATTTAGTCCTTTTTTAAGGATAAAATCCTCTGTAACAGTAACACTAAAATACCTCATCTATGCCTGAAGCTCATTCCAACCTAGTGGAAATTTCTTAGCCCATTTGGTTGAAGGATGTCACAGTATATTATCTGCTCCAGAAATGGTTTAATGTTGTTTGTCTAGAACAACAATAATTTATTTCAAGCATTGTATTAGGAACTCTCCTCATTTAAAAACCACTTTATTCCCTGCACTACCACAATATATGCAGGCCTTACGGTCATTTTATCACCATCGACACGGATGGTGCAAAGGTATGAGGATTTTATGCCCTTACACTTTTGCATTTAACCCTAAGTACTGGGTAAATCTACGATCTCAGCTTAGAGGTCAAATTACAGTTTCTGCAAATGCATATAGCTCCTCTGGTGGTGGTTATTATCTTTGCAGGGACACTTAAGTCTGTACATCCTAGACTTTAATACAAGCAAGTTCCTCTCTAAGTTCATTTTATAATACTATCAAAACAGGAAAAAAATACTTTAAGTCAAATTTCCAAAACTCGGAAAACGTCCCTTAAGCTTTTACAGTATGAATTACTGACTTGATAAGATTGGTTTTTAAAACAATCTTCTTACATATATGTTTGTGTGTGTGTGTGTGTGTGTGTGTGTGTGTGTGTGTGTGTGTCTCTCAGTTTATGCCCACCTATTAACAAACAGACCTTTGGTCACCCACTCACTCACAGGGAGGTTTTCATTCCCCAATTACAGTCATAGGCAGAAACCAGGAGGGTTTAACTTAGGAAGAAAGAAAAGGGATAAGGAGAAATATGACCAGATCTTAATACCCTCTCCTCCCAGCCCTCCCTTCTCCCCGGTCCCGGATTCCTTCCCTGCCGCCTCCCCCTCAGGGCACAGGGGAGAGGCAGGGGGGGGTTTAGGGTCAGTTCCCCACACGGTTTTTCTGCCGCTCCTTCCTCCTCAGGGTGAGTTCTCCTCACACTCTCCATCTGCTCCAACGCGGGGTCCCTCTCACGGGAGAGTCCTTCAGGAATCCCTCCTACATGACTGCCTCTCACAGAGGTGCAGTCTCACCAGAACATCTCACCACGGGCTGCAGAGAAGTCTCTGTTCAGCACCTTTCCCCCTCCTTCTTCACTGGCTGTGGTGTGTTTTCCCTGGCATTCCTCTCTCACTTCACCCTTTACTCTGCTCTGCAGATCCTTTTTTTATATTTTTTTTCAGTTTTGTTTTCCCTTTCTTGATTATATTACTCACTGAGGTGCATCCAACTTCCCCTACCTGCTCAAGAATGGCCAAAAATGGAGAGACACATTTTCAATCATACAAGCAACAAGGATAGTAACTTCAAAAAAGCCAAGTCATAAATGCAAAATATCAGAAATCCCTGACTACATGGTCAAATTTTGTCTATATGCTCAGAGTATGGAACTCCAAGTGCTGTAAGGGAAGGATCAATCTTTATAAATCAAATCTTGGCATTATTAAGACTCCACTAATTTACAGTTTCTGTTAATTGCACATATGCATGTTTGAGAGAACAAAAATCTGTAGCCAATTTTTTCTATCCATACTACCTGATAATGAGATGATTACTTAATCTCATTAAAAGATGATATTAATGAATATTACACACCCAATATCATTTCCTTCTTTGGAAAAAAACTGTCTAGCCCAGACAAAACTACAAAATAAATATCTAGAGTTTCAAAATGGCAGTAACACTGAAAGATTGTTCCTTAAGGAAGCAGCTTATGTTCTCATCAGGATAGAAAGTGTTTTCAATTTGTATTTAATTACTTTTTTTTAATTACTTTCTTTTTTCCAATCAACATGTTACTTGAAAAATTAAAATTTAACACAGGTTAAAAAGTTACAGCTAGGAGTACGCATCTAAAATGCACTACTGCTACCCACTTCTCATACTAATACTGAAAACTGTTATATCTCTCAAGTACTTCCACAGTCATTTAAATTACTAAAATGGACTCCCTGCTCATTTCCAACTTACAGGATTCTAATCAATACTTTGAAGCAATATACCACAGTGAAGACGACCACAGCCTTTCCATGATCACCATTTCAGAGACCAATTTTTAACAAATTAGTGTTAAAGTACATCAAACGCTGTATACAGCTGCATCCATCCTGTTAAAGTACTGAAACATCTGTAAATATCACTGTTGCATTTAGTATTTTTCAGCAGCCAGTTTAACTTATTCATACGTCTAATCTAAAAAGATAGGAGTATGTTGGCCCACTAGAAAGTTCAGATGAGACCAAATTTTATGTACTTATGTTAAATTCTGATGTTTTTAAAATGGCAGTGTTATATTTTATTGATATTATGTAAATCTTGCCTTTCTGTAACAAGTGAATATTGAAATCCCACATTTCACATATGCAAGAATTAATCTCATGATAGGTTACTGCAGAGGATTATGTCTATTCAGAATCTTCACAAAAATGTATCTTTAAAGAGTTCACTAGAGGCAGAGTGAAACAGAGTCAAGCAACAGTAGGAATAAGCATATGAAGATGAAAGCCGTATCACAGAAATTTTAACTTGTACACTAACAGCAAAACTATTTCAAGTTGGTTTCTTTCACATTCTTTCCTAATGCTACTCCTCAAGAGATCCTCAATGGGTCTGAACTTCTTTCCTACACTAGCTGTACATGGAGGTTTAATTGCTGGATGGCAGGGAAGGAGCCAGAACAAAGAATGAACAATCCAAACAGAGTGACGACTGAAGCCATGCACATGTCTCAAAAAAATTTAAAAATTTCCAATAAAGGAAATTCAGTATCTTCCAACAGGCTGAGATTTTGCAACCAAGAATGCCAAGTCTCCTTTTCCAGATATCCTAAAGGTCACACATACAAATTACAAATATACGGGTCTTGTATGACATTTCAGTCCCAAAGTTACAATAAAGTATACCAGCAGCCTCACAGGAGCACTTAGCACCATGTATCAGGAAGCCACGGACCAGTATTGCCAGCTGCTTCAATCCCTGACAGAAAAGAAACAGCACCAAACAAACAAGCATCCACCCCTGGCCCCCCCCCCAAAAAAAACAAAATCCACAAAAAAAAAGTAAAAAAACCTCAAACCAAACCAAACAAAGTAACTGAAGCCCCATTTTTTTGTGACTGTTTCAGAAACAGGGAAAGAAGTTGGCATAGGCTGTTTAAGAATTAGTGTCATGATGTATCTCCTGAGACTTGTCAAACAGGTGGCATATACATGGTTTTAAAAGGAAAATTATTAAATATAAGGTAAGTTGGGCTTTTGAGGTTTTTTTATTTCCCAATTAAAAAGATAGTGGTTTTGAATACTACAATGAAAAGACTAAATGCAGACAGATGTAGCCATGATAAAGAGCATATCATAAATACTCTTCGTTTTAAACAAAACTTGTTCACTTTTTGTCTCCCAAACATTTCACACTAATCCTGTCTCATATTATAGCTTCCTCACATAGCCAAAGAAAGCCAGAAGTACACTTTATTAATACCTGCCTTTGTTTCTTAGACCACATACTAAAAAAACAAGCACACTATAAATTAATAAATTTAAGTAGAAGTAAATCTGTATCATCTCAGTGTCATAAGGCAGTTTCAATTTCTTTGACTAGATTCTCAGGATAAGAACATACTAACAGCAGAAATAATGCTATTCATGGAAACACTATGAAAATAAGTACATTTTTTTACTGTTAAATTCTTATACATAACTCACAGAATTATACGTAGCTAGAATTTCCTGCTCACATACATATTAATGGCTTTAATCTGTTGAGCAACAGATGTCACCATGAGGAATTATCCATTAAGTTTACTGTTCGAGGACTGAAACAGTTCAAGCACACACAAAGAAATAGGCTCCATAATATAGCTGAATATGTGAAAATTCATCTCAACCTTACCACAGTTGTGTATTTATCACATTTCCACTCTTGTCTGCAGAGACAGTTTTGAAAATATGACCAATATGCACTCAAACCCAAGAAATCAGAAGGCACATAAACTACACGGTTTTCAAAATGTGAGGAGTTCAGTGTTGCTTTCTTTTACAGGAAACAGGGGCAAGGGAGTAGGCAGGGGGAAATCAAAAGCACCAGGTTTGATGTTGGGAAGAGCGCAGTGGGCAACACACAGATGAATATAATCAAAGTACTGCCATTTATTGAGAGTAGCAGTAGCCCTTTTATACACAGTCAGGCTGATAACATAATATATGCATATTGCTGAATGCTACAACACATTCTTCATGTGCCACTGCGCACTATCTAGCTGGTTAAATACAACTGTTTATGTGCTGTCTTATGTGATGCTTTCCCATCCTGTTATTCTTCTTTTCTGCTGCCAACTCCCTTATCTTTTGCCCGTAACTGATCTTTTAATAAACTTGCAGCTGGGCCCTTAGCTCACTCTAGCTAAAGCTAAATAGTCAGGATTGCTCACATGTCTATTTCTTCCACAAACTATCCTAACCTTTTTATTTCTCTTCGCACAATTTTTATATATCTTGACTTTGCAATATTAGCTTAAAAACAGTGATGGGGACAGCTACTCCCACTCACTACTTACAATAACTAAGTTAGGATTTCTATACATCCACTGTTTACTGCTGGTTTTAAAAACGGTAAAACAGATTCCGCACAACTACTTACATGATATAGTACTAAATTACATCAGACTTAATCTCTGATAATCACTCTCGATTAGTAGAACACCTGCTATAATATCCTGGATATACCACTGTTCAAAGGGCAACACAATGGTAGTGAGTGTACCTCATACAAAAACTGTGTACTCCCATTAACAAAAAGGTAACACAATCACCATTAAAAAGAAAACTATTTCCACTGAAACAGTGCTGCACTATCTTCATATATACACCTTTTGACTAGGATTATTTGGCCCAATAAAGTTATACACAACCCGTACACAGCCAGTTCAACATCTGCTGGATTATAACTGTCCAATTTACACTACGAACTCCCTGTTTTTGTTCTGATTTGCCAAAAACTAGTTTAAATCTGCCTTGAGAAGCTATTCTCTTTTGCTATTGTAAACAAGGAAATAATTGGTGGTTAGAGAGAAAACAATATACATAATCTTCATCACCGTGGATAAAACAGAGATACCACAAAGCTCTTTCTTAAAATAGTACCTGATCAGTACCTATTAAATGAGAACCATTTGGAGAAAAAAGATGTTAATTAAAAAGGTCAGGTTTGTAATCAGCAAAACACAAATACTGAGAGATCAAGTATTAGAAACTATTTTCCTTACACAGTATAAGTGTTTACCTTTGCAACTCCAGCCCTATGAGCACCTTGTGATTCCATATATGCTAGATATTTGTTGAAGTCTCTGAATTCATCCATCGAAGGCCTGAATGTCATGATTTTGCAGCTTGGGTTTGGAGGACTATCTGAGGTGACACCAGCCATTGTGGTTTACTTTCAGTCCAGCTTTAAAAAAAAAAATTAACACAATTTAACATATTTCTCATTTCCTCCATCTTCAAAATGCATGCAACCATGCTTTTTATGCTACATACTGTTACCATAACTTTTGCTTGTATGTGAGTATATTAGCCACTAATTTCCTTAGCTTTGTGGCCCTTCTAACTTGGTATGAATCATGGCACAGGAAATCTGCATGTGGAAGATGTCTTTATGTCTTTTCACGTTTCACTTTCTTGCTAGTATTCTAACACTTACCCCTGCTTTTCAAATCCTTATTTTTCCTCCCATTTTGCCTCACCACGTTACCCAGCACGCCACTCTCCATTCCTAGCACATGTATTATTTTTTCCAGACTTCCAAGTTCAGTAACATCTTACTCCCTTCCTACATTACATTCCACCCCGGTTTGAAATGAAATTAACTAGATTTCAACAAATCTCCCATTCTAAAAGTCTGTACCACTTTATTTTGGGCATACTTTGAAATATCAAGTCCATATAGGCAAACACACCTCATAACATACAAGTAGGATAACTTCCCTCAGTAGTAAACATGTGGTTTATAAATAATATACCCTTCTTCAATTCCCAGCCACTAAAGTTCCACATATAATCTCGCTACTATGAGCAGTCCCAGGAAAATGAAACTATGGATTTAGAACCAAGTGAGAAGACTTAATTGCAGTAGACAGTACTAACTGCTTACACTGCTTCACTGACAGAAAATTGACACTGGAAATATAATTAAACAGGGTATTTGATGTTTCTGTACAAGATCAACTTTCACACTTCTACCTTTAGATATATTAAGTCTATACATCAAATACACATACACACACTACCCACCTCTAAAAAAGAAAAATCTCTTTTGGAAGAGAGTCCAGCGAAAGGCCATGAAGATGATTAAGGGACCAGAGCATCTCTAGTGAGACTGAGACCTGTGATGGGTCAGCCTACGTAAGGCTGTGTGGATATTAAGACAGAGACAGACTCCTCCCAGTGGAAGTGTAATGGGCAAGAGGCACAAACAAAAACACATGAAACTAGGCCTTAACATAGTAAAAAACTTAGCATGATCTGATCAGATATTGGAACAGAGAGCCAGAGAGGCTGTGGAGTGTCCACCCTTGGAGATATTCAAAAGCCAGTTCAGCACTATCTAAGCAATCCATTTCAGCTAAGTCTGCTTTGTGAGGGGAGATTGGACCAGACAACTTCAGAGGTCCCTTCCAGCTTCCACACTCCTGAGCTATTTGTACCCATTTCAGCTGCACAGCTAAACACACAAAGCCAAAGTTATAGCTACAAATTAGTATTAATTCTGCCAATTCATACATGTGCATAGTGCCAGACATTACCTACACTACATCCCACTGTATAACAGATCAAGCAAATTTCAAAAAGCATTTATATGAATTAATTTATCAATTAGCTTAATCAGTTTCTCTGTAAATATATTAAATAATACTGCTATTATGGAAAGCAATTTTTAAATGGAAATCTAGTAAACATTTTCATCCTGGTTTTGTCTGTAAGTATATAACATAAACAAGCATTGTGCCTTTATGTGTTTCTACATCCCTCATGCTCTGTCTTCCATAACTTTTATAATTAAATTTGTCTAAGGTCAATGGCTCCAAGTCTGAAGGATAACTGATTTCTTACCCCTTTTCATAATAAATGTATGGAGAGAAGAAAAAGCCACATTCAAGGGATTAGAGAAAAAAGCTGCGGAATTATTACTGACAGCGTCTGATTTGAAGCAACAGGCACAACAAACTAATTATAACATCAATTACAATAATTACTATGAAAAAAATCTTCTCAACCAAGACATGTCATAACAAAAGTATCAGGTTTTAATACCTGACCTGCTTTAAATACAACAAAACAGCAAGCAAACATGTAATTACCAAATTAACTGAAGATACCCTAGCACTATGCCACAATGAAGAAATTAGTTAATTTCAGTAGTTTTAATCAAACTAAATGGCTATTAAGCCACGCTAGTTTCCACAATCACAAATATCAGCCTGGCTGCTAGATTCCTAAAATCCTGTTTCCAAAACATACGAAAGTAAGGACCCTACTAGATTATTTTTTCACATCTGGAACTAAGGCAAGGCTCGAGCATGTAACTGCATCGTACTGTGATGAACCTGAAAATTTCTCACAAGCAGAATTAATAACCTTCAACTAATCATAAAGATGTGTATAGCACTGCACAGGCAGAATTTTGCTGAGCTTCACTGCAGTATGAAAAACGTAAATCCTATCTTTCACAACAATTTTTTTCTACCTGCTTCCATGGATGTAGAGTCCAGCTCCCTACTCAATGGACACAGAGTCTGGTCAGCTCTGTTACTTTTGGTGGAAATAAATTGTCCAAACCATGCTCTTTTGTTATCCTTCCTCAGTAAAGAACAGCTTCTTAACAACAACTTACAGGGTAAAACAGCTCTTTGATAAGCTTGTTTGTAAGAACACTCCTTGAGCAGGTTCTACTATATAACCTCTGTTATTTAGTTGGCAGACCGTAAGTCTGCCATTAGAAGTTCATATACTTTCTGTTCAACAAGGATATTTATTGTACCTTTTCATCATAACTTAAGACCTTTACAGCTATGGTCTACCGGTTGAGACTTCTTAAAATCATTTCAGAATTTTATCAGATGTGGTAATCTTCACTAAAAATGTCAATCTAAAACAGTAAGCACCAGTACTGAGTTAGTTGGTTTAAATTCACCACAAAAAATAAGCTATGCTACTAATCAACTGGGAAAAACAGTACAATGTATGTATATAATAGAACTGTATGTTTCAATACAATTCTATTAACTTCTAACACACTGTGCAGTTTTCTCAAGGACTTCATGGAAATCAAGAGTCCTAGATACTTCCTCCAACCAAATCCTACTTTGGCTTTTTCTCACATTCAAAAATTCATTTATACACTGTCAAATCACTAAAATAGTGTCTAGTCTAATAAAATAGTTAAGAGGCCCTCAGAGGTTCTTTTGCAGATAAGACCATAACTACCAAGATTTCAATTAAAATGTGCAGGACACTAGTAAATAGTAAGTTATAGACACAAGGTTGTTCACAATGATCTAGAAAAGCAGATGGTAACTGGAATAAATGGGATAATAGATTCCACTCAAATTCACATTATTTTGATGAAATACAAACATGTAACTTGTCCAAAGTTGCCAGCTGAAGAGACAATAGCTGGCTTAAAGAATTATTTAAATTTATAGGCATTGCCAGACCTTGTCATGACACCTTCACATCATCAACCAGGAGAATTTCAATGCTGCTTTGTCTTAATACAGATAAGGACAGGCTGGATAAATGGGCCAAGGCCAATTGTATGAGGTTCAATAAGGACAAGTGCCAGGTCCCTCATTTTGGTCACAACAGCCCCAAGCCATGCTACAGGCTTGTGGAGGACTGACTGGAAAGCTCTTCAGCACAAAAAGACCTGGGGGTGCTGGTGCACAGCCATCTCAACATAAGGCAGCAGTGAGCAGTGTGCCCCGGTGGCCAAGAAGGCCAGCAGCATCCTGGCTTGTATCCGAAACAGCATGACCAGCAGGAGAAGGGAGAAGGAGATCATGCCGCTGATCTCAGCACTGTTGAGGCTGCACCTCAGATACTGTGTTCAGTTCTGGGCCCCTCACTACCAGAAGGACACTGAGCTGCTGGAACATGGCCAGAGGAGAGCTACCAAGCTGGTGAGGGGCCTAGACAACAAGTCATACAGGGGGTGGCTGAGGGAACTGGGCATGTTTAGTTTGGAGGAGGCTGAGGGGAGACCTCACTGCCCTTTACAACTACTGAGAAGGAGGATGTAGGGAGGTGGGTGTTGGCCTCTTCTTCCTAGTGAATAATGACAGGACCAACAGTAGTGGTCTGAAGTTGAAGCAGGAGAGTTCTAAGTTAGACATTAGGAAGAATTTATTTACTTAAAGAGTGGTCAGGCACAGAAATAGCCTGCCCAGGGAGGTGGTTGAGTCACCATCTGTGCAGGTATTTAAGAAACATGTAGATGTGGCACTTCAGGGCACGCCCTGGTGGCTGAGATTGTACCAGTTTTGGTTTTTTTCTTGTTCTGTGTGTGAATGGTTGGACTCGGTGATCTCAGAGGTCCTTTTCCAGCCATGATCACACACTTCATTCTATATGATTGTTTGGTAAGTGCAAAATCCACAGGATTGTTTCTGCTATATCCTAAGAAAAGGACAGGCACTCTGTACACCAAACAGCAATTGATTCATAACTATCCAAATTAGTACCAGGAAGCTACAATTTCTAGCTCA
Source organism: Heliangelus exortis (assembly GCF_036169615.1). Classification (NCBI taxonomy): domain Eukaryota; kingdom Metazoa; phylum Chordata; class Aves; order Apodiformes; family Trochilidae; genus Heliangelus; species Heliangelus exortis. Next base: position 45,503,793 of record NC_092454.1, read on the forward strand.
CCCCTAGCAAAACAGCAGCCTGGTTTTTGTAATGCCTACACTTCTACTGTACCGTTAAAGCTGCCAGGATAGTAAATACAATTTTTTGGTGGAAGAGCTATCTGTTAAACACTGTTCTTCGAAGCAGAATATTTCACACCCTCACAAGAACACAGAATATATTATCCTCAGAATTGGAAAACATTTTCTAAGTTTCATTTATTTGATACTTAATAGAGAATCTCAAATACTAGCAATTGTGTTTAATCAAATTACAAGCAGGGCTCTCATCCACACAGCTACAGAATACTCTTATTAAAAATACACCAGAAAAAGAGCATGTTAATTGGTTAAAATGCAAGAGCAAACTTTAGTCCATAAAATCAAGTTTCAGTATTACAGTATTCTCTCTCCACCTTAACACTGAGCAATCAGATCTTCTCTGAAGATCCCTTTCTTTTCACTTCTAGTGGAAAATGAACTGATGAGTACTTTCAGTGCCACCCCTCACCAGCAGGGAACCAAAGCTTCAGGCTTTAAACTGCACAAGTCTTGAAACACTTGTTCTTCCAAGAAGAATTGTGGGAGGCATCTCTTGACTACCAAACGGTGTTCACTTCGGCCCCTGTACTGAAAGCACTGCTAAGCAAGACAGGGAAAAAAAACGCAGCCTGCTGTGTCTGCTCTACTATATAAATAAAGTGATTAAATAACATCTAAAAGGTCTGAATAACTATAGGCCCTGTTTGTCATATCTGCATCTAAAATAAGTGCATTCATATTTTGGAAGAGCAGATTATTTTATTATTTCTGTGTGTTCAATATATAAAATACCATTGTCTAAAACCTTTAGTCAACAACCCAAAATAAGCAAATTACATAGAGCAAGCTCTAGTAAGTGAGAAAAAGAAGGAAGGCAGGAAGAAAACAGAGCAAATATTTGGTGGTCATCAATTCTCACAAGGCAAATCAGGAGGCATCACAACACACATTTTTACCTTCTGCCTTTTCTTGCAAATTTTCACCCATTTTAACATTTGAGAAAGAATGAATTCATTCTAAGAATTTTTTTCCTAAGTAATCAATAAAGAGAAACTAAATTAGTCCAGAGAAAGACATGCACAAAAAGACAAAGCATTCGTTGAGGATGATCTGAAAGAAAATACAATCCATTTTAAAACAGGAGTCAGACAAAAGTTTTCACTATAAAAAGACAAGACAGAGTGTTCACATTGTAAGTGAACCATAGCTACCATTTTTTAGGAATCATTCAATAAAAACACTTCATTGAGAAAACTCAAGGCAAAAAACCCTCCCTTTTCCACTAACATCCTATTCAAATATTAAAAAAACCAAAAAACCAAAAAAAAAAACGGTCTAAACAGAATTTTACTTACAACATAAGTAAAAATTCCCTAAGGTCATCCAGTAGCTTTTTTTTTTCACAGCTACGAGCAGATTCACTTCTACATTTTTATACGTCATTTTTTGAACATTTTTTGCTAACTAGGCCTGCCTATATTGTTTGATAAAGCAAATTCAAAGATGTAAGAATCTGCCTTAGTGCACAACCCATTACTAGCTACAGAATTGACTTTCAGGTACTTGGAAATATAAAGGCATAGTTTACATGTCCAACTATTACTAAGCATGTAAACAATTACTAATGTAAATTGGTTTTGCATGCTTATGTTTGAAACATTCCTTTAATAACAGTAAGCATGCATGCAAATTATGTCTGGCTAGTTTATGCATCTGTCTTAGAAAAAGAATAAGATCCTATTTATCAGAAATTCTGTATCTGTTATTTATGTTATTTGACCATATTAACTGTTCAAATAAGTGTATAGGCTACAAAGTTTTGTATGTGTGATATGAGGCACTTGTAATTCTAATCCTAGGGGTAAGCATGTATTCAAACATCCAGCAGTCATCAGGAAGAATGGATTTAGTTAAAAAATGTTAGAATTATTTAATCAGTTACGAAAACTTAAGAAACCAAGTATCTATGTAAGTAACCATGTTCTGAAGCACCTAAAACCATCCCAATTTTACTAGAAAGCTGTAAGTAGTAGTTTGACAAACTTCATTTTAAGTCTCCACCTGTCCACTTGTCACAACTCTTGCAGCTATTATAAAATAAAATTTTTAAAAAAACCCAAACACTAAATATGACCTATCTTGAACACAAGTATGAAATCCAGCATCCTAGCTGGAAGCAGCATATAATAGCCTTCAGCAATAGCAAGTCAGACCTACCAAGTTTCTACAGGTACTAAAAGCAAACATCTAGGAAAAAGCAAACACAGGGGTATCTTACAATTACAGTTCTCCAGAATCTCAGTCTTTGGAAATGTACAGGTCAAGGAATCCTTAAACAAAGAATACTATTGAATTTTGTGGACTTGGATGGACTTTTGTGCACATGGTTTCAAGCCTTTACAGGCCTTTAACATCCAAAATATTTCAGGACCAAGTACTCCACAATAGACAATATAATATGTGATGCACCTTCCTCTGTACATTTATAATATTTCACGCTCCAATTTCATCTGACTTAGCATGTGCACACTAGGAACAGTTAGCTATCTGCTTGTCCTCACCTTCAGACCATGTATGGCTTAGATTTCTATCATGGTGTCTAACAGACATCTTCTTCTAAGCTAAAGACTCCTATGGAAATGAAATTTCACAGAAATTATATTCCCTACTTCTGATTGTCACTGCATCCTATTTCTGAGTTTTTACCAGTTCTAGCAAATTACTTTTAGTCAGAAGAAAGGAGTACCAAAGCTGTAAGCACTATTCAAGATACAAGTCAACCATGAATTTATTCGACGATATAACAATATAAAATTTGGATGTAGTTCTTGTGGACATGAGAAAGAAGTTTGGCCTAGGTCAGTTTGTAAAAAACTAATTTATAAGCACCCACAAGATCCAAAAAATAACCATTGCTAATGCAACCTCTAATGTTGGTAGGGATGCAAACAGCAGGCAGTGGATGTAAACTGATTCCTGATTAAGCACTTTGAAAAAGATCTGCTAAATCTCTCATTTCTTCCAATAGGTACTTCTTAAAAAAGCTCCATAACTATATGGCATGCTGTTAACTGCTTTTACAGATTTCCTCCCAACAGCTACCCTTACAGGGTAGTTTTCACAACTCCTTAACATCAAAGCACATGGTCTTTTCATGGATATCCTACAGTAACAGTGATAATATTTTTCACATCACTACATGGCAACTCCCTTCTGAACAAAGACAGGGAAAAACAAACAAACAAACAAACCTGTAGATGCGTCTCTGTAACCTAAGAAACAGAGTGATGTCTTTTTCCCTCTAAAGATGCTTACAGTTCCCTGAAAGTATATTTCAGTATATGTGGCAAGGTCCAGCTGCTATTAACCGTCACAGTAAGCATTTCCCCTCTCATAAAAGATATTGTACTTCAAAGATGTCATACACCCTACCCTTACACCTTGTTCTAAATTACCATAAATCAAATACCTAGTAGCCAGGGAACAGTCATGCACTTCCTGTCTTACTGCTGTTACGTCTCAAAGGATGCACACAGAATTGAATCAAATGACAAAAAAGCACAAGCATGGTATATTCATACTGCACTTCTGTGGTCTGCTACACTGCTTAGAATAGTGGAGCAAACATCTTTTGCTCAACTCACATGACCCAACTCCAAACTGATCACAGGCCACTGAAGTGGCACACCATTTTAACACCAGAGGCAGACCACTTAAAATGAACTCACAGGCTACTATCTGAGAACGACATGGCACTAATCCACAATATTATTAACAAACAATATTATGTTATAATATAAAAGGAACAAGAAGAAAGGATCAACATTATGCTCCTGTTGAACTTGCAGCTCTGCCGTCTTGTATCACTTTGCAATGCAGAAAGTCCAGTGAAAAACTACAGAGTTAACATTTGTACTGTAGGAACATGCAAAGATTTGTCTCAATAAATCCAAAAGAGATTTCCATGGGACAAGAGAAGAACATTGTGAGCTTACATCTGTCATCAATTTAAACATAAGTTATCTACAATGCTGAAGGTGACAGTCAGTTAAGGAAAAGTTTTTCCTCTCATAATACCTAACATTGTTCCAACTTTTAAATATTTTTACTGATCTCACTTTTGAAATATTTGTCATCATTTATTCAAATCAAATACTCTGAGTACTTCCCCCTGGAATCAAACCCAAACATGAAAATTTTGATTCCTAAAACTAAGGGAGTTTTATAAACCCATATTTCTACACCATTATTCATAGCTCAGCTTACAAACTTCTATACATTTCCACCATTTTAGTTTTAAATTAAAACTGCCAAAACAGTTTATGTTTATAAAAAAATTCACCCAGCTCCAAAGCTACACATCCATTTACCATTGTAGCAACTTATCAATTATGTTTTAAGCAAAGGAATTTACTGTGAAAATGAACAAAATCTGACCAAGAACAGTAATTTTTGTCATACAGCATCTATTACGAAGAAGAGTTTTAGAAGAAGAGCCTCTGAGACTTACCTAGGTCTTAGAGAAAGATGCCTGCCAATAATTAGCATTTTGATTTTATTTGACAAAACCCAGTAGGAAATCATAGGTCTACTTAGCTAAATCACAACAGCCTCAATCGAATTATTCTACATTTTTACTGGCAAAAATAAACTGGAACATACTCTGTTTGTGACACTACCCCATAATAACCAAAACAGCCAATGAAGTATCCTGTCATGTCTGAGAATGAAAAAGTAAAACTTATTGGAACAGACATCAATAATTTTTCAACAGTTTTCACATGAAAACGTGTTTTGAATTTTAAGTCTTACGATTTTAAGACCTTAAGTCAAAAACCCTGACACTTTTTCTAATCATATTTTATATAGTTTTCCGTTTTTAGGGTATACTGTCCAAAGTATACTGCCACAATTTTAGATGTAAACAGAATTAAGGATTTAAAAAAAAAAATGTGTCTTTGTGTAATACAGCAGTAGGACTACTCATGCTGACAAAGTTAACAACTTATCCACTATTTATCACTCAACGATACTAAACCAGCTAAATAAAGTTGGAAACTTGAATAAAGTTTCAAAGTGCAAGCCCGTAAGAGAATTAATTCTGACATACTATGTGACCTAAAGTACATCCCAACTCTTTATATCCTAAGATAACACTGAGTGTTTATAGCGTACTCTGGACTTCCTATCAGGAAACTGTTATGAACACCTTCATTATGTGATTTGATTACACAATTATTATCTTCCAAGTATAAGATCCTGAATTTCCTCTAAGGTAAATAAATCAATCTACAAATCTTAACTAAAATCGAGAACACATCATTTGGTCATTTTGAATTATAAAGTATTAGCCTATCAACTGGAGATTTTTTACTAGGTAAGCATTAAAACTGTAACATTTTGGAATGTTATCTTTTGAAGCACTTGTGATCATACAGAGAACTTGAAAATGCCTTGTATTAGCAGAATTTCAGTAGAACAAACACTCTGTACTTGAAGCTCTATGTATACTATAAATGTGTTTCAAAACCTACTAGGGTGGGGGTTTTTTAGTTAATGTTCAGGAGTAGGATAAAAATACCACAAAACAGATTTGACCAGAACTGACACCACTGCATACCCCATTCACATCTTGTTCAGCATCATACTGATATGAAACATCCCCTCAAAAGACATCTATACAAAACACTGAAAAATTAAAAGTGAATTAACTGCAGAATTAAAATGTAGATCAATCAAGAGCTTTTTAATCTAAGGAAGTCCTAAATCAACTCAATCCAATATTTTAAATAAAGTTAGGTATGATCACCATATTTTTTTCAAATAACTTCCATACTTGTTCACATCAGCAGAAGATTCCAATAATTAGCACACAACAATGCAATTTTCTGATTTGTGTTAATTGTGCACTTAGATTTGGTGCAGAACTGTCTACCTTTTTTGTTTTTAATCAGACCAAGAGACACAAAATTCTGTGCTCAGTATTCATTAATAAAGACTCAGAATTACAGGGATTCTTTTTTTTTTTCCAATTCATAACTCTATCATTTACAAAAATAGAGACCAAATCATATTTTATTTTTTTAAACAAACAGTGACTAAAAGTTTTTCACTCATATACACTGACTCCAACCCTGACCTAATGGCTATTTAATTTTGTCTGCCTGTATGGAGGAGACCTATTGTTTCCCAGGTCAGTCCGTAGGGAAAAAAATCGCTTGTTTGCACATTTGTATTTACACTTAGCTAAAAGAAAACCATAAGGTGCCAGCAACAAGGAACATCAGCACAACTCCAAACCAAGGCTGAGAGAAAGACAAGCATGACTGGAGGTGGTTTAGTTTACTCTCAAGTACCAGAAAGCAGAGCATGCTTGTGTTTCCCACTGTCTTGCATTTGGAAGGTACTTCTGTGAAGCAACAGCATCAGCTAGTTATTCCAGTTCACAGGGAAACAGCAGCAAAGCCCAAGACAAATTTTATACCACAGTCAATGTCCTGATCTGAGCCAGAATATAACCAATTTTCTTTCTGGCAACTTGACTTGTCAGCGAAGTCTCTTAAGTAGCTGCACTTGCTGATATTAACAGCATATTTATCAGTCAGTGACTGCTTCTAGAACTCGGTCTTTATAGATATTGATGGAGTGTGCAGATTCAAGGCCACTGTTGAATCTGAAAAATATCTTATCCTTGGGAAACAAAAGGCAGTAAAGGAGTCACACCTGCGGCCATCCATGGAAAAGCAGACCAGACAATTGACTCAAAGAAGTATTTCATCCCATATGCACCATGCACAGTATTAATCTGAGCGACCACAAGGATCAAGTTCTTCTTCATCCATGGCCAGCATCCTGCAAGGACTCCGTCCGTTCTTTGCAAACATTTGCATATATTTTATTATTTTCTTATTCATCATTGCTATGTCATTAAAGTTTTATAGTTTAGTTTCCAACTTACAAATCCCTCTCCCTTTTTCTCTTTCCCTTCCCAGAAAGGGAAAGGAGAGGAGCTAATAGAAAGCATCTGTCACTTGTTTAATTGATGGCCCATTTTACACTATTTTACATCTTGGCTCATTAAGATGGCAAACAAAAAATTCACTGTAGGGTGACACAAAATAAACCAATTGCATTCAGCTGCTGGTAAGCTTCCTTCTAGTGGAAAGTGTTTCAATTTAAACATTGCAGGTTTAGCAGCTACCAGTTAACTTGCTGCTGCTGCTGCTGCCAATCTGCCAGAAATGGGTGCAAAGAATCAAATATCTGCAGTTTAATAATATAATATATAAATGCTGCTTATGCTCCAAGCATTATGTTCTTTAAAAAGAGTAAAAGAGAGTAAAAAATATTTCTGGAAACTTCTCATTTCAGATTTGCCAGTAAAATTAACTGCAGAAAAGGCTCATTAATAGAAGACTATCAACATACAATAAAGCCCTAATGCCAAAACTGACACTGACAGTGTGGAGCACTGTAGCCACGGACAGATGTGGAAACGGTGCCCGAGTACTCTACTAGAAGACAGCTTTAAAGTCTTCTTTTGATACTTCAAAACTGCTAATTTCCAGGAGCGCTTCAACGACACTCAGAAACGAAGGAGCTGTCTCACCGCGGTCGTGGAATTTCATCAAAGCCCAGAAAGACACGGCAAGAGGTAACTTTATCTTTTACTCTGCCCAGCCACTGCCAGCAACCAGGAAAATCGCCGAAACCACCGACTGCCTTGACCCAGAACCGATGGGCACAAACGGGAACACGAGAGGTGTTTTCCCGACACCTGCCGCTTGCGTTTCCCCAGCCCAGTTCCAGCCGACACCCACGCGCTCGCACGCCCGAGACCCCAGACCCACTCCATCCCGGCCGCGAGTGGTACCGACCTCTTTCGCACCTTGCCGGGGGCTGCTGGGCGGCAAAGCGGCCGCTCTGCCCCCGGTCCCGCTCCCCGCGGCCTGTCCCAAGCACTCCCCGCAGCCCCGCGATCCGACGCAGCCCAACTCCGTTCCTCCCGGCCCTGCCCCACCGCTCCCCGCCTCACCGCCGCTACCCCCTGGCCTTCCCTCTACCCTCCCGCTCTCCCCCTGCCCAGGCGCACCCCGCACCTGGCGCACTCCCTCCGAAACGCCCCACACCTCCACCTCCTCCTCCTCCCCTGAAACCCTCCGCCCGCTCCCCTGGCCCTGCTCGGGACTCACCCCGCACCTGTCCGGGAGAGGGTTAAGCGGGCAGACACCGACAGAGGAAGGCGAGGAGAGGGAAGCACCGGCAGGACAAGTCAGGGCAAGTCAGAGCAAAGCAGGGCAGAACTCCGCTCCCACTCCTCTCCTCTCCGCGCCGCCTCAGCCCTCAACCCCTCGGGGCTTTTCCCCCAGGTACCCGCGGGGCTCCCCGTCCCCTGCGCGATGACAGCTGCCGACTGCGCATGCGCGGGGCCCTCGCACGCACAGGGAAGGCGCGGAGAGGTGGGGGGGGGCGGAGCGAGGCGGGGCCGAGGGGAAGGGCACGTGACCGAGAAGCTGCTCCTGCGTCACGTGTGAGGAGTGGGCGGTGCCGCTCGTGCTTCCGCGGGGATGGCGGCCGCATGAGGGGTGGTCATGTGGGGAGGCTCGAGCCCTGAGGGCGGCGGTCACCGGGCGTGGGGCGGGGCGGGGCAGTGAGCGTGCGGGGCAGTGAGGGTGCGGAGTAGTGAGGGTTCGGGGTAGTGAGGGGGCGGGGCAGTGAGAGTGCGGGGCAGTGAGAGTGCGGGGCAGTGAGGGGGCGGGGCAGTGAGAGTGCGGGGCAGTGAGAGTGCGGGGCAGTGAGCGTGCGGGATATTGAGGGTGCGGAGTAGTGAGGGTGCGGGGCAGTGAGGGTGCGGGGCGGCGAGGGTACCGAGTAGCGAGGGTGCGGGGTAGCAGGGATGGGGAGTGCGGGGCGGCGGGGGTGTGATGTGGTGGGGGTGAAGGGCGGTGGCAGTGCGGGGCGGTGAGGATGCGGGTGGCGGGGGCGCAGGGTAGCGGGCGTGCGGAGCTCCGGGGTGCGAAGCGATAGGGGTGCAGAGTAGTGAGGGTGCGGGGCGGTGGGAGTGCGGGGTAGTGAGGGTGCGAGAGGACGGGGGTGCGGAGAGGTAGGGGTGCAGAGTAGTGAGGGTGCGAGGGGACGGGGGTGCGGGGTAGTGAGGATGCGGAACAGTGGGAGGGCGGGGCGGTGAGGATATGGGGGTGCGGGGTAGTGAGAGTGCGGGGTGGCGAGGGTGCGGGGCGGCGGGTGTAAGGGGTAGTGGGGGTGTGGGGTGGTGGGAGTGCGGGGCGGTGAGGGTGTGGGGTGGCGGGGGCGCGGGATAGTGAGGGCGCGGGTTGGCGGGGGTGCGGGAGGCCGCTGGCGGCGGTTGAGGCCGTTAACGGTCGTCGTGCCCTGGCGCTGTGGGTCAGCGATCCGGAGCGGTCTGTTGTCGCTGCGCCCTCTCGCACCCACGGGGAGCGCTGCCGTTGCCTTCCGCCGGCCGCGGCGTCTACGGGGATACACGGGAGGAAAAAGTAAGACTTGAAATTACCTCCAAGGGCGGTCTGTTCACCTCGGCGATACTTAAGAGACTTTCTGGTCCGTGGAAGAGGTGGATCCGTCAGAGCAAGCTGCTAGCTCGATGAGATTGTCTCAGTCTCTTGAACCATCGCCGTACTTCTTCAATCAGTTTTACTATCTAAACGGGCTTTTGCTTCCAAAAACTAATGTTTCTGTCAATGATTCAGCCCTAAAATGCTGTAGGTTAGCATGTACTTTTTAAAGTGCCACAGTACAATGTCTTTTCAACTGTTCTACTTGCTGCTAAAATAAATCAGGTTTGTTTGTTTGTTTTAAACTGTGTGAGATGCTTGGATTTTTCTTAGTTATGTCTGTTTACCTTTCATTTTAGCTTCTGGTTGCTGTGCTAAAGAAAGGGAAAAGTTACCAAAAGATAACAGGACCAACCAACTTCAGGTGTGCTTTTTCAAGCATACTCTGCTTTGGTCTTGTACCACTCAGAGTGAAAACTTATAGTTAATGAAATCTCAATTTCTTGTACTGGAGTTTATGGTTGTCTTGTCCTAGCACTGTGTGTTTCGAAGGAAGCTCCATGTTTCCTATCCCCTCCCAATAGGTAATAGTATAGAGCAATAAGATCACACCCAATCTTAAACTTGTCCTCTTATACCTGCACAAACCCAGATCCCTCAGTTGTTCTGCATGTCATATCCTTCATCCCCTGACAATCGTGTGGCCTTCCACTGGGCTTGTTTAAGTGTGACTGTGTCTTTCACACAACAGGGGAGCCAAAAGTTGGACACAGCATGGCATTTTCACCAGATTGGTTTAAAATGTATAATTTTTTGTTTTAAATGTAGGTTGCTTCGATCTCGTGTAGCATTTATACTACAAAAACTTTTCAGAATTTTAGAATTTTGACCAGTTTTGCGTAACATGGCAGTAGTATAGCTGTATAATGTGACTTGAAGAAAGCACTCTTGGAGAGTTCCACTGCAATACCACTGAAAACACATCAGATGGCAGCAAACACAAGAAGCAAAGCTCTACTAGCCTGAGGCGAAGCTGATGACAGAAGGACAGATTTTGTCATGTTCCGGATATTGTTTAGACTGCACAGGTTGCTGCAATTTCTGTACAATGCATTGAGTTATAAATCAGAATGTGAGTGCTGCCAGTTCGAATGAAACCCTGACTGAAACTTCCTGTAGCCTGTTTAAATAATAGTGTGCTAGTTAGCATTTCTGTAGACAGAGGAAACATTTTTTGTTAAAACTATGTATCTTTTGTCAATTGTACATCTTTGTCATCCTGTCTTCATCTTAAAAAGGTTGATAGTAATGTGCAAGCTTGTCCATCTAAAGAATCTAAAGGTAAACAGTGCATGGCACCTGGCAATATCTATCCACAACTCCTGAGGTAACTGGCAAATGAAAGTCACTTTCCATCATATTTGAAAAACCGTGGCAGTTTGGTGAAGTTCCCACTGACTGAAAGAGGGGAAACATCGCCCACGCTTTCCAAAAGGGAAAAAAAGGAAGATGTGGGGAACTACCAGCCAGGTGATTTCAACTCTGTGCCCAGGAAAGATGATGGAGCAGATCTTCCTGAAGGCTCTACTAAGAGACATGGAAAATAAGGGGGTGGCTGGTGGCAACCAACATGGTTTCACCAAGAGCAAATCAGACCCGACAAACTTGGTGATCTTTTATGATGAAGTCACAGCATCGCTGGACAGAGAGAGAGGAAATGAGAGCATCTGCCATGGCAGCCAGGGTGGCCAACCAAATCCCAGGTCCATCAAGCACAGCATTGCCAGACAGCTGAGGGAGGTGGTTGTCCCACTTTACTCTGCACTGGTGCAGCCCCATCTTGAGCACTGTGTGCAGTTTTGGGCACCACAGTATAAGACAGACATAAAGGTACTGGAGAGTGTCCAGAGGAGCACTGTAAGGTTGGTGAAGGGATTGGAAGGAAAGCCATAGGAGGACTGGCTAAAGGCACTGGGTCTGTTCAGCTTGGAGAAGAGGAGACAGGGGACACCTCATGGCAGCTCACTGCTTCCTCACAAGGGAAGGAGGAAGAGGTGCTGACCTCTGCTCTTTGGTGAATGACGATAGGCCCTGAGTGAATGGTAGGAAGATGTGCTGAGGGAAGTTTAGGTTAGATTTAAGGAGAAAGTTTTTCACCCAGAAGGCAGTTGAGCAGTGGAACAGGCTCCCCAGGGAAGCGGTTATGGTACGGAGCCTGCCTGAGTTCCAGAAGCGTTTGGATGATGCTCTCAGGCAGCTGGTGTGATACTGGGGTACACAGGGACAGGAGTTGGACTTGGTGATCCTGATGGGTCCCTTCCAACTCAGCAGATTCTATGATTCTACAGCTCTATCTACCTGCACTTGTGCAAAGTGTTGGACACTGTCATGCCTAACATCTTGGTCTCTAAACTGGAAAGATATGGATTCAGTGGAACAACCACTTGATGAATAAGAAACTGGCTGGATTTATTTTTAATTTCAGTTTCAATTACACAACTCCTGACAACGATTTTTAAATTTATTTTATTTTAATGCAATTCAAAGTACTGATCCTGTCAGAGCTCGGAGCAGCAATATGATTTCAGAACTGTTGAAGATCTTGGAACATATCTCCCAAGCAACTCTTGAAGATTAGTATGTTTCTGGCCTCACATGATTTCATGCAGTTGTTCCTAGACTCATCTGTCCATCCCATTAACAGAGCTACAGTAACATCTACATCATCAGAGTACCTTCGTGACTTCCCCTGACTTTTTTTTTTAGTGTTGTTTTTTTCTATCTGTAAAACAATGAAGAATTGCATTTGCTGTACTAGGATCAAGCAAGGATTAAGCTAGTGTCTAATGTGCAGAATATTAATCTCAGGTTGCTAGATTTTGGCCATTAAAAATGCACAAAGTAATTTTGTCAAAGGAAAAAGACTGAACTCAGCAATGGATTAAATACTAGTTGCAGGCTGATACATAGGATTCACAAGTTATGAAGGAAAACATTGGAGGGTACATTGTGAATGCTGTTTTCAAAAAAGTATGTGAACACTCCTGAAAATCTTTTTTCTGGTCTTTCTGTTCTCATGGCATTTAAAAACTGAGCTTCCCATGCTGATTGATTTTTATTATTCTATTTCTGCATACCCATCCCATATCATATTTTTAATTAAATACCTCTACTTTCCCATCTGAACTCTCCATCCTGATAGGTTATTATGAACCGTACCATGCTAATTTCATACTGCAATAACACAGGTTTCTGTAATGACAGGAAGTTGGAATGGGGGATGGATTTGGAGGGGTTTTGATGTTTTCCCCCCATTGTGCAGTGATGGAATATATATATTAATCTTCTGGATGTTGACATGATCTATATCAACATATAAGGTTTCCAAGGATTGAGTTTTTGTTGTTTTTTTCTGCCTTGTTTTATAAGATATAGAGGGACTTTCAAACATTGGTCCAGGGTTATGATGACAGTTTAAAAGACAGTTGTCCAAGGATTTTAACTTGAATTACATCAGTAATTGCACCTATCCAGAGGTTATCCAGGGAAAGATAAGAAATATGTCTTTAATCAGCTTAATTCTCTTGCATTTCTACTTTTTCTCACAAATGTGCAGAAGGTGGCAGCGTACCAGTTTAACTCTAAATTCCCCTTTGCTGCTCAGTGAGATGCATTCAAAGAAGAATACAATTGCTCTGTCGTTGATGTAAATAAAAATCCTGGCAAAATGGTGGACTTCTGGAATTACCCTCTGAGAAATGATTCTGAGACAAGGTTTTAAGCACAATGTCTGTCCATTTTCACTGCAGCAGGTTTGTGATTTAGCTGAGCTCTGAGAGTCTTGTATGCAGAACAGACAATCCCAGGATAATCACAAGGTGAAGGTGAATATTCAAAAAAGAACCAAGAATATGGTGTTTATTTCATTTTTTAGATTTCTGACAAATCCATTTTATTGGGGCTTGTACAGCTGCATTGCTTCTTATTTATTTAACCAGATCAAATCTGAGGACTGCAAAGAATTAATTATAGGGCCAGAATCTCAAATTAGAACTTCAGTTAAAATGAAAAAGCCAGCTGGCTATGCAGGTTTTTGAAAGCAAACACTGCTTAGTGTTACTGTGCTCGTATCTTTTATTTTGTTTTTAAAAGAAGCAAATTCATCATTTGATCTGGGAGCCTATTACTACAAGAAATACTCCTTTCCAGCTGATCCATGGCTAATATGTTTTTTATTCCTTTTTCTTTGTGTCCCATTTATCACTTCAGCATGCTCTTCCATGTGTTGCAAAGTACAGATGGTGAAATGCTTTGGGTCATGCAGTGTTGCCTGTTAATTCTTTTGTGAGCTGTGACGCCAGCTAATCCCCATTTTTCAGTTTCTGATGTGTTCTGTGCAATCACTTTCTTTTAGGTTAATCATTGTGCCCGAGATAAAGAATGGTTCCTAACAGCTAAAAGTCAAAAGTGCTAAGCCAAATTGTTCTTCCACAGACATCCATGCAATTAATTGACTTCACTGATGTTAAAAAGAGTAGGAAAAAAGAAAAAATAGCCCACTGTTTCACACAGTGATAAAGCCTTTACAAGGACTAGAAATTTATCAGACAGCTAATTTATCAGAAATTTATCAGACTAGAAATTTATCAGACAGCTAAATCATATACAGAATAATGTGTGCTTCAAATAGGTGGTCATGTGTACCTGACAGGATATTATAGAATAAAGGCAAGGAACAGTGAGTGATGGAGAAGCAAACAACGTTTGTAGGGGTGACAGAGGTATGAAATGACATATGGTGTGGCAGTAAACATAAACAAATATTCTTCTGGCTGAAGACTAACGGTATGAAAAGTATTAACCTGGGGGAAGATGGTAAGGAGGGGATGATGCTCCTAACTTAATTGTAGCACTGGTGCAGTAGACCAGTTAGAATAAAACAGTAAGATTACTGAAACACACACGCAAGTTGTGATGCTGAGCTGCACCCAAATAATGTGCTTTCCAGAATCTAACTCAGAAACAAAACATGACATTCTGTGAATTTCAAAGGCATATCCAAACAGAAGATGAGCCTTCTCACAGTGTATGGTGTCATTCTTTGCTACTACACTCCAAATGTAGTGGGCAGTGAGAGGCATTTGTGTTGGACACAGGGTGTATTTCGTAACATGGCTTAGGTCAATCCAACATCTTGCCCCATCAGATTGCATTTATTTTGTGTCCACCCCAGCGCACACAAACCCCCACCCACATGCTTCTGTCACTTACCTTGCTTCAGCTCTGGAGCTTCCTAGGCACCCCATCTGAGCAGACTCAACTTACTAATCATGTGACTAGAAAAAAAAAAAAAAAAAAGAGTGGGAGATTTTCTGGTAAATTTGTAGGTTGAATGAGTATATATAAGGTGCCTTTCAGTGCATAGACCCACATCAGAAAGGCCCCAGGCATCTGATGTGAACAAAAAAGTATGTGCAAAGAGGTTGTAGTGAGGTGGGTGTTGGCCACTTCTCTCAAGTAAATAAGGGGAACAGAGAAAATGGCCTGAGGTTGCACCAGGGGACGTTTAGATATTAGGGGGAATGTCTTTACTGAAAGCAGTCAGGTGCTGGAATGGGCTGCTAAGGGAGGTGGTTGAATAACCATCCCTGGCAGTATTTAAAAAACATGTAGGTTAGGCACTTAGGGACAAGATCTAGTGGGATGGTGATTTTTGTTTGTTTGTTTGTTTATTTTAGTTTGCTGTTGTTGGGGTTTTTTTGTGTGTGTGTATGTTGATGGTGAGGTATTTTCCATCTGGGACAATTCTTGTATTTTGGTTCTTTTCTGCTTCCTTTTATTGCTACAACTTTTTATTTGTTTGTCTCCTAAGATCTTATTACAAAATTTAAAAATAAATTTCAAAATATCTCTTTTCTGAATAATTTATCTTTAAATTAAAGGAGTTAAACTGCCTTTAGCATATCGGAGATAGTGCTAAGAAATCAGATTAATGAAATGAGTCTGACACCCTACAACTACAACTGGATAAAAGGGGCACAAGTGCCATCATACTGGTAGGCTGTACTTCTCTGCTTTACAGTTTAAAAGGCATTCTGGAAATTCCTACATTCTTTAGAACAAGTACTGTTAACAGTATCCAGCTGCTTATAGAAATACATTTTTTCTCTTCCATTTTTGGTGTTCTTACTGGGAGAGACAACACATGAATATACTTTGAATTCAACAGAAATTAAGTGAGCTGCTGTGAGCTTCCATTTTCTCTAACATCACAGAATGCCAGCATTCTAAACACCCCTACATAGCAATATTTACTATACCTTGCCACATTGCTAGTGATTTGCAGTTGCGTTCACACAAAGAACTTGGTAAGGCACGAAAAAAAACCCCAAAAAACCCCAAACTAAACAAACAGTGAAGGCAACCTTACAAAGAGATGGGACACTGACAAGGCACTGGTAACACTGAGTATCTCTTGTAAGACCTCATAAGACTTAATCAAATTATTCCAGGACTTTTCCCAGCATTTCTAGAAGGGACCCCATTTTGCTACTCCAAGGTGAAATGAAATACAAGTTAAGTTTGACAATTATGGCAACTATCTTTCTTCCAGACTACAGTAATTGGCAGTGTAAGAGAAAATGGCAAGACATGCAGTTTACAGACTATGAAGCTGTGGAACAGCCTACTCCTGTGTGTTGGCAAAAACCTGTTTTAAATATTTCTCTTTTTGGAGAGGTAGGAGGAATGCTGAAAAAAAATACTGAATAACTTGCTCTTGTTTCTATTTATCTTGAAAGTAAGAGATTTCATATTAATTTGCAGATGGTTTTTGAAAAAGTGAAATTCAAGTGTTTGAGGACTGGCAAAATGAAAACTCCTGTACAATAAAGCCCATTTTCCCCACACCAGCCAGCTATTATAGCAATTAATTTTCTTCCCTGTTTGTCAGGAATTTATGCCAAAAGGGAGGATTTAAATTTTTTCCAGTATCCTTCCTGTTATTTTTTTTCAACTGAATATCAACAAATTTTGAAGTAATCAAGTCCATTTCATAGGTATATATGTTTTACAAAACGTAATGTTCACTGTTAGAACAAAACACCATATTTCAGAAGAATTTGAAGATGTTTTTATCTTGCATGATTAGATAACTTACATGCTCTGATAGCAACCTCTCTTGAAGTTTAAAAATCTGGAAACACTTGTTTTATCAGGTTCTTGTATCAACTGTTGGACTACTTTACTGATCCAGAGGGCTAAAGAGAGGCAGGACAACATAATGCAGAAGAGACCATCTTGGTGAGGGAGATACTCAGCTTCTTTGCTACTTCTGGGGAAAAAATACATTGGCAATTATCTACAAAGAGAGAAATATTCTATTCCACGCTAAGTAAAATGCAATGACAGTGTTTACTGTACTTTATTTAGCATGGGGATTAAATTACTTTTAAAATATAATATGAGTTATTGGAAAAAGCATATATGCTATGTAAGATAGGATGGTAATGGTTGCCTTTTCAGGGATTTTTGTGGAGTAGAGAGCCAAAAGATAGGCACTTGAGTAATTAATAGAAATATTTCACCCTCTACTAACCCTATATCTATTGAATTAAAAATTGGGGTCATTCAACAGTGCAGGATAAACCAAAAGCACAAAATACTGACCACATTGATCAAGTATGAAAGCCAGGCAGCATTAAAATACTGCATTTGTGTGCTGTCACTTCTAAAACCAACTATGAAACAAACATTTCTCACACTGTTTATCATTATTTTTAAAACTGGCCTGGTACCCATTGTGGTCTGTGAACTATTTGTCTATATCTCTGAATCATTGCACAGTGACACTCAAATTTAACGTTCTGTTCTTTCACAAGTCCTAGCACATGCACATAGTATTTACTTACCACGCAAGCTGGCAGATCCCATCCCACCAAAAGCCATTGTTGGCTTCATCCCAATGGCCTTTACACGGCCCTTTAGCACCTGAAGACCTTTAAAACTGGCAAAGAGTACTAATGAAATTTATTTATTTGTTTACATTTAATAAACTTATTGCACACAGACAAAAAGTAGCAACACAACAATGTCCTGCTTTTAAGTCCACTGCCAAAACATGTTCTGCAGGGAACAGAAACATGTAAGTGAAATATGACTGGATCCTTAGGGGCAATGAATGGACACAGACACAGGGGAACAAGGATAGAGGGACAGAAGGGAGACTAGAATTTATGTTGACTTTTTACTTCTTGCTAAGAGTTTTGCATTCTCTACTAAATTGCATCCCATAATTGCCTGTATGTTGGCCTCTATTGGGTCTCTCTTAAGCAAACAAATTATGAAGAACTAGAAAAAAGAAATGTCAGTTTTATATTATTTACTAGTGATATATTTATTTCATATTTTATAGGGCAGCAAATAAATTTATGCCAACCCTTTAAGGGATCCACTTTAAGGGATCCACAATGTTTTGTGTTCTTAAAATGGATGTATCCATATTGATTTCTGAATGGGACTGAAACTTCAGACAAGTAAAATTGTTTTGGAATAGAACAGAATTGTTAAAATTTTGATTGTCTTTTTTTTTAGTTAAATAAGCTGTTGTAATTTCTCCACTTTTCACTGGACAGCCATCTATTCTATTAAAAATTTAATTGTTGCATTAAAAACATTTACTATTCATCTATGTTTTTATGTAGATCATCATACTACTTTAAAATCTCTTAATTCCATGCAATTATTTCAGGTCTCTTCATCCATTGTCTGTTTCATTTCTTACATTATTTTCTGCTTAGCAGTTACTGAGGTTTTCAGGCTAGTTTGTAAACAGAATTTCTTAGAGAAACATGGCACATATTACTTGGTCAGAAATTTAAAGTAGAAAGTCATAATTATTCAGGTTCTGCTATCTGCTTTTTAACACTTGTGTTTAATTATTTGGTTATTGCCTATGTGACTAAATTAGATTTGTCCAGGAAAGCAGAAAGAATCTGTTATTTGCATTTCGTTGCAATTTTATTATTTAAGATCTGAGTACTAAGTCACATTTAAGAGTGCATATTGCTTACCTTGATTAAAAAAAAAAATTCCTTAGAAGAAGGACAGTATTACAGCCAGTATTATCAACATTCCTTCCCCAATGTTTTCCATACAGATGGAACAGCCTACACTGTTTCTCTGGAAACATATTTCTATCTTTTAATTATAACTTAGAACAGATGTTGATCAAGAGGTAAATTGTTCTGTTGAAGCAAGGATCATGTTTTTGTGTTTCTGGAAGCTCCTTATGATCACATGGCAGAGGGCATTGGGGTGGCACCCTGCTTCAAAATGCTGTTGTCATTCAGATGAGGAAGTGTTTGTAACTGTGCACTTTCCCTCTGCAAATTTTTCAGAGGGAAAAGTTCCTCATTTATGTAAGCTTTAATCAAGTAAGAAATAAAGGTGAGTTGATCCTAATCTTTATGTCAGGTTTTTAAAAAGATTGCCAAAGACAGAGTTGCATAATGTTATTTTGCAATTGATAAACCTAAGCACAGAGAAGATAGATTTTAAATATTTGCACTTAGGCAGGCTAATACATTATCACCGTTACATGATGGTGATCTCTAATGTTCTCATCACTACAGTAATAAATTGACAGACTGCTCTTAATTAACTCAGAGTCCATTTGAAAAGTCAAGAGATGCATTTCAGATGCATGATCCATGGGTAACAGGCATAGTGTTCTAGAAGAACAGGTATAATATGAAACTATTTAATTTTCAGATGCTAGTACTATGGAAATTCCAACTCAATCTTGCTTCACTATTAGTTAACACTTTGTCATACAATTTTTTTGAGAGAATGGTTGTAATGAGGAAATTATGTGAGACAGTGAGTCTTTTCTGTATCATCTTTATGTTAAAATAGGGCAAAAGAAATGTTAGTAGCATATGATATTTTTCAGTTTCTCTTATACTTGAGTACTGCCATTCTGTTTTAATTACAGATTATGACCTGTCTGCTACATTTTACATCCAAAGAAAATGAAACACTTAAAATCATGAAATGAAGATTTAGGATTTTGTTGGCAGGTTTAATCTAGACTCTAGACATTTGCATTAGAGTATATTTTTAGATTATTTGCCTCCCTAGGACACATACCTTAGTTAGTAAATAGAGAGTTATTGTGGGTGTTTTTTTCCCTCAGCACTACACTTAAAATCCTAATCTCCCTCAATACTTTCATTCTCCCCCACTGGTCAGGCCTGCCTCAATCTCTTTGCTCACCAGCTGGTTATTCCATCACACTCCTTCCACATAAACTGTACCAACACTGACCAGAGTATCTTCTTGACTGTGCTCTGCGAAGTAGATATCCCTGCATTTTTTGTCTTCTTGGTGCGGTCTGCCTTCCCAGTTGCTCCTCAACAACAAGTTCCCTCTCCAACAAAGTCAGGACTTTGCCTCACCATTCTGCACTAAATAACAAATTCCTGAATTAGTTGAGACTCAGTATCACAGTAAAGAGTCTTGTTAAGGTCCCTGCAATAAACTAACATTATTGCATGGCTCTTTCTCCAGAGCTGCAGAATCATGGCTGTAGAAGCCATGTACAATTCCTGAGGGAATTAAGAGAATTCAGGGAGCATCAGTGAATGGTGGTAAGTTGTGGACAGATCATACCATCCCAAGGTAAAGCATGCTTACCATAGCTGGGATGTTTAGAGAAAGTATGGCTAAGTCCTAAGAAGCCTTTAGTAAGTGTATGTGAACTGATCCTTTTAAAAGCTTCTATTTTAGTTATGTTTGGTAGTTTTACTTTCCATTTTTTTAACAGGTGCAGCCAAAAGATATCTAATATCAGGACTAGGCCGTTGCAACATTTCAAGCTTTTCCTAAGTTATATGTTAACTAAGAAATTATGTAACATTGAAGTTTCGATTTCAGAGCCAGATTCTCAGTGCTGATTCAGTCTTGGCCTACGTTTAAGAGCACTCATAGCTGCGTTCACTAGGAGTTTGTGAAATATCACATGCTCTAATCAATTGCAAATGTACTTGAAGAAGACAGCTGAACCAACATTGACAGCTGCTGGATGGTTATCAGAAGAAACAGTCGTATTTCTTTCACTCCCCTCTCTGTGTGCAATCATGCTTTGTACCTTATATTCACTGTTGTATTAATCTCCTGTAATCCTCCAGCCGGCCAAAGATACTTCTTGAGCCAAGAAAAGCACAGACTTGATACAATGATATCTTTCACTGATTCAACCAGAAAATTAAAATTCATCTCTGGTTACATGATAAAATCTTTGTAGGTATAGTCAGACTGTGATCAAGCAAAATGCTGTAATTGATTACAGGACACCTAGAAGCTGATAGAAAGTATGATTTCATGGAATCACTTAGTTAATTTGCAGAAATGGCTTAAGCAATCTCCGAAAAGCAGAAATCACTACATGTCTGCAAGCAGCAGCCTTCTGTAAGCAGATGAGGACTCAGGAACTCTCCTAGAAGGTTTACAGTGTAAGGAACTGCCAGATTTCTTCTTCCTAAATCTTTTGCTTTGATCTGTGAAGAAGAAAGCTGGAGCTTCTGTGATTTACGAAGATGACTTCATAAATCTTTCCATCAAGCAGGGTAGAGGGAGATGGCAAAACTGATTGCCAAGAAATCTTGTTCAAACTCTGGAAAAGACAAAAACACTAAAAGATTAAGAGCTGTGACCCAAATTTCAAAGGGGAGAGGATTTTTATTCAATATTTTTCAGGTTAATGTTTGACTTCATTTAATATCTGTTAAACTGAAAATATAAACATTCATCTGGGATCCGAGGTTTTTTTGTGGGTTTGTTTTTGGGGTTTTTTGTGTTTGTTTTTTGGTTTTTTTTTTTTTAAAAAGTTAAACTTTTTTTGGTGGAGCTGTCACCTCAGCAATTTATATTGATGTGTTATCCAAAGTAGAAACAAATGTTATAATTCCATTTCTAATGTGACAATAATAATTTTTAAAACCTGATGCATATGCAAAAGTGAGTCTTCTGAAAAACCACCTTTTAAACTTCCTGAATTTTCAAATTATGCATACCCTGTTGCATGATAAATTCAGCTCCTAGATAAGAATAAGAGAAGCCAGATGTTTATTTCCCAGAGAATATCTCAATACTTTGTCGTCATGATACAACTCTTGGGGTTAGCAGTATACAGTTCTCTTTGTGACAGAGAGAGCTTTTTTATTGCCTAATAAAACTAGTTTGGGCAAGAGAAATTCTTGCAATGCAAGGTAGGTGTTCATAGGTATTCATAATAGATAACATCTATTGATACAAAGTATTTTCATAGGCAATGCTCTAATCATATAGCCATACTCTACTTAAAAGCCAGTGGACACAAATAACATGATAAGAGCTTTCACTTATCCACTATTAAGTAACTGAATTTGCATTCAAGGTCTAATAAAGCTTACCTTTGAACCAAGTTAAAAAAGAGCAAGAGACAAAAAGAAAGACTAGAAAATCACCTGCTCAGCTGTAAGTAATTCTGACTTCTAAGAAATCCAGAGCAGATCCTTCTGGACCTCTCCTTTGGAAGGTTTACAGATAGCAGTGAAAGGTGTTTGTAAAGATCGACAGCTGATTTTGACAAATACATCTGTTAGAGATGATGGTGATAAAAAGGAATAAGGAAAACCTCACGCATTCAATTATAGTCCTACAGTCTTCAGGAAGGAGGTATGTTCATTATGTATAGGCAGCAGTAGCTGCCCTGCTTGGCCACGTGTCACAGAGACATCTGGCAGCTCAGTCAGTAACAGCGTGAAGGAGAAAGGTGGCAAATGGAGAGCAAACCAGTGAGGTTTGTTGTTAATTCTCCTGACCTCCTCTCTGGATATCTCCAACTCCAAACATAAAAGGAGCTGGAGTAGGAACTTGTGTTGAAGGGTTAAGAAAGTTTTTTGGCCAGAGTACTGGAATCATTCAAGTGTTTTAAAAATAATCTAACAGCCTGTGGGTAAAGCCAGCCTACAGAGAGTCTTTCTAACCACAAGGTTGTTTCATTTTGTAACAAGAGAAAGTCATGGCTGCAAGTGCCCCTGAGGGACCTCCTGAGGCTGCCCACTCTCACTCAGGGCACTCACACACTGCCTGTGAGCCCAGGGGATGTATTTCACACCTACATGGTATCTGCCTTGTTTCCTGGTTGGGTTCATCAAATGTTTGCCGTCCGCAGTCTCTAGACACGTCTGCTGAATGGACTTCAGATTCAATATTCCTGTCTCTGGTTTCGTGTGCTTTTGGTCCTGCTTGGAGTCTCTGGATGAACCTGGCTGATCCATTGCCTGATCTTACTATCATCACCTGGCTCACCCAGCTATCTCCAGGCCTTGTGACATCATGCTCTGCCAGGAACTACTTTGCCTGCTCTGGAATCATCCTTTACTTCTGCAGCACCTGGTCTTAGGATACAGCAGTCCCTCACTGCTCTCTGACAGGAAACAGAGAAATCATACTAACACCTAGCACCTTTAAAACTTACAGACACTTGCCTTCTCAGCCATTTGCCCACACAAGAAATGGGGACGGAAGGACCTTGCTCCAAGGTTAATATTCAAGTATAATTACTTAGATGGTTATTCAAGGATAATTACCTAGATGGTTGTGTTTCTCATGTCCATTCTTCTGAAGTCTTACGGATTTTTAGAATTTTTTTTCCTTCCCCTTTCATTCCTTTCTCCACAGCACTGTAGTTCCTTATCAGACCTCTCTGTGTCGTTCTCCCCTGTCAAAAAAGATCATACTAGTGATTTATTTGACAACAAAAAGTAACATATTCAAATATTTAAACATCAATAGGAAAGATAGTAGTTTATATATGCACCCGCATCTGTATATTTATATCCAATAAATATGTGCTGAGCCTAAGTAGCTTTGCTTGCTACGTTCATTTTGAAGAGGAGAAATGGAAACTATTCTATGTAATTGGTTGTACCAGTATTTAATTATTATTACTTAGAAATATGAAATATATTTGAGATTTATGATGTGGAGTTGTAGAATAGTCCAGGTCTGCTTTATTAACTTAGCAAGTGTGGAACATAGCAGATTTGTTAAGGATGTGATATTCAACACAACTAAAATGAAAGCTGCAGCCTGAAGATGCTGGAGGTATGGATATGAACATGTGTAAAAAAAACCTTGCTGTGAGGAAGCACAGGTTAGCTTCACTGTAGTGTCAGTTTATCAAGTAACTGAAAGCAAACAAGATTTGAATCTACATGAAGTGTCAGCCCTAATCAAGGTGCAGAGATACTACTGAGTTCAGAACAAATAGAAGACCCTATCACTCTGGGACTGGCAGTTAAATCAGAGACTGACAGCTGAAGTCAAAGGAGTTAAAGAAGGTTTTCTTTAAAACTTGAATATAGATTATTCTAACATTAGGTTGTTTACATAGCAAACATCTCACTGAGGAAGCTTGACTATGGCTCCTGAAGAAGCAGCAGAAGATTGCTTTGTTATCTTGTGACAACATATTCTGGAGAGGATGGCAGCCCCAATCCCAAGTCATTACAATCCATGAGAAATCCACCATGTCAGTCTGTGTTGTCTTATATACTAACATGTATTTTATTTTATGACCCATCTCTGGTCAATGAAAAAAAAAGTAGTGAATAAAGACTGCAAAAACCTGGCTCCTTGTCCACGGACAGTAGTGGCTGGATTAAGCTCCAGAGGGCTATTACAGACTCAGAAATATGTAACTGGCTGACGATCCGCTCTCAGTACAACATTGCCTATCCTGTTGCATACTCTGATGCTTGGTTATCTAAAGAAAATGTTATGAAACTATTCTATTAAGTGTAGGGACTTGAAAACTGTTTCCTTACTACATATTGCATGTAGTTCACAGAGCACTTAAATTTTACTGGTGTAAAAGGATGCAAAAAATAAACAGGTGGCAATTCAGCCCTCACTCAGTAAATACTGACATACACAGATGCACCAGTGAAAAGTGATGCTCTCTTCAATAGTAGCATTTACTTATGCAAGAATCAGGATGTCTTACTGCTTCGCTTAAATTGTAAGCCTTGGAATAAAATTAATTCCTGGCTTGATGTATTACTTAAACTTCTCTATTATTCTGTATGGAATGACAGCCATAGTGCTTTTCAAATCCCATTGTATGCAAAGAATTGTGTTACAGTTTAAGCATTTAATGAAGAGAAAAATCTGTTATAAAGATGTTTCAAGTTAAAAAATAGACATGTTCATAATAGAAACCTCGAAGAGGGAACAACTCCGTATTTTACCTTTTGTTTTCTAAAAATTGAAATATTTTACTTTATAACAGACATACATATGACATATTCATAAAAATATGTTTGCAGTCTGTTTTCATTTCTATACTTAGGGTTTAGTGGCAGGAAATTATAAATAGATAGATAGATAGATAGATAGATAGATAGATAGATAGATAGGCAGACAGAGGGAAAAAAAGAAAAACCCAAATCATTATCATTAGAAATTCAGATACTCTGTATTGAATTAGAATCAGCTCAACTGAAAGAGACACTGCATCTCTCATGTCCCTGCATTTTAAGGTTATTTTGTTATAAGAAAGGTAATGTGTTAGTGATGTTGTCCTTTATCTGCATTTAAAATTAATACTAGACCTGGCCATCAGGAGACCATTAAGCTAGGCATTCCTCACCTCATCTGCTAGAGAGTTTTGAAAACACTCTTTGATGATGGCTAGTAATTTTCTTAGAAAAGGCTGTAGAGGTGGTAACTGAAACCACTAAAACCTTTCTTTCTGTTGCGGATTTTCTACAGAAAAAATCTTGCCTCTGAAATAAGTCAGCACACGTTGAATCAGTCTGTACTGATAGCCATGGGATTTGTTTTGTGTTATTTGCAGCAATGTTCTTAACAATATGAGAGCTTCCAGTGGCTTTAAGGAATAGCAGACTGGGAAAGAAAGGATTGTAAAGTGTTCTTGAATAGTAAACTGTTATGCTTATTATGCTAACAGTTTACATGGGTTCAGTTGGCAGCTGAACATATTTGGGAAAAAAGGCACATTGAGAACTCCTGAAGGCAGAAATCCCAGGATGCTAACTGACTGCAGAAATACTGCACTGTGGTACCAGACCATCCTTTTTTTCCTAGTCTTGTATTAGGTAGCTGTAATTGGCCAGTGGCAGAAATAGGTTCTTGTTATAG
Organism: Heliangelus exortis; assembly: GCF_036169615.1. Classification (NCBI taxonomy): domain Eukaryota; kingdom Metazoa; phylum Chordata; class Aves; order Apodiformes; family Trochilidae; genus Heliangelus; species Heliangelus exortis. The sequence continues at coordinate 45,529,553 of NC_092454.1, forward strand.
GTAACACCATGATCAGACCCAGTCTTTATGATCTATGGTACAGCAATGCAGAAGCATGTCAGCTGGAATAGGCTTTTAACTTTGGGTGATGGTAGTGAACTGATGTGAATCTTAAAATAACACATTATTTGGAAAAATTCTGCAAAAATATTTTGACAATATCTGCAAATTGTTTTTTAAAAGCTTTGGTAGAGCTTTAAAGAGAGATTGGTTGGGGTATAAATTCCTAACAGGAGTTAAGTCATTACTATCATGGTTTTAATGTATTTTTCTAATATCTCCATTTACTATCACATAATCTCAAGTTAAAAGTCATAGCAAGTTTTAATTTCTTTCATGTTACTATCATATTTGTAAAGCAAATACTAGAATTGAAAAATGAAAAACAATTATCTTTCAATAGAAATCTGTTAAAATCAGTATTGTATTTGTCTCCCAAACCCTTACAACATGTTTGCTGTTTAAAGTGAACTTCATCTCAGCTTAGTGTGTAATTTGGGGCTTTGTTGTTCTGAAGCCAGGAACTTAAGTCATTACCAGCACACACTGGTATAAGTCATGGGAGCTGATTCCAGCAAAACTGAGTAGTTTAACTCAGATTATATCCATGATTACTACTGAAATAGAGGGCTTGCATGAGTCAGTGATATACGGCATGAAGCAAACTTATTGTTAGATTCTGAAGTGGTGACTAATTATCTCATTAAATGCAGAAGACAGTACATCTGTGATACAATTAAGATGAAATCAATGTATCTTTTGATAATATAATTTAATTTTCATTGTTACGTGACTTAAATGTTGCTCCAAAATAGGTGTCCTCAGGGTTGCTATACTTTGCTCTGCCGATAGAAATGAAGTTAGAAGTTGGTAGCTGATACTACCCTCAGACATGCAGAACCGAGACAGGAAAAAGTGGGTTCCAGTTAACCTCTCTGCTCCCCAAGACTAACATCAACAGTAAAGTTAAAGCAGTAACAGAGCTGGCATTCCCCTCCGCGGAAACAGCTACAGGAAAAAGGAACACGTATTGTTCCTCCAAAAGCTAGCAACTTGGAAGCAAGTCCACGCTCCGCTGCAGAAACACAGAAACCTTTTCTCGACCCATCCCAGCAGGGCTTTTGTGGAGGAAAATTCCCTTCCCTTAGGAACCAGGGTGCTCTCCCCGCCCGGCCTCCGGGACGCCGCGCCGCAGAGATGCTCGAACGCGGGGCCCGTCGGAGAGGGGTCAGGGCCGAGGGGGGCGGTCGGGGGGGGGGCGGGCAGGTGGGGGCGAGGCGGGGCCAGGGCGGCACCGCCCCCGGGCCCCATTGGCGCCGGCGGTGGGGGGCAGCTCCGCGCCGCCCCCCGCTCTCAAAGGGGGCTGCTGGGGGGCGGGGGTGGCGGCGGGAGAGGCGGTGGAGCCATGCAGAGCTGCGGGCGCTGGTGGGGGCTGCTGGCGGCCCGCGGGGCTCCGCGGCACCTGCGGGTGGCGGCAGCGGCAGCGGGGGGCGGCCCAAGGCGGTGGGTCGGCGGCGAGGCGGCGCGGTGCATCGAGCAGCTCCTGCCGAGGCACGATGACTTCTCCCGGCGGCACATCGGACCCCGGGACGGGGACAAGCGGGAGATGCTGCGAACCGTCGGGGTGCAGGTAGGAGGCCGTGCGGGCGGAGGGAGGCGGCGCGGGCGGTCACCTCTCGGTGCGGGCCATGCTAACCACGGCGTGCGGTGGCCTCTTTACAGAGCGTCGAGGAACTGATGGATAAAACCATCCCAGCCAGCATCCGTCTTCGAAGGCCGCTAAGGATGGATGACCACGTATGTAAGTGCTCCCATGGCACGGGGTGCTGTCGGACCCCCCGCTGCTCTCACCGGCGCAGCCCTTTCTGCCTGCTACCGGCGGCCCCGGGAGGGGGACTTGGGGTGTTGTCCCCCTCTCGCTACTCCCTCCCCCGGGTATCCCTGATAAGACGTCTCACGAACAGATCTCCCGTCTTAAGTGCAGGATAAGGCTTAAGTAAGCGTAGCAATACCGTCACCGACACTAATCTTAATAGACTATCTCGGTAGAGCAGTTCGGGTGCTGCATTTCTGGCTCTTCTGGCAGATCAGGGTCGCCTCAAAATCTCTTGTTGAGCTCAAGTGCTACGGTGCTTCTACTTTGTCACAAGAAGTCTGATACGTAGGGAGACGCATGGCAAAAAAATCGTCCTCTTAGTGTAAAGCTTCAAATGGGCCGCTCTTGGCTCTTAGGTTTCTGCAGTATTTCTTTGTGTCCCGTCTCCTCTCCTCCCCCCCTCCCCGGTGAAAACCTTCACGGCAGACTAATGGCTGGCACTGAATCTCTGTGGTTGAGGGAGATGTGTAACCTGCAGGAAAACATCTGAGGCAGAAATTGTATCACTACAGTAGTTCAGCAAAACGCTGTAGAAAGCATTACGTTTGTTTATGAGGTTTTAGATACTAGCACTTTTCAGAAGTTAAAAACCGCAGCGCAGAACTTAAACGTCTGCGATCTTGATAGATCCATGTGAACATCCTGGTGGAAATCCCGTGAGTAAAAGGAACACTTTGAAATGAACCGAGCTAAACGGTTCCACTGAAACTAACAAAGCTCGGTGGCTATTCAAATAGTGGGGCCAATTACATCAGTATTAATTTGATGTTTGAGTCAAGACCCTTTGTCTGATTTGTAGAAAATTTGATCCCTATCGCTGGATTTTTTTTTTTTTTTTTTTTTTTTTTTTCATTGCTTACCCGTGTTCTGTAATTTGAGTGTAAACTTCAGGCCCGCAGCTCCGTTGAGGTTCCCGGCCAGTTCAATCTGGTTACTCTGGGATGACATCACACGTGAAAGGCAGCGCCACAATGAACAAACAGCCAGGAAAACTAGAGCCCGAAAAGACATCCTAGCTAGGAGGGATACAGTATTGACTGGAAGCTGATACTTGTAAAGTGGTTCAGTAGTACAGCAGTATTTCATTTTTTTTCATTATTAAAACGGGGAGTGGGAGCAGAGAAGTTAATTTAATGCCCATCTTCTGTCAGTATCAGTGCTGAAAGTATTGCTTGGCATGTTTTCCTACGAATAATGTATTTCAGTCAAGGTGCTCTCTGGCTGATGAGTGATTTTCATGTGCCCTCAGAGAAAATAACTTATTAGATAATTGTATTTTTAGATTTGTGAGAGAGGTTAAATAGAAATTGTCACTAATAACTACTTCTTAAAAGCCTTCTGCCTTTTTTACTTGATTTAGCATGTAATAAACCTCAATAAGGTTTTACATTACTAAAACACAGAAAAATGACACAGGACAGTTGAACATCAGTTTTCAATAATGTACAACTATTTAAACCAGTGAGATCACACTAAGTTTAAATCTTGATGGAGGTTTATGTGCTTATATAGCAGTTTCAAAGTGAATGCCTCCTAGATTGCTGTGCACTGGTTGTTCTGTTGTATGCAGGTCCTCACTGTGCAGCAGGACCTCGTTAGCTAACACTGTATTTAGTTCACTGGCATTTTGCTCCACTTGCTATGCTGCTCTTGTTCCCTTAGAGTAAACTTTGAAAGAATGTGACTGCGATGCATTCTCACATTGCTCAGCATGCAACAGTGAGTTTTCAAAAGAGATGCTTGCATGAGGTACAGGAAACTTTTTTCTGCACACTGCTGCTATTTCTGCTGCAAGCAGTGTGATAAACTAACTGTATTTTGTAATTTCATGTGTAGATTTTCATCACTAGTTTTCCATTGCATTCGTAGCAGAAAACTCAGAAAAGTTGAAAGCTTCGCCTTAAAAGTTGTGCAACTTCACATTGAGCATCTTGTACCTAGGACACAGTACTCTGAGCAAAGCTGCCTTCCTTATCAATACAGCATTAGTGAGAACAGTAGAGGATTTCTTATGTGAGTAAGGCATATTATTTCTCTGTCATGTCTCTTGTGTTAAAGGGAAATAGCAATACTGGGGAAGTACCATGAGACTGTATTCTGTTTGAAAATGTTCATTTGTATTAAGACAATTTTGCTCCCACTATCACCTAAATTCATACATGTAATGAGAAAGCACAGCAAGGCAATTCAAAATGTATTGTTAAGTGTCAGCATGTATAAAATTTCAAATATGTCAGTAAGTACTGTTTTAAAGACAAACTTCCACTTCTCAGTATAACTTAAGAAACATGATCACAGTGACTTCATGGGTTAGGGCACAGCTGAACAAATCAACTGTGCTCAAAGTACTCATTTGTGATAGGAAAGGCATTGAAGTTGCACTGAAGTCTCATTGAAGTCAATTCTTACAGCTATAATTAGATACGCAGTCCAAGAAAAACATATACTCCCACAAACATAATGTTTATGGTGTGTACCATATGTCTCTGCTATTATATTTGTGAGGTCTTTTGACTTCTGTAGCTTTAAGCCTTGTGTGTACATTCAATGTGTATGCTTATCTTCAAATTTGGATTAGGTGTGGCAGTAGGAAGGATCAAGCTTCATTACTTCCCTGAAGGACCCAATATACTGAGAGAGAGAGAAAGCCCCAGCTTTAACTGGACATTTGTTTGGCTTAAGTATGAGTGGGAGAGCCATTCTGATAAATGCTAAACTTTGCTGGTACAAGTGCATCTGTGCTAGAAATGCTTTTTCAGTATTTGTGTTGCTGTGTTGGTAGATCTCTTCTTGTACAGTCATGGTCAGTGATGAAGGTAAGAAGGAATATAGCTTGTGGCAAGAGGTTTCTGAAATGAGTTTCTTCCCTTGATATGTAGTGTGATGTATCTTTTCTGACAGAAAAAAAAAATAGCCATTTTAAAAGTGCCCACTGCCATGAAAACCTACCGACAGTGTTGTAACAACCTCAGGAATATGCTACTTAAAGCCAGCAGGGGTGAAACAGCAAAATGTCTCTGATTTCCCATAGCAGTAATTTGCAGTCCTGTAGCTCAGCTGGTTTTGGAAGGGGAGCTTTCTTACAGTCAATTTTTTCTCCAGATATAGTTAAAGGGAAGCATTGTTTTGGCATATAACTTCAGTCAGTAGTTACAAGACTAGGCATCTATTTGATACCTAGTTGTGGTAATCTGGTTTTACAGAGCTTTTTCCCCCACTGTCACAGTAAGTAAACTTTAACAATCAGCTTTTCTTTATGTATTGAAGATGCTTTAGCAAGTATGTAGTTTTTGACCCATTTGAAGTAGAAGAATAGATAATCTAATACAAGAATAATCAGCTTTCTTTTATCCCTGCAAATGTACTGCATGGATTGGTCTTAGTTATCCCTGGAGGGTTCCTATTGTATGCCCATGTTTATTTGATGGGTAGGCTTCGTACATATGTTGTGTATTTATGCATTTTTATTCAGAATTTGAATTTTAAAAAGAGACTGCAAACTCTGCCATGATTTTTTTTACAAAATATTCTCAGTTACATTCACAAATTTTAGAGCCTGTAAACATTAGCTTGAAAAATGTGTGTAAAATACTTATCGGGTCATTTTTTTAAAGCAACATTGCTCAGAGGCAGTGGTATTATAACCAAGATTACTTGTATCTGCAAATTTAACTGCTTTTTGTGCAGTTAAATCTACTTCGATTTTTGTTTTTAAAATGCTCGTTAAAAATTAATTTTCGGAGTTTATAAACTGCTCCCAGTGTCAGTCATTTTTAAAGCTGATTTAGGCATTTCAGATTCACTGCTGCTGAAGTCCATATGCTTTGGACACCTATAGCGGGGGTCATTTTCATCCTCCAGACTCTTGCCACAGGGAGTGGAGCTACACTTTGCTCCTTATGGCACTTCCAAGCTGCTGCTTCTCTTTCCAAAGGCAGCAGGTCTTGGGGGTAGGATGGGGTAAGGCAGGCATATCGCTGGCTCTTGGCCCCTGCAATGATTTCTGCTCCTCACAGCATCCTTGGGTTGCTTTGCTACCTGGGCAGGTGGCTGGAGTGAAGGGAGGAGAAGGAGGTGGCAGGGCAATAGGTGGTGCTTACCTCCTGGGAAGTTGCTGGATGGACTCAGAACCTGGAACAATTATTTTTCTTGTACTGTCTCCAGCATTATTATATGACAGTGCTTGGAATTGTTTTTCTTCAATGTAATCTGTGGGTTTCTTTGGTTTGAGGTTTTGGGTTTTTGGTTTGGCTTTTTTTGTTTGGTTTGGTTTGGTTTGGGGTTTTTGTTGTTTTGTTTTGTTTTTTTTAACAGGGTAATTGCTAAAGGCAAAGAAATAAATTAATCCCCTTTTTCTTACAACTGCTGTTCTGAAGATTTTGCTTCTTTGATCTCAGAAGCCTGATTATTTTGTTTTTTTTAAACCTGACATGTTATGAACAAAATTATACCAGCCAAATAGTCTCCTTCTGTCTTGATTCATTTTTTTTAATTTTTGGGGTACTAAATTATTTTGCAGATGTTTCACAAATTCAAGGCAAATCTGCGGTGTTAACCACTGAAGCAGTAGCAGAAATAGCAGTACTGTCAATTAATGATCTGTTAATTTACTGTCTTTTACTATTTCTGTGATACATTTTGCCTTTCCTACCTGTGGGTATAGCAGTCATGAAGAGAACTACCACTGAGAACCTCAGTATCCCCATAGTTCTAAGAGAGGAGTTCTGCAAGATTATTGAACTTTATTCTGGTTACTGTTTTGATTATATTTAATGAGTTGATGAGGGGAGTAAATATCAACTGCAGTGACTTAGCTGGCATTTGTAGTTTTTGCTGAACACAAGTTCTTAAAGAATTTATAGTCTACACCCAATAAAATTAATTCAAGATAAAGGCATATCATCAACCATCTTGTCTTAGAAAACTGGAAACAAACAGCTGAGGGTGATGGCCAGTTTCAACAGTTTCTTAACAGCTGTAAATTTTTTCAGCTGGTTTTATTTTCCCAGTTTGGATTTTGCTTCTTTTTTGTACCTGTTGCTGGGGAGACTCAAACAACAAAAAAAGTAATCAATAGCCAATATAGTGTCTTGAAAGCTGTGTTTTTTCAACCATATGTATTGAAATTTGCCAAAATCACAGGCTTGGTATGCTCTAGCTCTAAACAAGTAAGTATTTGCAAGAATACGCTGTTTTCCACTACATATGCTGTAAGGTCAGGCTGGTGGGGACCTGCGCAGGTCTCCAGTGCCTGCAGAGAACAGAGCCAGTTCTGGGCTTTGACAGGGCTGCTCAAGGCAGGGCATGAAACCTTCAAGGATTGAGACCTACCTCCACCACTGGGTTGTCCTCACAGGGAAAAGGTTTCTCTTCACCTCCAGCCTGAGCTCTCATGTTTCAGCTTGTGCAGCTGCCTCTTGCTGTCCTGCCACACACTGCTGCAAAGAGCCTGGCTGTGCCTCCTCCATCCTTCCAGTTGGTGCTGGGGATGATGTTAAAGAGTGGTTGCATTCCCTTGCCTTTGGCCCCTAGGGTATATGTTGGCTTCCCTCACTCTTGCCTTTATTTGCCTTGAATTCAGAATCGTATCAGTGTGAAGCAAACACTGAATTAATGAAAATTAAATCATCATAAAACTACGTGGACTTAATGTTTGTTCTAAGGTAAGCCAGGCTGTACAGGCAAATCGGGAGCTGTTGACTTCCGTGACTTGGGAATGCAGTTCCATATGGGCTGTCTTCCTAAAGACATGCTGTGATGAACTACTTAAAGGCAGTGTAAGGCCATAGGGGAAGGAGTGTGCATCCCAAGTGTCTTTCAACAGACATGTCAAATATGGGAGATGTGTATTTGAGCTGCACTGCTGCTGTTGACCAAAGGAGCAAGGTGAGGTGAGGCGAGGTGAGGCAGGAATGGAGGGAGGTGCACCCGGCAGCGTTCCTCCACTCATTAATATTGGTGGGGCAACTCTCTTCACAGGCAGCTCATAAATGATTAAAAATATATTCAGTGCTGGAATCTATCAAGGCAGTTCATGTTAATGGGATGTGGTTCTCTGCTGAGTTGCTATCTAGCCTGTTTACAGTTTCACTAGGCTTTTTGTTCCCTATGTTGAATAATTTTGGAAACTGGTTTATTTCAGAGAGTTCTAGCACAAGTTCACTGTCTGCATGTGGTAGCCCTTAGCTGTGTTTTCTGAGAAGCTACTCTTACAGAGAAGAAACATCCAGTCAGACAAACAAAGGAAGTGCTGTCTGGCTCACCACAGTATTTGTGGTATGTGCTAACTGCAGAAATCACACTCTTAATGCATTTTTCTTTGTGGCATAGGGCTACTGAGCAAGTGAAATCGTAGCCAGCTTCTGTCTTCAACTGTGTTTAGAGTTAAACAAGCCAATTCATAACTATTTTCAAAAAAAGCATTGATGTTTGAGTTCTGCAAGAATACAGCCCTCCCTTTCAAATTGCACTCAGACTATTTCAGCAAACTTTTGGTTTGTGAGGGAGAGAGGAAGATGTCTTAAGTGTTAACTCACTTAAAATAGACAAGTGCATCTCTCTGGAATAAACTTTGTGGGAGGAGTATTGGAGAGTGGAGCTGCTCACTACCCTTCAGAAATTTTGCCCTGGACAATGCTGCTTCAAGTATAACAAACACGACTCCTCTGAGTTTCAAGAAAAAAAAGGCAGTTTACTGAAAGCAAAAAATTAATCTTTAGATCTGAGTAAAAGGCAGAGAAGAACTGAACTTGGAAGTGGTAACTCTGAGCAGTGAAAAAATAACTTTGTGGAAGGTATAATGTGACAGTGAAAAAATTACCAGAAAATCAGAGGGTTTTGTGTTTTTTTAAAATCTTTATACATGGAATGGAAGATCAGCACATCGAGTAAAAGGAGAAAAGTTGACTTTTGAAATCAGCAAAAGCTCTAATATCCTTGTTTATTGTTGAAAAAGAAATTAATCCAAAACTTCAAGAATTATTTGCCACAGGATTCCAGAGCATTAACTGTTTTGACTTGATCTCTCTTTCTGGAGTAGCATGTAAAGAGAAAATGGCCTTTGAGACATCCAGCTCTTCTGCTTTCGTGTTTTGTAGCTTTAAACTTTGAAGTCTGCTTTTCAAATTGCAGTGCAGAGTGAACAGAATTGCCTCAGTACAGCAGTTGCTAAGGTCAGGGGGTGGGATTAAAAAAAAATAATTAAAAATCTGCTTCCTTCACCTGGCAGGGGTGGTGATCAATTCTCCACTTTCACCCAGGTTTACTGGGTTGGGAAGATTTGTCTCTGTGTGATCTTAAGCAGCCTTTAATCTTAGAATTACCATCTTTCTGCATCCTCAGGTACCAGAAAACTTCATAAATCTTTCCCTTTGGCAGATGTTAGGTAGATGTTAGGTATTCATTGACTAGTAGGAACAGGTTGGCTGCCTGTGATTTATTTGTTTTTTTGCACAGCCTTCATGACACTGAGAAGTATGTAGAAGCAAGACCAAAGACTAAACTAGAGCAGGAGGAGGAAGGGTGTGAAAAAGCTTTCTGTCTGAACACTTCAAAGAATGCTGTTGTAATCTCTGTAAAATAGATTGGCAGACTCATTTAAAAATTAATCTCAAATGGAATTCCTTAAATTAGAAATAGTGCTCTCACATTTTCTTTTCTTTTTTTTTTTTTTTTTTTTTTTTTTTTAGCATAATAAAATGAATTATAGTAAGGAAGATATGAAAATGGATTCTTTAGTACTAAGAAGGGCTCCATAAGCTATTTACCTACAGCCATTTCTTTCACTACTGTTTCCAATTGGTTGAAAACCTATTATTATTCAGTTGTTATTTCAAATTTTTTGCATTCTGCAGAATTTTGGCAGAATTTAAACTTTCCCAGAAAGTATATTTACCAGCATGTTTCATCTTTACTGTTCTTTGTTTGAGCTTTCTGCTTCTGCTTATACTTGCATCACTACTATTGCATTATTTTTTTCTTACAGAAGTACACGGCATTTCAGTTAGAAACTGCTAGTGTTATATGTGACTGTAGTTTTCTGACATAATTTCTTTTCAATTAGGTGAAAATGAAATCCTTGAAACTCTATACAATATTGCAAGCAAGAACAAGATTTGGAGGTCTTACATAGGCATGGGTTATTACAACTGCTCAGTGCCTCAGCCCATTGCACGCAATTTGCTGGAGAATGCAGGATGGTAACGTACCACATTTTCTTTGTAAATGTATGTGTATAAATATATGTTTATATTTTACCTTATAAGTAAGCATAGGCAAATAGACCTCAGACCTATATTTTTTTACTAGTTCTTTTGTGTGTTTGATATTGGTGTGTAAGTGTAGAAGCTGAAGCTAGAGAGGAAAAAAAAACACTTTTAACTTTAACATACCTTTTTTCTGTGAAATATTTCATTGATTTTTTTGACTTCTGATCACAGCGCTTATTATACCAGAAGAAGAAGATTTGCTTGCTTTAAGGAAACACACAGACTTAAACTCCTAAACTGAAGTAATTATTTCCTAACTTCTGCCTAAGTTTAGATGTGCTCCTCCTTCACTGGTATATGTAGTTTTTAGTGGAGACAGTTAAATGTTGTGCATATACTCTAATGAAATACTATGCATATACTCTGATTATGGTTGTTTAATGAGGGATCCTTGAAAAAGTAAAAGGTTTTTCTGATGGTATTTCTTTCTTGATATTTTAAAACTGGAGGCTTTCATGAGATTGAATGTATATCCATAAAATATATTCTTGTCTGAACAAATAGTGAACGGGTGCCTGAAAGCAGGTCATCAGCGGTACTTGATCATTCATTTAAGAAGGGGATGAGAATTTTGTACCTTATATTTACCCAGCTGATGTTTCGGTTCTTTAGAATAAGCAAAAGAATAGTCTGTCTGACAGACTTGAATGGGAATGTTATTGGTTAGGGTTGTTTTTTCTTTTACTTAAATGTAAAAAGGCAAATATTCTAATGCACTGATTTGTATCTCATGAACAGCATTAATCTAAATAATGGGGTTTTGCCTCTTGATGGACTTTTCCTGATGAAGGCCCCAAGGCATGATCATAGATACTCATTTAAAATTGACATTTCTCTAAAGAACTGCAACTCAGAAAGGATGCAAGAGGAAAAATAATCTACTGTGGAGTCTGATTTTCCAACAATCTGAATGCAAATTGTATCCTGCATTGTCTCATTTGGTTTACAAGTTCCCATATCTCCAGTCATCCTTTTTTTGGTACTGTATTAAAATAATAACTGTCATCTTTATTACTGGAGTAATTAGGTAATTATAGAATAATTTTTCTTAGTAAAAGCAGTATTAAAAGTTTTTATATGTATTTAAAAGCTCCACCCAACCGAAGAGTCAAATTAGTCAGTGTAAAAAGCCTTTAGCTACTGTAAGCCTTTAGCTACAGCTTTAGCTGTAAAAAGCTACTTAGAGACTACTTTTTGTCCTTGAGTTGCCATAAATAGGTCTGTGTATCTGTAGACCTTCCAGTCTGTGTATTGTTATTGTCTGCTCTATTTGTGTGCGCCTCAAAGTTTTTAACTGGTGAAAAAGTTGCACCGTTTGCACATAAGGGTTCTGTGCAGTACATCTATACAAAGTTTCACTTGGCCTTATCCCCACATACTTTTTGCAACATATGCAATCTGAATATTTCTGTTCAGTGTTAATGAAGCAACTTGGAGAATCTATCCAGAGATCTGTTCTTGGAATGTCCAGTGAAGTCAAACTAGATGGCTAAAAGTTAAATTTTTTAGATGTCTAAAGGGAAGGACATGATGCTTGCTAGCAAGGAGGCTTAGGTGTGTGTGTGTATGTGTGCAAAAGCAGCTGTCCAGGGGTTACAGAAGGTGTTCAAGAAATCAAACCTCTCCTCAGATATTCTGTGTAACACATCCCATGCTAACAGACTTCATGTTGCATCTCCAAGGGAAATGCTGCAGGTGCTCACTGGTTTTCGTCAGTTCTGCCTCTCTCCGTTACTCATACTTTCTCATTGCTTGGTTATTTGTTAGAGCAAGGCTTGAAATGGAATTCAGTGTGAGTTTGTAAAAGATTATTTTTGGAAGACTGTGAACATGAAAGTGAAGTACTTGATAGTATTTAGGACACTTGCTAGGAGGGGCAGGAGGGGTAGATCTAAATGTATTTTTTGCCAAATGAGACTACTGACACACTGTATTCTTTAGAAGATTACCACCAAAGTCTTTCCAAATATCAGATTTCTGTTAAGAGAATACTCAACACTGTTGGAGTTCCAGAAGTTTTTGAAGCATTTGGACAGTGTTTGATAAGACCTCTCTTCACAATGAAAGCTGAAAAGTTTGATTACTCTGAGATAAAACTCTTTGACTAAAACTGTGCCCTTCTCAGTGCTTGGGAAGTCAGCATGCAGGAATTTCTTGCATTAGGAGCTTTAGAAAAGCATAGATGTCCTTTTCTTTGAAGTCTGAATCCCATTTTATCTACCTCTCTATTTGTGAAAGAAACTATTTCAGCAAACTGGAGGTAGATGTTTTTCAGATAATATTTTATACAAAGAACATTTTGATTGGAAGTTAAGAGAACTAGCAGAGAAATTTCTCTTGTGGACTTCAAATGCTGCAGTTAAAATCCCAATCTCCTATGAAGGATCTGACTTAGTCACAGATGTAGAGGATAGGGATCCTTCAGTTTAAATCCTTGATTTCTTTTTGCTCTTGGTTACTGTCTGATAGCACTTCCTTGTTTTTAGCAATCTGTGACTAACTCCAGGTGGGAGTCTTAGGAGTATTTTTCATACACTAGTTCGTTGATATTAGCAAAAATACTAGCTTGTTTTTTCCAAACAATTAGATAGCAGGTTAATGTATAACTTTCTTTATCTTGAGATATCAACTCTAAAGTAAAGGCAGAAAGGGTTTATTTTGAGGCATACTACCAATGACTTTCAGTACAGACCTCTCAAATGTATGAGGGATTTTTCTCCTGGTATGGATGTGCAGTCCTTATTCTGCTGCACTCTCCATATTAACACATTAATGACATTTTTTCGCACCCAATGTGCTCAGCTCTTTCCCTTGTGTAGCATATCAGATTAACTCTGTGCCCTGCCATCAGTGTAAATAAACAAGTGAAGATCTGAAGACTATTTGGTTTCAAAAATCAGCTTTATATGTAGGCATTTTAACATATATATCAAAAAACTGGAGTGTTTATTTTAAGGTCTTAAATGGATTGAGAATCAAGGCCTTTCAAGTCACACTAATATCATACAATGGAGCATGATGCAGAGGTCTCCAAAGTACAGTTCAGATATTAAATGTATAAGAATAAAATACCTGTACCAAGAACACCTGCAATCTTCACATCAGTGGTGTAACATTAAATGTAGTAACTAGTAGCACTGAGCATTTATGCATTGCATTCTGAAAACTACTACATACTGTGCAAAAAATCTAATATAAATTATACACAGATGTTTTCCACATAAATCTTCACAAGCAACTAAAAGCTGTGCCAAATTGGCAGTAAGTTCAATGTTCATGCTTTGGTTGGAATCTGGCACATCTCCATGCCCTATCATAAAACTATCTAGCTTTCTCAAACTTGTGGATAAGATACTGTTTTAGGAACACCCTTATAACTGCTCTTCAGAGTTTCATAAAGTGCCAAGTAATGTATCTGCAACTCTATATCCACTATGGCATTTGGGAATTGTACAGGCTGGATAGAATTTTGTAGTTGGTGGCTCCCAGTTGTACAGCTTTACTCTAGTATCTCTACACTGCAATATTTAAATTGAATACAGCTGGCATATTTTGGTTTGTTTTGTGAAATCCATAGAAGCCAGATAATTGAAAAAAAAAAAGTATTTGTGACTGTATTTGAATTTCAGTTTTCCATTTTTGTCAGATTCATTCTTTTTTTTTTTTTTTTTTTCTGTGGCTGATATATGGTGGTGTCAAATTTCACTGGTGGCACATCCTTACTACAAGTCAATTTCATCATATTGTCAGATCTCAGGAAGAATATTATGTATATCTGAAATTCCAAGATTGATTTTAGCTTATGCCATCACATGACATCAGTCTTGCAAATTACTGCTTACTGCACTTACTACTGAACTCCAGAAGGCCAAACACTGCTCAAGAAGTCCTTCTGGACTTCTTTTAGGTTAGAAGGGGTGTGACTCCACCAGTCAATTTCCCTTTCACTGTCCCTAATACTTCTTAGTCTCTCTACCTCCTCCTTGAGCTCTGCCACCAGGCACAGCAAGTCATTCACCTGCTCGCATCGCACACAGACCCTGCTCACACTGTCCTGTGGTGCTAACACCAGGCTCAAACACTACGCAGCCAGAGGCCTGAACAGCTACATCCATCCTGGTGTTCCTCTTAAGGGTTTCCATCTGTGTGGACACACCTTTCATCTTAGCAGTAACAGCTTTTGCTTTTTTGGAAACCATTGCTCTTTCAAGAGAGGTGGGAGGTGGCTGTGCCCCTCCTGCTTGCCCTGCCTGTGCGAACTGCCTCGCTAACTGCCCTGCCACATTCCTGTTTGCCCGCTCCTGTTCGCGTGTAGTTGGGTTGCTTGCCACAAAGGTATTTCTTCCTTTTAATTTTAAACTCATTGGTACTGGACTGGAATGATGTGCAGAACTTCCACTTCAACAAATCTAAGCAGAAGAGGCGAGTGTTTTGAATGGGAGACAGTTTAGTGTGCTTTTCAGGAACGTGATAGATGTAAAATTTTACCATAGAAATTACTTTTAAAGAGCTTCCTTCTAATGTAATGTAGACTCAAGAAGAAGTCAGAGTGCAGACAAAAGCCAACTCTTCATTCAAGAAATTGCAGAGAAGTAGAATTAATGTATTTAAAGCTTCAGAAGTAGAGACAGTGCCAAACAATCTTCAAAAAGGAAACCAGCCAAACAAGAGGCCCAACAAAAACCAAACCAAAAAGAGAAGTGTTTAAAGAGATTTTTTTAAAGTTATAAAAGGTGTCTTTTCCTGTACAAATTTTAAACTTTATTCACTGTAATTTGCAGTAATACTAGAATTCAGAATATCTTAGTTGAATTTTTTCCACCCTTTCCAAAACTGGTTGGTTTCACTTCCAGTTTTTCTACCATTCAAAAGCATAAAATTGAAATCTTAAAGTCCCCTTACTTCTTATTTGCAGTGTACTATTTTATTTGAGAGTGTACTACCCCAGCTGTGTGGGGTAGTATTGACATTCAAGAGAACAGTCAAATTAGCATGTGTGTAGTGGCAGTTTAACAACAGATTTATTTATTTATTTTACTACAATGGAAAACCACCTTCATTTTAATAAAATAATTTGAGCATGAGCTATATGTGGAAATTCTTGAGGTTTTTTAAATAGGTTTTGGGTAACTGATTCGAGTGGTATGCTTTGAAGCATCCATTACAAAGTCTATCTACATTACATATGATAAAATCTTAAAAAAAGGGGTTCTCATCAAGTAAGGAGTTGTGAACGTGACTCACCTCTTAAGAAAGATGCTTTGTCTTTGAAAACCAAAAAGAGAATTTTATTGCACATGAACAGCTACAACTTTATTATTCTTTAGCAAAATACCTTTCTCATTTTGCATTGGTCCCTAATTAGTAATGTTTTATTGTACAATATGACCAATATGAAATGAACAATAAAGCCAGTACACTCATCTTTAATTAAAGTCTTAACTCTGTTAACTGATTTTTTTGGCAAGTACTAACCAATGGTTCTTGATTTTAGTTTTCTTCTCTTGCACTATGTATTTCCCTAATGCATTTCAATTAATCATTTAATTCAGGTTAGTATTTTTATAATTCCTTCTGAAAATTATAATGCAAAAAAACAACCCCACTTTTAGCTGAAGTAAAATGAGGAAATAAGATTGTTAACTTCAAGTACCGAGGAATTTCTTATATTAAACTTGGAAGTGTCAGCCTCACCTCCATCCCTGGAAAGGTGATGAAACAACTCATTCTTGGTGCTGTCTCCAGGGACATAAAGGACAAGAGGCTTATCGGGATCAATCAGTGTGGTTTTACTAAGGGGAAGTCATGTCTGACCAACCTGAAAGCCTTCTATGAGGATGTAACTAGGTGGATGGATGATGGCAGAGCAGTAGACAGAGGTTATCTTGATTTCCGGAAGGTATTTGACACTGTCTCCCTCAGCATTCTTGGAGCTAAACTGAAGCATGGCCTGGATGATCGGGCAGTGAGGTGGATTGGGAGCTGGTTGAAAGGACAGAAGCCAGAGGGTTGTAGTCAATGGGATGGAGTCTAGCTGGAAGTCTCTTTCTAGTGGAGTCCCTCAAGGGTCAATACTGGGACCAGTGCTGTTCAATATATTTATTGATGATCTGGATGAGGGAGTCGAGTGTATTATCAGCAAGTTTGCTGATGACACAAAACTGGGAGAAGTGGCTGACACCCCAGAAGGCTGTGCTGCCATTCAGAGGGACCTGGAGAGTTGGGCAGGGAGAAATTTAATAAAACACAACAAGGGCAAGTGTAAAGTCTTGCATCTGGGAAAGAACAACCCCAGCTACCAGTACAGGTTGGGGACTGAGCTGTCAGAGAGCAGTGTAGAGGAAGGGGACCTGGGGGTGCTGGTGGATGGAAGGATGACCATGAGCCAACAATGTGCCCTGGTGGCCAAGAAGGCCAATGGCATCCTGGGGTGCATTAGAAGGGGGGTGGTTAGTTGGTCGAGAGAGGTTCTGCTCCCCCTGTACTCTGCCCTGGTGAGGCCACATCTGGAATATTGTGTCCAGTTCTGGGCCCTTCAGTTCTAGAAGGACAGAGAACTGCTTGAGAGTCCAGTGCAGAGTGACCAAGATGATTAAGGGAGTGGAACATCTCCCTTATGAGGAAAGGCTGAGAGAGCTGGATCTCTAGCTTGAAGAAGAAGAGAATGAGGGGTGACTTCATTATTGTTTATAAATATGTAAAGGGCTACTGCCAGGAGGACAGAGCCAGGCTCTTCTCAGTGATGTCCAATGGCAGGACTAGGGGCAACAGAACCATAAGAGGTTCCACATAAATAAAAAGAAGTACTGTGAGAGTGTCAGAGCACTTGAATGGGCTGCCCAGGGAGGTTGTGGAGTCTCCTTCTCTGGACACATTCAAAGTCCACCTGGACACATTCCTGTGTAACCTGCCATAGGTGACCCTGTTCTGGCAGGGGGGTTGGACCAGATGATCTTGGGCCTACAGAAAAGCTGGGACAGGGCTTTTTACACAGGTGTATAGTGAGAGGACAAGGGGAAATGGTTTCATACTAGAAGAGGGGAGATTTAGGCTGGACAGGAGGAAAAAATTCTTTCCTGTGAGAGTGGTGAGATGCTGGAATGGCTTGCCTGAACAAGTTGTGGCTGCCCCATCTCTTGAGTGTTCAAGGCCAGATTGGATATGGCCTTGAGCAGTCTGGTCTAGTGGAAGGTGTCCCTGTCTATGAGGGGGGTTGGAACTTTGTGATCTCTATGGTACTTTCCAACCCTAGCCATTTTATGGTTCTATGATCTCTCAAGTACCTTTCCAATCCCTAATTTTCCGTGATTCTGTGAAATGCATTATTCATGCAAAGAAGTTGGGAATAATTATTTCTGTTGGCAAGGGGACAAGTCAGAAAACAAATCTGTATACTCCCATACTGAAATTTTATCTGACATTGAAAACTAGATTCAGAAGCAGTGGAGAAAAAAAATTAAATTATTACTGAGATGAGCAGTGCAGCATAGGACATGGTCTCACTTGTGAAATGTATAGTTAAGTGTATTATGACAAGTAGCTTAATGTTAGACTTGGCTAAGAAGCAGGAAAAACCTTCTATATGTGGGAAAATCATTAATATTTATCTAATTTGATAAATAGCTCTTTCTTTCTATCACTGAACTGAACCAAACTGAACTGAACTGAACTCCACATGTGTGGAATTTGTGCAGTTGTATCATTTAAATACATGAGCATCACATATCACATTTTGAGTTCACTTACTGAGTGCTTTCTTTCCAGCTCCTCCATCCTTTTTCACAGCTTTCTCTCTGAGCTCCTCTGTTGCATTATTATTTTATTGCTTCTCTCGTCTTGCCATATTCCACAGGTTCTGCATCTTTTTCTTTAAAAGTCTTTGTTGCTCACCTACTATGGATTTTATTTGACTTACTCTGTGCTTCCAGAATCTTCAGGATCTCTTTAAAGATTGTACTTTCACCCATAAGTATTTTTTTAAAGTTTAGGGCTTATTATCACCCTTTCAGGAAACAAACTGAATTTTTTTTCCATTGTGAGGAAACAGGGACCATGAGTGTCCTCATTTATCACTTGTTTCTGGCTGCTACTCTGAATTCAAATTGGCATAAAACCTGTCCTGAAATACCATGGAATCCAGTACCCAGATTTCCAGCAGTGAGAGGAGACTCTTATCTCTGTTCTTGCACTTTATTCCTGACCCATGCTGCTTTGTTTTTCTGGACTGTTGTAATAGAATGTTTCCCTTGGATTTCTGCCTTTTCTAAGGAATTGCTTACTCGCCTCCACTGGTTTTCTTTTTGTTTTTCTTTTAACAAGCAAGACTCAGATCAGTCTCACTTCCCTCCACTACTACATACGGAAATTTTCATTTCTCTAGAAGTTTCATATTCCTGATCTTGACCCTGAAAAATGCTGAGTTTCTTTCATCCCGTAAGGCTGAAAAAGACTTGGCAAGTGAAGGGCTTCAGACACAGTGTTGAAAAATAATGGCAATACCTAGATATGGTTGAACTAAGAATTCTCATGTGAATATTGTGACCTGAGTCAGTTCTCCCACTCTCAGTGCCCCCTTTGCCTTGATGCACTCACACGTCTGATTTAAGTAATTTCTCTTTTCAGAGTGGTGAAATAGAATAGTAGAAATGTCAGAGTCCATCCCAGAAAAGGAAATATTCTCAAGCACTAAAAATAACTGTTTTCTCAACAAATCTTCATGTTAGGGAATTATGCTTTACAACTTACTTTTCCTGTGGCATAGATCAGTTACATATTGGCATAATTCTGTTACACATTTCTGTTTCTAGATCCAAACTCAGAATTCTTTTCTTACAGGGTTACCCAGTATACTCCTTACCAACCTGAGGTGTCCCAGGGCAGGCTGGAGAGCCTGCTAAACTACCAGACTATGGTGTGTGATATCACAGGGATGGATGTGGCTAATGCATCTTTACTGGATGAGGGAACAGCTGCTGCAGAAGCCATGCAACTGTGTCACAGGTACTGCATTTACATGCATGGTTAAATCACAGCAGAAAGGAATTCTGGAGTTTGAAAGATACCTCTGGTGCGTAGGCATGGATGAGTGGGATGTAGTTGAGTGTGGCCTTTCACCAAGCAGAAGACTAAGCCACTGTAGCCCACATCATTAAGCCCCCAGAAAAGTTCCAAGAGTTGATGTAAATGTGTAACTCAGCCATGTAAGGTATTAGAAACTTAAGGGAGTTGGGACCAGAGAAAAATCCAGAGAAAAGAAGATTATTATCCTTGATGGAGGACTGTCAGGTTAGATAATACTTAAGAAGTCTGGACCCAAGTCTGTGGGCCCTGATGTGATGCACCCATGAGTGCTGAGGGAGCTGCCTGATGTTATTGCAAGGTTGCTCTTAGTTATCTTCAAAAAAACTTGGCAATTGAGAAAGGTACCTCAGCACTGGAGGAACCATATGTCACCCTTGTCTTCAGGAGGGGCAGGAATGAGGATGAAGTGAACTGCCATCTGGTTGGCCTCACCTCAGTAGCTCAATGATGATGGAACAACTACTAGTCCTGGAAACCATCTCCAGTGATATGGAGGGCAGGAAGCTTATCAGGAGTCACCAGCATGGATTCACACAGGGGAAGTCATGCTTGACCAACCTGATAACTTTCTACAATTAAGTGACTGGCTTGGTGAGTGAGAAGAGTGCTTGTTGTCTACCTAGACAGTGTCCCTGAACTCCTCACAGAGAAGCTGAGTAAATATGGGCAGGATGAGATGAGAGTGAGGACAGCTGAAAAACTGGTGTATTTTTTTTTCCAGTAGTGGTTAAAAGGAGCTTTAAAAACTGATGATTACATTATTCCCAAGTTGCTAAAAGTGAAACTGTAAATGGTATGTCCATTACTTTTAGGGATCTGTATTGTAGGGGTATTTGAAAGGGATCTGCAAATCAAATGACATCTGAAAGATGACTGAAGGTAGGACCATCTACCAGGAAAGAGATTACACAGCAGAGACTGTGTTGTAACTTGTGAGTTTGAAGCATCAGTCTGACATAGTCATGTTTACCAAAGAAAACCAAGCAGTTGTCTTAGTCTTCATTTTAATAGGTTGAGTGTTTTTGCTTTTGTTTTTGTTTTATCCAGGGCAACAGTGAAAATCTTTAGTAAAGACTGCAGTTATATTCCTTTAAAAGAGTGTGTGTGTGTGTGTGTGTAGGCATTTCTGCAGCTTCCTAAAATGGATCCTTCTGTTTCATACTGTGTTTTAATTCTTGTCATGTATGAACTCATTTGAGTGCCCAAAATGAGCTTTCTTAATTTAAATGGACCAGAACCTTCGTTCAGTCATTCATTTGATTTGGTTATGATAACCAAAATTTACAACTGCATTTTAACTTAGGAAAACTCACATCCAGAAAACAGATTAATTTTATGTCAATGGAAAATAATACATTCTTGATATGTAACCCTTATTTTTTTTCTATTTTTTTCTAACAGGCACAACAAAAGAAGGAAGTTCTATGTAGATGCCCGATGTCACCCTCAAACCATAGCAGTGGTCCAAACTAGAGCCAAGTAATGTTTTTCTCCATTTTCCACTGTATCTTTTCATTTGCATTGATTTTTTTGATTGCAGATTTTTTATCTGTGCTTCTTCACTATATACCTGTCATTTTTGGAATGTAGGATTATGCTTTTTTTTGCCAAATAAAGGCAGAAATCTGTTAACATTTGGTGTTGCTTCTACTTTGCCATTAAATACAACTGAAAAATAATTAAATGTGTTTAAAAAGAGACTAAACATCTGATAAAAAGAAAATATTTCATTTTCTCCTGAAGTTGTTTGCACAAATATATACATTCTGTTATTGAATCCAGTCTGGTCAACTTTTTAAACTAGGAAGGCAGTTACCATAGCTAACAAAACCTCTCTTCTAAAGAGAGCTAAATCCATTTTAGATTTACAGTCTAAAGTAATCATTTTCTAAAAATATGACTTGGTAATCAAAGAAACATGCTAGAGCAGAAAAATGTTGATATCAAGTAACTTATGCTCTGCTTTGCTCCATGTTTCTGATGCTGATATCAAATGCAGCTATTCTTCAGTACTATATATTGGGACATGAAATTCAGTCAGCCTATGGTGCAGAGAGGTTCATCTCTCTGCAAGTTAAAAAAAGTCTCTGAATAAAAAAAAATATAAAAAAAAGAAACAAAGTCATATCTAATGCCATGAGCACGTTAAATTAAGTATCAGTCCAAGTCAGGAAGTGGCTTGAATATGTTGTCTTCTGCATGTTTTTATTTTCCAGTTATACAGGTGTTATTATTGAGCTTCAGTTACCTCATAAGATGGATTTCAGTGGGAAGGATGTTAGTGGAGTATTATTTCAGTATCCAGACACTGAAGGGAAGGTGGAGGATTTCTCTGAACTTGTTGAAAGAGCTCATCAGAATGGGGTAAGATAAATTTTATAGACCTTGCAGATTTCAGTCTGGGCCCTCAAACAGCCATTGTCATAAAAATTGAGTATTACATGGGATGCAGTCTGAAGTATTGCTCTCCAGCTCCATGCAGTTCCTAAGCATTACAACCATTGCACCTCATCTCTGTGCCAGGAGTATGGAACTGTTTGAAGCTGTATCTTGTTCAGCATTTGCTCCCATGCAAACACTGTTCCTTCAGAAAAGAGGGTGACTGCTCTGTACACTTCTGTTCTCAGGCTCTTGCTTGCTGTGCTACTGATCTTCTGGCACTCTGTATTCTGAAGCCTCCTGGAGAATTTGGGGCAGATGTTGTCCTGGGGAACTCCCAGAGGTTTGGTGTGCCACTCTGTTACGGGGGACCTCATGCAGCATTCTTTGCTGTCAAGGAAAGTCTTGTGAGAATGATGCCAGGCAGAATGGTGGGTGTTACAAGGTAAGAGTGCTGTCTTCAGGGGAAAAAAAAATTAAACACATTATGGTCGTCCTATGCAGCCTCTATGAATAACAGCTGACCCTGTTGAGGTACCATGCTCCTTTTTTCTTGAAAACTGGGAGAATAATTTCATCAACATTTTGAATGTGGATGAAATGTCTAACCAGGAATACTAGAACTACTACTAATTATATTTTTGAAGACTATGTATTTTTGGCATAGAAATTCACGAGGTTCCTGTCAGCCCTTTTCTCCAGTCTATCATGGTTCCTCTGGAAGGACTGATGATAAGTTAAACTGTATAGTCAAAGCCCCAAACAAATGCTAGAATAAAAATTTATTTAATATCATAAGACTTGTACACAAGTACTAGAGTCAGGTTGTCCAACTATTCAAATCCCCACATTTGCACATAGACATATATATATAAGTATATATATGTTGTTCATTTATTTTGGTTACTCACTGGAAGGTTTTCATAGGTTGGCTCATACCTCTCCACTTCTAAAATGTTAGGAACCCTACAAAATGCCCTTTTAAAGAATGGGGTCATCCAAGCCCCTTCAGTGATCACATACAACCTTGTGTGACAGGTTTTTTTTTAACAAAAAAACCTCAACATGCTCTGAGTTGATTTTGTTGGAAAAGGTGCTGCCTTCTCAGTGTTTGTTCAAATTAAGTTCTGGGTTCAGTTAAAAAAGTTGCAATAATCTGTAGGATTTTTAAGGCAAATAAATTTCAGTGTTGCATGCTTAGAAGAATTACTCTGTGCTTTACCTGACTGGTCTTGTTTGCCAGAATCAGAATTCTAGAGACTCTAGTCTCAATTTCTGTTTGGTGATAATGCTGACTTCATGCTCTGATCTCTCAAGCACCTGTCCATCTCTGAGGATGGTTTTGGGTTAGCACGCAGAGAGCCCAAAATCTTAAATTACTGTAATTTTAAAGCAAAATAAGCAACATTTTTGCTTGTCACTTAGAGATGCAAATGGAAAGGAAGTGTATCGACTTGCTTTGCAAACACGAGAGCAGCATATCAGGAGGGATAAAGCTACCAGCAACATCTGCACAGCACAGGTAATTTGTCATGCTTTATTGTCAGCAATGGAAAGGCACAGCTGAAACCATGAGATTATAGTTCTGACATTGCAGTAATTTGGGTCAGCTTTACTTTTGAGAGGTTTTGCTAGAAAAATTAATGTCATTGAAATATTCTGGTGTTTATGTTTGAGTCCTTTAAAAAATGGAACCCTGCTTGAGAAGAGGTGTTTGCTTTAATAAAGGCTTAAGCCCTGAATTCCTGCAGTGTCATGAGTCTATCTGTCTCAAAGGGTGGATGCTACTGAGTAGTGCTGTGTTTGTTACAGATGAAACAGATCTCTTAATAAAATGGAAAGAAATTCTAATGGTCTGAAATTGCCTGCTCAAGGCAAAAAGATACAAATAGCCTTTTTTAGATTCTGAAACTACTTATTCAAATTGTAACAACTTATATTTTTGGCTATGTCATTTGATGCAAAATGATTACATTGCCAAAGAGCTATCTTTACAGGAAAATACCTTGATTGAATAAGTTATGAACCAATATTGTTATCTTCAGCATGCCTCCACTGTTAGACATGTTCCTAATTTTTTCTTTTCCTGTCAATACTCTGGTAATGCTCTTAGTGTTGTGTTGGACTGTGTAGAGGGTATGTTAATATTAAAACAAGATTTATTATTTTTTACTCATGAGATACTCCATAAATGTTTTGTACCAGTCCTAAACAATGAATTTACTATGAGACTAGGCTTATTTGAAGGTCTTCAGATATCTTTGTTGCAATAGTTGAATTTAAGTTCATGTTAATTTCTGACACAGTTAAATTTCAAAGAATTAATAATCAGTGCTTACAGTTTCATAAGAGTATTTTGTCTTCCCAAACTCTTATTTTGTAGACAACAATGCAATCAAGTATAAAATCAGGTGGGGTTATGCGGTTGTCCTTGGGTGCTAAAGAAACTGTCCACTAAACTAACTGAAGTGATCTTTGATGATGATGATGATAAAAATAATAATAATGTAAACTGTGTTTGGATCTTAGGCTCTTCTGGCTAACATGGCAGCCATGTTTGGTGTATACCATGGGGCTGATGGATTAAGACATATTGCGAGACGAGTACACAATGCTACCCTAATCTTGGCTGAAGGTGAGTGTTTAATGTTTGCAGAAACTGTTCGTAATCCTTACACCTTCTTAAATAATAGATCTTCCTAAATAAAGTTGAAAGGTTTTTTTTCCAACTTACGTGTTTTCTCTCAACTCTAGAGAGAACATTTTAATACAAAATTCATAGCTAGTGTTTTTGTGTTCTTCTGAAAATGACATTCAAGAATTAGATATCTGTGTGGTACAACCTTACAAGCATTACTTGTTTCCTTGGGAAACTGACAAAAGTGTAAATAGCAAGTCTTTAGGTGAGAAGGCTCAGATGCTGGTTTCCAGCTGCAAGCTCTGTACTTAACTTATTGGACTTTCACTAGCTTACACACAGAACTCTGAACAGAATATTAATAATGTAGCAAAAATAAGTAATAAATGAGATTAAATAAATAGGAACATTTCAGTTAAGTTGGGGTGGAGAATCATACCTGCTGTGAACACTGGAATTCCAGCTTCCACGGTGACTGAAAGCACAGAATCTGTAGTAAAAAATAATGATTGCAGCTGGACTATGTGGTCTGGTAGGTTTTGGTTTTTTTTCACTGACATGACTACCATTGCTGTTGGAAGGAGCTATGCAGAACTGGAGCATTGGGAATGGAGGAATGATTGCCACAATTATCTGTACTTCACTTGAAAGTTCAGCTGAAATAACTTTTGCTGCTATGAAAAGCAATAAGGTTCTTAAATTTTGCTATGGTGAGCTCCATGCTGGTTAATATCCGTCTGTATAATATTATTTTTCTTTCCAGTATTGTGGCTCTGTCCTTACTGCATTCATATTCCAGTTCTGCTACTATGTGTTAAAATGTGATGTATCAAAAGGATCTTCCCTAGACTCAGTCTGTATTGTTACTTAGGTCTGAATCTGATTTAGACAGATTTCACATGCAGAGACATTGAACTAAGAAGCTGGTGATTTTGCTGCTTTGTACACAAGAGGACTATTTTGCTTTAATATGTAAAAGCATTAACTTCGATGCTGATCACAATAAAGTACTGTGTAAGCACACACTACGGTATGTATCTAATAGAATTAACTTACTGTTTTTTATAGGTCTCAGGAGAGCTGGTCATAAACTACATCATGATCTGTTCTTTGATACCTTGACCATCACGTGTGGATGCTCAGTCAAAGAGGTTTTGGACAGGGCAGCTCTTAGAAAGATAAATTTTCGGATTTATAGTGATGGCAAGGTAAGCAACTCCTTAAACCTTTCAGAAATTTTGTAGTATGACTTTTTCTGCACTAAGTTTCTTTGTCATTCGTTTGTCATTTCTTTGTCTGTGCTAAACAGAACAAAATTATTCAGGATTTCTTGTCATTTGGTCAGGTACATCAGTCAACTATAAATATAAAGAATGAAGTTGTTAGGTGGCATACCAAATTTCAAGAAATAATTGTCTTTTCATTTTGTGTCTATTTAAAAGGATTACCTGATTGTTTCATGTTATATATGCCATTAAAGGCTGGAGTGGAGACACCCTAAAACTTACAATGAAGTGCAAGGTGGCTTCCAGAATTCCAGAATTCAGGTCCTGTGACAGTGTTTAAAGACAGATTGAAGTCTAAATCACATTTTGATAGGCACTAGGGACTTTTGGCAAAGTCTGTTTTGTTCTGTAAAATGGTAAGGGGAGGGGGGGATGGTCTAGCAAAATGGACAATTTTCCTATTAAATGGAAAACACTTAGGAACGTTGTAAGTGAGGTCACCTGAAGCTTGTGAGTAATCTGGCTTGGATGGTTTAGCAGGGGAAAGGTAGGAACTGGAAAATGTTATGTCAATAAAATTAATTTATGTATCTGTTACATAAAATGAACTTATTTTTAGGTACTATTGGGTAGGTTGATTTTTTTTTTTTTTCTTTTTCTTTTTTTACCTCCAGTAAAAATACTCCTCTGGAATATTTTTTCTTGACTAGAGCAAATATAATATGCCTCTGCAATCAAGAGCTTTGAATAATTACTATTGCTTTTATCTATAGCTTGGAGTATCACTTGATGAAACTGTAAATGAGAAGGACCTAGATGACATACTATGGATTTTTGGTTGTGAGTCTTCAGCTGTAAGTGGACTATAGATCATGTGAATTAAATTATCAGAATGTTTCAGAAGTTTAATGAAAAGCAAAACTGCTCTTGGGGCAGTTGGGTTTTCATAAGAGATCGCTTGTTAAATACTGTGAGATTTTTGGATTCTCTCTCAGAGAAAAAAGATGGTATCAGATAAAAATTATCTGTCCTTCCTGTTAGCTTGGAGACCTTGCTGCAGGCGTTTTTTTTGTTTTGTGAGTGTTATGGCATAGTTAGAAATTATTTCTTCCACTGCAAATTTCATTCCGTATCATTAATAATTAGCAATACTTCCAAGATGAGGACTTCTGAGACATCTGTACTTGATTTTAATGTAATGTTAGATACATGTGTGTATGTATGCTAATAATTTTTTTTAAGTTTATGCCTAAGAGCTGATTGAATCTTGAGAACAGATGGTAGTATTTAGCTAGTTCTGATGGAAATTGTCTGAAAAGAGAAATTTCTTTGAAAGTATTTGACTTCATGTTTCTTTGTGTCAAAGGAGCTAATTGCTGAGGGTATGGGCGAGGAAACGAAAGGCATCCTTAGCACAGCATTTAAGAGAACTTCCAAATTCTTGACACATCAAGTTTTCAACAGGTTTGTGAAATTGCTATATATCTGATAGTTCAATGGGATCTGCAAATGTTTCCTTTCAAAAGCTGTACCGGAGTCAACTGAGGACAGTTTTGTAGCTGATATAATCTATGTAGTATACTCTGATATAATCTGTGTAGTAGTATTTTTAGATAATGTTCACATTTGAAGTGAGCAAAACAATGCTCATGGTCACATGGATGATGTTTTTCCTTTGTACAAGCTATTACTTGAGGACATAGTATCAGCAGAGTTACTCTACTGCCCTTATATTCCATATTTACTACTAGCATTTCTGAATGAATAATTGTAGGCTTTTTTATTCACATTACTATTAGCAAGCATAAGTGTGACTGATTTGAAAAGAAGTCCCTAGTATACATTAAAAACTGTACTCAGTCTTAATTCTTTGTTTATGGCTTTTCCTGTGTTAGAGCACAGATCAACCAGCTGGTACAGCTAATCTGATTGCTTTAACACCACATTTTGTGTTCTCCAGCTATCACTCTGAGACAAATATCGTGCGGTACATGAAAAGATTAGAAAACAAAGATATTTCCCTTGTTCACAGCATGATTCCTTTGGTAGGTATTTACCAAAAAAGAGAAAAAAATAGGAGATTGCATACATATTTATGTATTTCAATAAATACTGATGCATGTGTTTATATTTTTAGGGGTCCTGCACAATGAAGCTCAATAGTTCAGCTGAACTTACAGTAAGTTGCATTAATACTTTCTTGAGTCCCAGATGAATAAACTCACCTAGCCCAGTGTCATTGTAGAGCAGACTGTGTTTGGACTAGTGCTTCACTGATGAGGCAGTTTCAGAAGTAGCTGAAATCATCAGTTCCTTTTCCACTAGGAAAAAACTCTGAAGAGTGCAGTAGGAGTGCAACAACAGCAGGAGAGTGAGTGGCTTTAAAGACTCTGCTGTGAAAAAAATAATGAAAATAATTTTTGGAATTAGTTATCACAGTCCTGTTCCCTCATGCAATGTTGCAGTAACTAACTTCTATGTGCTTCCCAAATCTTGACAGTCAAATCCTCAGAAAACTGAAAGAGTCTTGTGGGACTGATAATTCATGAATCTTTGTCAGTTCCGTGTTTATCAGGATGCCATTGCTTTTCCCCAGGTGAGGAACTGGAGTCCCCAGATATTTTCATTTTTATGGCTGATGGCTCTATGGACTTGTGTGTGTTTAAGTGGTGCAGCAGGTTGCTGTCCATCTCCTCTTGGCTCGTGGGTACTTAAGGCTTCTCCCCATCTCTGCCTTCCAGCTCAAGGGACTAGGTACCCCCAAGGACAACTTGTCATTAGAGAATAAAGCAAGGAAGGTATTAAATACCTCAACCTTCTCATCCCTCGTCATCGGGTGTCCCCTCAGTATCCAATATAGGGTAGAGATAATCCTTTGTGCTACTTTCATTACTAATTATTTATAGGAAATTTTTTTACTGTCTTACAACAGCAGCCAGATTTAAGTTGTAGTTGGGCTTTGGCCCTTCTACTTTTTTTATCCTGCATAGCTTCACAACATTTTTGTCCCCTGAGAGCTGCCTGCCTCTTCTTCCAGGGGTCACAAATTCTGTTTTTATTCCTGACTTCCAGCCAAGGCTTTCTGTTCAGCCAGGCCACATCTTACAGTGAGGGTGGAAACATCTTGCTGCACAATAAACGTTTGATTTTTATTTGAGCACAGAGCAGCTGAAAAACAAACCAGAGTTTTCCACAGAATTTTTTGCTACAGCACATGTGGTTTCTCGTTTGTTTGTCTTAAATAGCCTATTACATGGAAAGAATTTGCCAGCATCCATCCTTTTGTGCCTCTGGATCAAGCTCAAGGGTACCAACAGCTTTTCAAGGATTTAGAAAAAGACCTATGTGAGATTACTGGCTATGACAAAATCTCTTTCCAGCCAAACAGGTAGGAATTTTTTTCTAAAAATTTGCTCCTTAACAGGATTCCAAAAACTTAACTCCAAATAAAATGTGCAAGTCAAAACTGGAAAAAGTTCCTAAAATTAAATTTGTCTAAGGGAAGCCTTGAATGCAAGGTTATGAAAACAAGATTTGTTTTTTCCAAAACATCAGAACCTTAGTTTTTTTCTCCTTTTCTTGAAATTTATTGCTTTTGTCTTCTCTTTTGATCTGCTTTCATGTGTTTTCCTCTTAATGAGGGCTGATTAATTCACCATTGCTTGCTTAGTATGGTGATGTTAGTGACATCCTCCTGTAAGCTAAAATTAAAGATTGGAAATAGGAATAAGCTGTATGAGATGGCAACTGAATAATTGTTGAAACAGGTATTTGGTGCACTAAGTAATATTAGGTGTGACTGAAGAATGCCTAGGATCTACATGCTCACTGAAATAAAGAAGAGCTGAATTTTACTGCAGACTGTTGATGTCCTTTAGTAATTTTTATAGAGAATGAACAGCAAGGACTTGCTCTACAGTTAGGATGTCACTGAAACAGTTCTTATGTTTCACTGTGTACACTTTAGTAGGCATTTCACTATTACTTTTTCCCTTTCTGTAGTTGATGTCCTCTGTTGGGTGCAGAAATAAGGATCACCTCAGTCACCCAAAGGATTTAACGTGGTAGTAAAAGCACATAAAATGGCACAGCTGTTTTCATCTGCTCTTTGCAACAGTGCATGCCTGAAAATTGGAATTTAATCCATGGGATGTGTTTTTAATTTGCTGGCACTTATCTAAAGCCACTGAGAAGGATTAGGGCTGGACAACTCTGAAGTTGCAGTAAAGAGCTGGCACTTTCTGGTTTGTGTAACAGTATGTGTTCCTCTTGCAGTGGAGCCCAGGGAGAGTACACAGGTTTGGCTGCAATCAAAGCTTACTTAAATGCAAAAGGAGAACGTCACAGGTCTGTAAGTGTCAACGTTCAAGGCGGGGAGAGCTTTGGGTGAGAAGTGGGGAAAGCTGATTCAACATCTGAGACTCACCAAGAGAGCAGCAGGGTTTTGTATCCTCATCTGTGACAGGCTTTCAGTATTCCCCGACTGGGTCATGGGGTACCATCTTAGAAGTCTTCCTTTACTTTATAAATTGGGAATGAGTAAAGGTGACTTCTTCAAGAGGTGATTGTACTGGGTCTGGCTGGGATGGAGTTAATAAACTTTTTCCCCATAACAGCCCATTTGGTGCTTGCACTTTTGATATGTGGCTAAAGCAGTGTTGATAATACAGGGATGTTTTGAATTTTGCTGAACAGGGCTTACACAGCGTGGAGGCTTCCTCTCTTTCTCACTCTGCCTCCCCCTGACAGGAGGGAGGTGGGCAGGAGTTTGAGAGAGACACAGCCAGGACATCAGACCCAAACTGACTAAAGGAATGTTGTATGCTGTATAATGGCATGCTCAGCAATAAAAGCTCGGGGAAAGAAAGACAAAGCAGAGGAGGTCGTGGTCATGGCATTTTTCTTCCCCCCCAAAAAACATTAAATGTGCTGAGGCCCTGCTTTCCAGGAGGTGTCTGGACATCTGCCTAGCCACAGTCAGTAATGAATGAATTCTGCTTCTTACTTTGCTTGCATACATGGCTTTTGTTTTCCTTATTAACTCTTGTTCTCTCAGTTCATGAGCCTTTTCACCTTACTTCTGTTTTCCCTTGTCCCATGGGAGGCAGGAGTGAGCGAGCAGCTGTGTGGGTGTCTGGCTATTGGTAACCTCACCTCCTCATGGTCCCGTGTGGGGCTGGTGGTGATGGAAGTTTTGATCTGAGCATCTTCTTATTGGCAGGCACCCGTGTAGGTCACAGAGCCTACTCCCTTTCCTACTGTGTTTTAGAGTTTAGGGCTTTTTCATGGCTGCTTTTGGGTCTAGATGTTTCTTATGCTGATTATCAAAGTATTTCATTGTGCTGGAAACATAAAAGCAGTGCCTGCATTCCTGAACTGGGATACAGCCCTGTCTGTGATGCTGTTCCTGTGCTGTATGAGCTGCTTGGTAGAGACAGAAGGGATCACATCTTCCTCATCTCTGCAGTTATGAGTCCAGCTCTGTTGCTTGGGCTCCTGAGTTTTTCTATGTTCTCAAAAAACATGTTTCATATTGCTGCCTAACATTATTGGTTTGCTGTTGAGTGTGTGGGTCCTAGTTTGCTCTGGGTTTGAGTTTTTGAGATGTCCAGCAGCTGGCATTGCTTGGTGTAGGGATCAGGTAATCAACAGAGAAATTAGAGCTGACAGTCTGCAGCCACTGGAGGTGGTTCCTGTTGGGTGTGAGGTGTCCCCCCAAGGGTGATCTTGACAATTATTGAAGCAATTGGATCCCTGGTGAGGAAAGAACTCAGCTGCTGGTCTGCAGTGACCTGAACAGCAAACAGATTTCCACAGATCTGCATGACATCCAGTACATCCAGACAAGTGGATCCCAGTCTGAACTGCTCTCCTGCATTATGCATTCCTGGGTGCAAGACCTTACACTTCTCCACACTGAACTTCATCATGTTCCTGGTAGGCCACTTTTCCAGTCTGTCTAAGTCATCCTGGAGTGTGACTCTCCCTTCGGGGCTGTCAACCTCTCTACACATCTTGGTGTCATCAGCGAACTTCAGGGTGCTCTTGATCCCAACATCCAGGTCACTTACAAAGAAATGCTTGAAAAGCATTGAGCCAAATATCAGTCCCTGGGGGACTGAACTTGTGACCCCTTGCCAGCTGGAGGAGGAACAGGAGAGGTCCTGGTCTTGAACTACAATGCATGATGGACTTTGTTGAACCTCTGGGGCTGCAATTAGTAACATAATAACTACGTCCTCTCCAGCTAACAAGGGAGGCACACAGGTTTCTATAGGCATTGTGGATTACTGGAGAATGGCTATGCCAGGGTAAGGTCAGTTTGTGAGTTCCCTCCCTTGAGTGACCCTACAGTAAAACTATTTTGAGTGTGGCCCTGAGCAGCAAACACATCTTGAAACAGATTAAAGAGGACACAGTTCATGGGCCCCTCATCTGAGTGGGACCAACTTTGAGAAACAAAGTCTACACTACATCTGGGTAGCACAGCCTCAACTGGATCCTCTTGACAGAAAGCACCTGAAAAAACACAAAGTATTGAGGATACAAGGCCCACTGCACTAAAAAAAGAGATATTAGCAGTGTGTGATGGAGGCTGAGCTGCTTCAGAAGTTATGAATACAGAAGCAGAGTTCTTGACACCAGAGTTGCCTGTGCTTTACTGGGTGCTCAGAGGAACCTGCATAAAGTAAGTGGCTATTGTTGGTCGTATGACAGGCTTGGTTTGGGAACCCCAGCTGCCCAGAATTCCAGGGTGTGATCATGAACTCATCAGAAGGCATGAATTTCAGATAATTACTCCAGGAGGTTGCCACCATGAGCTATCAGAAGGTGAAAAGCAGTATGATCTTTTTATCAGTGGATCCTGTTATGTTGTAGGAAACCATCAGAAGTGGAAGGCTGATGTAAAGAGTCATGTGCAAGAGTTGTCAAAGCTATCAAAGGAGCAGGCTGGTCAAACCAGTTTGAGAAGTTAACCCTAGCTGAATAAGAAAAGGAGCTAGTACTCTGTTAACACTGACTCATGCATGGTGACAAATGCCCTGTGAGAATAGCTGTATCATTGGAAACAGACCAATTGACAGCACAGAGATAAAGCTGTCTGGATTGCTGCCCTCTGGCAAGACACTAGTGCTCAGGTAGAAAGTATTACTATAAGGGTACAAGTTATATAGATGCAACACCAATGAAAAATGCCACATCAACAAGTGGGTAGACCAGGATGCCAGAATTCAAGGGACTCGTGTTGACCTGGCCTGGCTGAGTTATTCATAGCTCAGTGTGCCCATTAAACATCAGGACATTCAGGGTTACGCCTGAAACTTAAAATGGGCTAATGATCAAGGTGCAAACATGACCAAACCACTGAAGCTGTCATACAGGCTACTCATGAGCAGAAACACTGATTCAGATCTTCAGAGGGTTGGGATTAGGCCCAGATGTCCATGCCTATGAAGAAACTGGGCAATAACAGTTTGTTGTCCAGTTCCTGTCCATTCAAACTGTTTCAGACAAAATTCTGTTGGATATATGGAGGTAACCTTGCTTTACAAGGGCTACAAAAACCTAAAGATGAATAACAGATCAGGTTTGATTCACTGAGGATCATCTTCAGCTGGTAACATACAGTGTAAAAGCTTGATCTGTATTATCTTCTACAGCAACTAGCTGAAACTTTGACCTCAAGGAGTCACTCCTCAGCTGTACCATTATAACCTGAAAAAAGAATTCTTGTAAACCTCAGAGAGGGGGTACAGCTGTAGTTATTTTGTCCCAAAGAAGAGTTACTACTAGTACTGTGTACTAGAAAATTTGAATTCTAGTTTTCTTTTAAAGAGAGCTCTTTATTTGCATTTAATGTCAGACAGTTACAGTTGAAAAATGGAAAACTAATAATGCTCCTTTAGATGCTTCCTGAAAAATTTGTGATGCCTGGAAGAAAGGCTTCATTAATCATAGGTTTTAGGTGCAAGTTTAGTTGGAAGTGAAATAAGTTGACAAATAAGTTGATGGTAGCAGGTTGGATTTTGGAGGGTTGACTGCATGTCTGTGATTGAAAAACAATCTGATAAGCCCAGACCAAAAGTCTGTCAGTCCCAGCATCCAGTTTCCCAATGGTCTATAGCAGAGTGATAGAATCCTCTTATGATGAGGAGTACAAGGACAAAGCAAGTGTGCAATGATGCTTTATCCAGCACACAGCCCCAGCTACTGCATATATGTGCTTTGGGAATTTCCTGGTGCAGAGGAATCCAAAGGCACTGCTTATACATTTTTCTACAATTAAATCTGATCACTTGATCTCCTATGAGGAAGCTTCTGATGTTTATGGTATCTTGTAGGAAATGCTTTCTGGCTTTATCTCCCAGTATCATAAAATAATACTTGTTCATTTTTTAACTTTTCATCTTATATTTTCATGTAATACCCTCTTACTCTTGAAAGATGATGACCTGTTCACAATTGGTGTATCATGTATTAATTCTGAGATTTATATTTTATCCTTATCCATCCTCATTTATTTCTTCCTAGTTGGATTCCAGCTACTTCTCCATTCTGAAAAACATCCATCTTTTATTTTTGGTTATCTTCAGGGCTTCTGTGTTCCTTTTAATTTGTTCTCTAGTTCCTTTCCAGTTTTCAATGCAGTTGCTTTTTTTGTCTGCTAACACTGCAGGATCTTTTGAGTGTTGATAGCTTCAGAACTACTTATCTCAGATGTGTCTCAGGAAATGTATTCTTGTCTAATATTCTACATCTGCCTAGCTCCAGTATATTGTGTTTTGAATGCTACTACTCGGTGCTGTAGGTTCTTTTCTAAAACTATGCCATCATTTCTTTCAGTGTCTTGGGTGATTTTATGTTAACAGAATATTTGGCATTTCACTGTATGTTTCTTTTATAAGCTAATTATGAGTAAGTTGAAATGCTAGGGAACTAGCATGGATATTTGTAATGTTCCAGGCTTAGGCTAGACCTGATTCAGCTTCCTACCATTTCCCTGAGTCCTGTCTTCAGTCACAGGAGTGAAGAAATTTATGCCAGTCCCATCTCTTCCCCTTGTGATGGAGCAATAGACTGCAATGAGGTCTCCCTTCAGCCTCATTTTCTACAAACTACCCACTACTCATCTGCTCCTCATAAGCCCACTGGAAAATAGTTTACGAACCTTTTTTGGGGCCACATGAAGATTTTTTTGAAATACGAAATACATGCTGATGTTCCCCTAGAGTTGGCTTTAGAGGGTAGGAAAAATAGTCATTAGTGCAATAATATCTGTATTTTCTGAACCTGATTTTATACTTGCCCTTTCAAAATGAAAGAGTTGTTGTCCAGACCTCATTGGAACTATAATCCTTGTGTGAGGAAACTACCTAAAATTGATATAGACTGTTGTGCATTTGCTGCATCCAGATCACCCTGTACTTCTTGGAAGTCATTCACTCTTTACAATTACTCACATTGTTTTGTGAGCAGTTCTGCTTGGTGGGAAGTGAAATTAGGTTGAAAGCTTGTTCAACTGGACAGTTATCTTCTGATTTTCCATGTATATGTTGCAGTTTCTCCCATTCTGTGCAAGATCCTTTTGCTTCTGTGAGTGTCTATGGTCCTTCTGTGCTCAGAAGAAACTGTGAGCTACTTGCTACTCATACGTAGCAGATTTCAAATGGTATAATAAAATCAGGATAATCTTGGGGAAAAAAGGGGGTGAAAAAAGAAACCCACTAACTGTTGGCTTTTGAACTGAAAAGCCCCCTTCTTCTGGGCTGGAGAAGGTGTGTAAACCCTCAGATTAAGGTGCTTGCAGGCATCCTCTCTTGGATTTGGTGCCCTCTCGTGGTTAAAAAAAGTATGGACATGATCCGACAGCTCACATCTTGTCCCCTTTGTCGCCTCAGCAGTAACTTCTGCACCCAGCAGCTACAGATGCAACCGAGCGGGACAGGGTGGCAATCCAGATGCACTTTATGTTTCTGCTACACAGCTAAAATGACTGCAGATGTGCCACAGTGTGTCCTGGGGCTGGGATCCTTGTCAGTCCTTTCAGCACAGCTGCACAGTAAAATACTGACAGCTCCCTGCCTGAAGAGCAAATATCCAGGTGCTGAGACAGATGGGTTGGGACCCTGGAATAGCTTTTACAGCAATTAGCATTTGTATCAGCAATCACTCTGGAACGTGAGGTAAAGACCATCACGCAGTTTCTGGTGCCTTACTGTCAGTGGTTCAGTGCAGCTAAGTTTGAGTAACTTAAAAGTACTTAAATTAATCCTTCCAAGAGAATCACAACAGACACAATATGTTTCAGTATACTCATTGAAGAGAAGCAAGGGATTATTTTTTAGAGGAGGTGTATTTTTCTTTAGAAGGGGTGGAGTTTCTAGCAAATGCCTGAAAATGCTCTATACTCAATTTTCCATGCTAAGAATGTATGCCCACTTAAGTAAAAGTACTTTTTTTTTTTTTTTTTTTTTTTTAAATGAACTGTACAGAGCATGCAAATAACTTTCTGTCTGAAACTTCCTAGCTGTAGCCTGAATATTTCAATCTAAATTTTTGTTTTGAATATAATACAGAAGAAAATGCTTCGGAAGTCAGCTAAAGATAAAATTTGGAATTAGATAGTTTATCCTTTCAAGTCATTATACATATGGAAAATTTAATCTTTTTTTTTTTTTTTTTTTTTTTTTTTTTTTTTTTTTTTTTTAAAAAAAAAAAAAGTGATGAGAGGAAAAGATTTTAAATGTGAGTGCCTGAAATAATATTCTGGAACTGCAGCCCTAAATTTGATTTATTTATAATTTTTCCTAATGAGTATTTAGATGGTGGTACCTGATTGATTGAATTTTCTTGAAAAAAAAAAACCCAGCTGTGTCTTTTCAATGAAAGTGGCAAGTTGCCACTAAGCATTCCCTCAGGGTCTCTTCTGAAAACTTTGAGTTGCAGCTGAGCACAGACCATAATGCTTTAAGATTTTTTTAAAAGTTACACTTTAGCTCCTGCTTTGTTTTCCCTTTCAGGTTTGCCTTATTCCTAAATCTGCTCATGGTACAAATCCAGCAAGTGCACAAATGGCAGGGATGAAGATTCAGCCAATTGAAGTGGATAAAAATGGGAGCATTGATATCTGTCATTTAAAAGCAATGGTGAGTATTTAATTACCTTTACTTTTCAAGGCAGGAACTGTCCTTCTCTACAGGTTATAGTGTTGGCAGTTGAACCAGATTTTTCCTTGGGAGAATATATGGCAGTAACAATGAATACAGACCTGAAAAGGATGAGTCATTCTTTCATATTCTTTTTGCTCACCTAGACACTAGCAGTGTGATACTTGTGAGATTTCCTTAAATTCAGGGTATTTGGTACGGGGGTGGCTGAGAGAGTCTTTCTACACAGTAGGCTCTTCTATAGCAGACCTTTTTAGCCC
This sequence comes from Heliangelus exortis, assembly GCF_036169615.1. Classification (NCBI taxonomy): domain Eukaryota; kingdom Metazoa; phylum Chordata; class Aves; order Apodiformes; family Trochilidae; genus Heliangelus; species Heliangelus exortis. The sequence continues at coordinate 45,566,448 of NC_092454.1, forward strand.
GTAGTATTTGAAATCAGTGAAGCGTTTTCATCAGTGTGAGGTGTTTGAAAGTGCCCTTTAGCCTTTGGTTAGCAAACTTCAAGGCTGTGTCTGCTGGAGAAGGTATTGCTAGGCAGCTTTTTCTTCACTTTTTTGAGTAGACTGGTTGCGATCTTGGGAATCCAAGGGATTATCAGGACAGATTTCAAAAAATACGTATTTGAGCAGGCTTTTATGGTAACCATAGTGTTGCTGAAAGTAGGAGAGTGGTCATTAGATTGCTTTACCTTCAAGGGCAGATGTTTCACTTGGCTCATCTTAAAGTCTCAGTAATACCTTTTAATACCATACTTTCTTCCCTGATGTGAAGTTCTGATATATGGAGAAAACGCTCTCTTTCCATAAGCACTGCTGAAGGAAGGACCCCAGCATCTTTTGCTGACTATAAATAACTCAGACTATCTGCTGATAGACTTGCTTCTCACCTGTAAAATTCCTGATGACCTTAATTACATGTACCTGTAAGAGTCTTCTCTTAAGAAGCTTTAGGAGCCTCAATGACCCTCTTTTCCTTCTCTGTCCCTGCCACCAGGTGGACAAGCACAAAGAGAACTTGGCAGCCATTATGATCACCTACCCTTCCACCAATGGTGTGTTTGAAGAGGAAATCGGAGATGTGTGTGACCTGATTCACAAACATGGGGGCCAGGTTTACTTAGATGGAGCAAATATGAACGCCCAGGTACAAAATCTCCTCGGCAGGAGCGTACATTTCCTTGAAATAAAAATAGCACACAGCAGTAGTCAGTTCAGATCGTAGCACAGCTTCCTCAGAAAATTGCAGAGTGCTTGGGGAATAAGATGGGGTTTCAAAGGAGAGTAATAAAAATCAGATACCCCATTTGGCCCTGAAGTGTGTTGCAAGATGTACGAGTCGTTCACTGAAATTGGCTTAGTCTCCCTAACCTTTGCCAATGGTTGTGATGCATCACATTAAAGAGAAATGGAAAAACGTGTAACAGCTTTTTCAACCTGTTTTCCCTGAATGAAATAATAGGTCTTAAAATGGCTAGTAAAGAACATTTTGAGACAGACTGTTCCTTTCACAGGTGGGTCTGTGTCGTCCTGGAGATTACGGCTCTGATGTCTCTCACTTAAACCTTCACAAAACCTTTTGCATTCCCCATGGAGGAGGAGGACCTGGAATGGGACCAATTGGAGTGTGAGTATCCCAGTTTTAGCCTTTTCTTTAAAGAATATCCCTCAGTGAATCATTGTTGTCTGTTCACTTAAGGACAGGGTCATGAATGTTATTTGTAAAAACTTCTGTCCTTCTCTGGAGTCGTCATGCACTGATCTCATGCATGGTGAGGTTCATGTGCATTCCCAGATCCTGACTTTTATGTTGGTCCTTCAGTGTGTATGGGAGACCTCTCTCAGCAGTCTGTTTTCTGTGTAAATGCAGAGATGATCTGTGGACTTCAAGGACTGATACTGCATGTAGTCCATAATGCAGAGGTAGTACGCAAACTCTATGAATCTACCTTATAGGGCTGCCATATTCCTTTAAAAGGAAATAGTCTTGCTCTTCTTTGAAAAATCATCTTGATTCAGATAGCTGCACTAGTGTTTTGTTATAGTTTGACAACTGAGAGCCATCCTCCATTGTCACCAGTTATGTTAATAAACCTTTTGTTGAAGAAGACAGGCTGAAGAGGTGAAGAGGAGCTACTGCTGAAACTGTTCAGAAATTATAACAGAGTGACATGTTTAAAATCTGAAATTTTTGTTTTTGTTTTAGGAAGAAACATTTGGCTCCCTACTTGCCCACCCACCCTGTCATCAAAGTACAGCCAGATAAGGATGCGTGTCCTTTGGGTACTGTCAGTGCTGCACCATGGGGTTCCAGCGCTATATTGCCAATTTCCTGGGTGTATATCAAGGTGTGTAGAATTCTGTAAGGAGTATCAGCTGAGGTTCTGGTTTTGTTTCAACAAGTCTGAGGACCACTGGAACCACATGGACAGGTTGAAGAGCAGCCTGTCATGTTTGCACAAACTGAAGTGCATGTGGCTATAGCATGGTCATAGGTTATTTACACCCTTTGAACCTCTTTTGTTCTCCAACTCCTGCTTTCCAGGTAGGAAAATGGAACAGCCTATTGCTATATGTTGCAGTAGGAAAGGGTGGCAGGCAGACTGCTTGATTCTTCTGTCTCTACTCTGTAATAATTCTTGAGACAAGCGGACACAAGCAGAAAGTTACCATCAGACTTGCACCTCCACTGTCTGTAACATCCATGTTTTCATGTTTCAAAGCTTCTTGGTAATTGCTGTTCTTCCAGGAACATTTTTGGTTGTATGCTGCAGTGTAGTTATATTTGACTAGTATGTAAAATTTAACTTTCCAAAATCTATTTAATAGAACTTGAATTCCAGGTCATTTCACTGAATTTGAAAACTGAACTTAGGTTTGGCTTTGGATGTTTGACAGCTTGGTCAGGATCTATATAATTTTTTAATGCCTTGCAGTTCAGTGATAAGCCTGCAAATATTTGATTGCATATGTAGAAGTATTCAGCCAACAGAGATGAGTGCAAATTCAAATTCTGCATGAGAAGAGGGTGTGCTGGGTCCCTCTGAGCAATATTTGAAGCTTTGAGTGAGAGAAAGAATTGGAGTAGTGAACAGTGTCAGAGTAGCCAGTTTGATACTCTAAACCTGGAAACTTCCACCCCCAGGTAAAGCAGCTCTTCTGGATCTTGAAATGAGCAAATAGGAGCTGGTGTAACTCCCACTGTGTTTTTTCAGCTGTGGGTATAGTCACTTGTGGCTGTCAGTTGCTCGCTATTACAGAATCCTTAAGCTGCAGTAAATTTTTAAAGTGAAGGTGACACAATGCAATGTGTCATCTGTTTACACTTTTGGGTTTCTCTTTTGCCAACTTAATTCCTTGGTGCAGTGTGAGTGAGTTCAATCACAGCTCAATTCCAGCACCATCCTCTTGCAGTGCTTAAGCAAGGGCAGCTGTGTTCATTTGGCTCTGGCGTTTGTTAAAGCACAGTATCTACCACCTGTGACATGGGACCAGCAGGTGGAGAGGAGTTGCTGGGCTCATCTGTGCAGACAGCACACAGACTTTTTGATAATCTATCCCTGGGCATAAAGATGGTGACAGATAGGATGTGCAGTCCTTACAAGTGTGCAGAGGACATCATCTTGGGTTCTGCCCACTTTCCCTTATTCACTTCAGAGCTTCTCATTTTGAAGGACAGGTTTGGTTTGTTCCTGTTCAAGCAGAAACTCTTGCACAGTAAGGAGTCTCATAAAATATGTATACCATGGTTGTTCTCAAGTAATATGCAGTGCTTCTTTGTGAGTGTAGTGGAAAAGAGTGTGATAGCAGGGTGGCTGAGTTAAAACTAGCTGGATGCATTAAAGTGATTTTGTCTGTCATGCTTGCCAGCACCAAACCACACCTTGTTGCCTGAGAGCGTTTCTTTTTGTTATTCCTCTTTCAGACAATGGGAGCAAAGGGTCTGAAACACGCTTCTGAGATTGCTATACTAAATGCAAACTACATGGCAAAAAGGCTAGAGAAGCACTACAAAATCCTTTTCAGGGGAGCAAGAGGCAAGTATTGAGACAACCTGTTTTGTACTTTGAAGCTCACTTTCTTTTCCTAGTGTAGAAGTTGGCTTGCAATATGGTTCTTTTTTTTTGTGCTACATCTGCTGCTGTGGAGGTATTGCAATGAAACTGAGATGGGAAATACAAGAAAAATTTCCTGGTTTTAATTAGATGAAATGATGACAAAAGACAAAGTAAACTTTGGCATCAGGTTGTTCTTCTTGAAGTCTAGTAGCAGATACATGAACAGCAGAAAAAGCAGAAGCAACAAAGTTCAGATCTACAAATCTGACACAAAAAATTAAGAACTGGAAGCAATTTTTGTGCCTGTACATTCCTTTGCACACATCCTCAGAAAAACCAAAACAAAAAGCCAACCAACAAAACCAAAACAAACCCACAAACAAACAGGCAAAAAACCCAACAGATTTCTCTCGTTTCCACTCTTTATTCTTTGTGAGTGGAAGGAGAAATCCATTGCCATTGCAATTTATTTCAGCTATATTCTAGTTCTCTTGCTATAGCTCTCCAATCTTGCATCAGGACAGAGGTAATGAATAAGAGTTGAAATAATTATCTGTTAGAGTAACTATCAGAGAATAATATTTTGCTTGTTTAATCTGAATGACATCAAATAACATTTGAATACAGTATGTATACCTTTCAAAATTTGTCAAAATACAACACCTTGGGTAAATCTGAAGGTTGCACTTAGCAGAAGCTTCAAATTTTTAAGAATGTAGCAATGAAATGGAACTAGATTATCCAGGATCATGGATATAAATTCAGATAACTTAAGTCTTTAGACTGTCTGTAGCACCAGATTTTAGCTCTACTCTGGCATACCATTGAACTGATTATCTTGTACCTGGCATGTTAAAGATAGCCTAAAACCTAAATCTTCTTGGGTCACTGACAAATCCAGTTGTTTTTTTTTTTTTTTTCAGAGTACATGTAAATTATACTGTCATCACCCTTTCCTACTTGGAAAGGATGTGTTCTTAGTATGATGTGGGACTCAGAGAGCCAGTCTTCAAATACTAAGTTGTATATCTCTTACCTGATAATATCTCAGGTTGGAGTTTTAGCCCAGTTGATGGCTTTTTTAAAATTTATCTTTTTGCCATATTCTGCACAAACCCAATCTAAATAGACTGTTAGGTAGATTTCATTTTTTCCCTAGTAAAAAAAACATAGCATACATTTTTCTGTTTTCAGGTTATGTAGCCCATGAATTCATTCTGGATACAAGACCTTTCAAAAAAACAGCAAACATTGAAGCTGTAGACCTTGCTAAGAGACTTCAGGATTATGGTAAGCCTTTTTCTTAATACCAGAAACATAAGTTAGAATTTCCTAAGTCTCTTCTAAAGGAAGCAAGAAACATTCTAGTCCTGCTCATATGGATGGTAAATATATCACAACCATTTCAGGTCTCCTAAAGGAGACTCCATTTTAGGGCTGGAGTCAAGAACTTAGTAAGATCTTAAAAAGCAGGACAATAGCATTTAAACATTTCCATCCTGGTACAGTTTGTTCTGTACACATGCTCTAAAGAATCTGGTCATGGGCATTCTTTGGCTGCCAGCCAAGACTCTGCCTCTAACACATATGCATACGAGCTGCTGAAACCCTAACTAGTCAGTGAAATAATCCAAAAACCAGCTACAATACCAAAAAATCCCACTCTTGTCTGCTCTTTAAGTCAGTTGTTACAGCCTGAAATGGCATCCACTTTAAATAGATTTTTCAGTAGGGATGAACGTAAGTTACATGGGTAAGTTTAAGTTCATTCCACTGCAACTGAAAGGGAAGTGCTGAGAAACCGTAATCAGCAGTAGCAGGAAGGGAAAAAATTGAGACCACCTTTTCCTTTTACCTTGTTTACCTGGGCATAATTTTATACCTGTCTCACTTTGCCACTCAGCCTGTCATCAGAAGGTAAAGTGACAAAAGGCTTCTACTAAAGTGAACGGCAGAAACAGAAAGAATCCTGGAAAGAAACAATATACTTTTGGCTGAATAGTAACAAAACAAGAGAGCAGGTTTTAAGAGCGTTTCATTAAATCAGTGTGTGACTCTATTGTAAAGAAGACCATGGCATTCATGACTTTACAGTGTCAAAAACTAAGGTCTTGCCTCTACAGTATCCTGCCAACACTACCAGCAAGGTCCTGTGAAGATTACAGAAAGGGTTGAACTTCTGTGACTCAGTTGCAAGCTAATGCATTAACTCAAAACCTATTGTCAGTGAATGATGCCTTCTGTTGTCAGTGACTGATTTCTCCTTTATCAGGTTTTCATGCTCCAACCATGTCCTGGCCAGTGGCAGGGACACTTATGATCGAACCAACGGAGTCTGAAGACAAGGCAGAGCTGGACAGATTTTGTGATGCAATGATCAGTATTAGGCAGGAAATTGCTGAAATAGAGGAGGGCAGGATGGACCCCCAAATTAACCCACTAAAGGTAAAATGGCACGTAGAGCCATCTAGAGTTACCAGCATCAGCTCAGCCCCAAAAACTTAAGGAAGACTACGTGATCTGGCTTCCTGGTCTTTTGGTACTCTCAAAGATAACTGTGTACAACAGTGAACACGTGACCTTATTGAAATTTGACTTTTTTAGGAGCCTTAAACTTCTTCCAATTTGAATTTTGGCTTTTGCAAAGCAGGAGTTTTGCCTCTTCTGACAGACCAGAGGAAGTTCTTTATGCCAGCATGTGATATACAATTTTTGAGGCCATCTCAAAGTGGCAAAGTATAGAAGCTTATTTATCTGGTTTAAGAAGGGGAGTGGAATGACTTTAAAACTAACAGTAAAATAATTAATTATTTTAGCAACTGCAACACAGAACTGCTGTAAGCTCATGTTCTGTCCAGCTTTTGTAATGTACTGACTTGTTATGTTTTGAGTGTATTTAGTGAAAAGCTGGAAGTATATTCAAATGTTGGGTAGTATCTTCAGGTAAACTGAAAAAACCAAAACAAGCCAAAAACAGATACTGATTTGCTTCCTGTTTTAAATGTGCCTTTTTTACCCCAGATAAATGCTATTCTAAAGAGTCTCCAGACAGTAATTATTTGATAATTATTACAGATTAGTTTAGTAACTTCATGTCCTAACATGTCTTTTTGCTTGTAGATGTCACCACATACATTGAACTGTGTCACTTCTTCCAAGTGGGATCGTCCTTATTCCAGAGAAGTGGCAGCATTCCCACTGGTAAGTAAATAATAGGATCCTAGTGCCTCAATGGGCCAGTTGGAGATGAAATAATCTCGGAAGAATAAAAACATCAGACCCGTTTTTGCTGCTGCTCAGTTTTTATCTGCATGAGCTCTGCAGCAGTTGCATGAGTTTTGTTTCCCAAGACACGGAAAAAAAGTCTCTACACTTGAAGTACAAACTTAGGTTTCTAAACCTTGGCACTTTGATAATTGGATCTTCCTATTGGAAACAGCAGGTTCAGTTCTGACATTACTGCACCAGCAGTTCCCAGTAGAGAGTCCCACATCCTGACAATTAGAGGTCTGCTCCAAGAGGCAGAGTCAGGGTGGGGCAAGCCACACCTCTGTAACACATCTGCAGAGGTCAGCTTGGAGCTGGATACATCAGATTTCTTCAGACCACAACATAAAATTGCCTCCACAATCTTAACAGCTAAATATATGTGTCAGTGATTTTTCTCACCTAAAAATTAATTGCATCTTATTTTATTGGTACTTGCTGTTTCAAAGAGGAATAATTGAACTGCACCTGAGAAGTCTGCTCCCTTGTTTTATGTATTACAACTACAGCACAGATGTTGGTATTCTCCTCTGCTTTTCCTCAGTTCCTGTCTATAAGACAGTAACTCAAAGGGTCATAGTTTTCTTTTATCTCATGGAAACTGCTTCTGTGCAAGCATTTAGGAAGACATACTTAAATTTTCACTGAAGTTTAACTACTCTTTCCATCGCCAACTCTGTTATACTTGCTTGCTAAATTTCAAGGGCTGCAAATGGATTGCAGTATGACCTCACTTATTTAAAAAAATCCCACTTTCCCAGCATTTGTCATTCTTAAGGCTTCTAATGTCTGTTACAACTGTGTAGATTTCCTCGGCAGAAAATTTAAAATAGTTGGGTTTTTTTTTTTTTTTTTTCCTTCTGTACTTAGCCATTTGTAAAGCCTGAAAGCAAGTTTTGGCCCACGATTGCACGCATTGATGACCTCTATGGAGATCAGCATCTGGTTTGTACGTGCCCACCGATGGAAACCTACGAATCTCCCTTTTCTGAACAGAAGAGAGCATCTTCATAAGCCTGCCTTGAGCTGCCTGGATTTCTGAGTCTGTCAGGAGGGTGGCCTCCTCCTCCCAGACCTGATTGGGGATATATACTGTGTATATTCTGGATAATCACCATCTTTGTTAATTGAATCACTGCTAGTTAAAATGTAAATACAATCAGTGCATTAACTGTAAACAAACAGTGATTGTTCACAAGCAGTTGATGTTGAAGTTGCCTGGATTCAGCATTTTGTCAGTTTTGTGGTAAAATTTTAACAATTAACAGCCTATTTGCAAAGTGGCATGGAAGACGTGGTTTAAGTAGAAAATTTGCATAGGGCAATAGTAATGAATATTAACTGCAGGAGTAATTGTTTATATTTTGTAAAAAAAGATGAAGTAGATTGTTTAATTTACTTCATGTATTACCACTGGCATTGCTAGTGTTAATATTTCATACTGTTTTTTTTTACCTACCAATGTTAGTACTCTAATAAAAATGTTCAGAATTTTAAGTGTTTTCATGTTCTGGGTTTTAACTTTCCAGTTGGATTTATCCAACAAAGCAGTACTATAGAGCATGAGTTCTGATTTGCTAGAATTGCCATAGGAGAAACAGATTTTACACAAGGCAAAATACTGGCAGAGATAAATATTGAAATGAATCTCTGGTATTTTTAAAATAAGGTAGAATGTTAAGTTTTATTAAATCAGTAAAAAACTTAACTTTATCTACATCACGTCAGTTTCTCCTTGTAGTTCCATTTAATCCTCTCCTCTTATTCTGGAGAAGGCATGAAACAGATTTTCTAGCAGACTGTAAACTGCTTAGTATGAGTTGGAGCTTGTCCAACACATTATTCTCTTTCCACAGTTTCTCAAATATCTTACTTTAGATACTGTCTTTGGTTTATAGGGTGCACTCAGACTGCCTTGTTTTGTCATGTAAGTTTGTGTAAAAACAGCCTTAACTCTCTCCCTCCAAGAATACCAGCAACACCCTGGGATGGAAGCCCTGCCAGGACACACAATGCCACATTCAGTCACTCGGTTGCCAGCACGCAGGCCTTAAACTGCTGGAGCCTCTTCTAATCTGTTCCCAGACAAACTCATAAAAAACCTGCTGCTCTCACCAGTCACACAGACCAACCATGCACATTACATTGAGTACATCTGAAAGGAACCTGAGGGCTGGTCTGTGCAGAGCCACTTGTGTTTGATGCAAGTGAGCATCCCTGTAAAGGAGCATTCACTCAGCCACACAAAGCAGGGTTTTGGTGAATGAGGAAGCAGGTGCTGGGAAAACACTCAAGACTGCACTTGAGTGCAAGGTTTTCCACCTTGGAACCAGCACCTCTTCTTGAAGGGCAACCTGCACACTCATGCCTGGGAGCTTGCTTTGAAGTGACAACAGATGAGGCCAGTGCCCACACTATTTTAAGTACTGCATTTCTGTGCCTGTTACAGTGGAAGCTCTGGGACTATCAACTCCTGTATGACTTCAGTGGAAGCTTTAACTACACAAAGACTGCAGGAGAAGGGAGACAGGAATGGATTTCAATAAAGAAATCTTAGCTTAGAGACCAGTTCTGATGTGAAAAGCTGCACTTACGTCCTAAAATGTCTAAATACATAGTGACAAAAATTAGAACATTATACTCTGGAATTTAGGATTGAAAAAGGCATCTTTGCATAGCTACAGATACAGCACTAGAAGTGTAAAAAACTATGATCAAAAAACACTCCAAACTTGTAATGGGGGGGGAAGGACAGTCTTTCTGCATTGCCAGCCTACCTCCACAAAGCCTCACCAAGCTACCTGGATGTTTGTTAATGGCAGTTTCATGTCACTAGCTAGTGACTGTCACTGAAGACGTGTTAAAAAATAATCAGGGTATGTATTTTTATTTAAAGCAGATAATCTCCCATTGTTGACCTCAGGCTGACCAATTTATATCATCAAAAGCTATTCAATGGAAAAAGGCATTAGAAGGGGTAAAATACTTTGCAGCACTCAGCTGTCAAGTAAAAAGCCACAAGACTTGTGTGCTCACTGCACAGATGCAAAGATCATTACAAAGGTAAAATTACATCAATTTTCCACATAAAATACTGAGCTACCATCTTGTAAAACACAGACGTTCAACAGGATGTAAGAATCTATCTAGAGCTCTTTCAAACTGCTTAGCACTGATACCAGCTCGCTGAATGAACAAAGGCTGAACCCTTATTCTAGTAATCACAGAAAAAGCTAAGGAGTTATAAGCAATTTAAATTTTTTCCATATATGACTAGAGAAATAGTACGAGTATTATGTTTTTTGGATACCAATGACATCCTAAGCAGAATGGGAGAGAGAGAGAGAAGTTACTTTGGATAAAGTGACTAAGCCATTAAGCAATTCAACCTGCTGCCATAAAAAAACCACACTGCTGCTGGTTTGTTACTGCACCATGCTAAGGGCAAGATCATAAATTACTCAGAATTAAATACATACTTCCATATGTACTTCTATAAATGCCTATTTTATAAGCTACTGGATGTCATTTCAGCCCTGTGCCTCTTAGGAGAATTTCTGAATAACCTGTGGGGGGCACCCAAAGCTCCCACAGCAAGCTGGCTGCAGGACAAGGAAGGGCAGCCTCCAACTCCACTGCATGGATGGAGCAGTAACAAGATTCCCTTAAACACTCAGCAGGCAGCAGAGAAGCCACATAACAGCCACTCTCACAGAGTGTGAGCCCGTGAGTATCAATGTCAGGTTGGGCTTCTTATGCAAGCCCACCTAAAGAAAGCACTGAGTAATTTGGAAAAATAAAAAATAAAAAAAAAAGCATATAAAGATCTTATAAAGTAAGTGGATAATAGTAAAAAAAAATTAGCAACTTTCTGAATCATAAAATATTTAATAAGGTATATGTTTTGGTGGGATATATTGGATATAAAATTTCACAACATGAAGCGGTTTGAACCCTTTCCAAGCTAGCACTGCCTTCAATGCTGTGTAGATGTATTGCCATTGATACAAGACCTACTAAAAGCATACAGTTAACTAATACAGAAGTGGCTTTTTTTATATGAAATATTTTTTACACAACTAGAGTGTCTTGAATACTCTTGTTAAGTGCAAAAAACACAGATCACTTCACACTAATGCAGCAACAATGCATTCATATTGTTCTCATTAGTCATTAGTAGTCAACTTGCATAAGATACAAGAAAAGCACAAGGAAGCTCACAAAAATAGACTAAAAATCAGCCTTTTCTTGCAAAAAAATACAGCATAATAGAACAAAAAGACAAAAAAGGATTACGCACACCACAAAATTTGCTGTTCTTTAATCCAGCTGGTGTAAGTGCTGATTCTAGGGTTTTTTTGCTGTTTTTTGTGGGTTTTTGTTTTGGGTTTTGGGATTTTTTTTTGTGTGTGTGTAAATCAAACCACGTGGACCAGGCACAACTAATATTCAGGAGGCAGTGTGTAGCTAAAACTTCACTAGCATTTTGATATCCCCATGATTTTTTTTTCCTCTGTCCTGAGGTAGTTACAAAAAAAACCAAATCATAAATTAAGCATCAGCTAGGCCAGTAAGAGCTGAGGCTTTTCTTTTATTTTTTTTTTTTTTCTTCAAAAACTATTATTTTAACTGGCCAAAACTACCCTTGATGTTAAAAGCCCAGAATTGGAGTTCTCTCTACACCAAAAAAGATGGCTATGAGGGGCAGAGGGTTAGTTGCTTCAAAGTGTGACATGTATTGAGTCCCTTCAAGCCAGCTGGTCCACTGTTGGATTTCCCATGTTTATTCTCCTTTACTCTCTGTAAAGTCACTGGGAGAAGAAGAGAAGGATCTGAGCACATCATCGTCCTTTACTGTATCCGGGGAAGAACTGGTCCAGTAGTGTCTGCAGGATCTTGTTGGGGACCATGGTGTACCCCTTCCCCAGGTCATAGCGGCAGGCAGGGCAGGTGAAGACCTCGGCTCTGAAGGAGCGCTGTAAACAGCTCTGGGACACACAAGGACAGAGAAGGGAACTGTGAGAATGGTGCTTCAGACTCACAGCTTCTTCACCAGCAAAAACTAAGGAATCACTATAAAGCCAAAGACACCATCCGTTGTACCACCAGGAAAAAAAAAAAAAAAAAAAAAAAGGAAGTCATTACCAAGCCCTCTGGTGCCTAACGCTGCCTCTGAGATTAAAGTGTCCTGAGAAAAGAACTCCCGCTCTGGGCTGGGAAGTGAGGCACCGAATTTCAGAGGAATTGACACAAACCACTACTGAGATGTCCCTTTCATTCCCAATAGTGCCTTCCGGCCAACCAGTGCAGCTTCCTTCTTGCTCCACAGGGAGACTGCTGCAGCTTTCCAGACTTTCAGTTTAAGAGGAAGGTGAGCATACCAGGTATGTTGTTAGTGTAAGAATCCCCATCTTCCTAAGCAGAAGAGATTCAGTTTAGCCTTAAAGACTTAATGAGAGGAACACAATCTCCAAGATACCTGCATTAGCTCTGTCCTCCTTCCTATGCAACCACAGCAACCTGCAAATAGCCCAAGTATGTGAGCTGAATATCAGAAATTTATCAGCAATAGCAGCCTAATATCAAACTATTCCTTACAATTTTAACTGGATGTTATTTTGTGTTCACAAATATTTACTGACCACATTCTGTATTTTCTGAGTTTGTTGCCAGTCAGCTTTCTCTTCTCCATTGCTTTCCAATTTCTGTAATTCTAAATTTTAACCCCTTCATAATAATTTTTATTCACTTTAAGGGGCCACAATCATTCTGTGTGTGCAGGCCATTCATAACAACCCAGTAATTTTTACTGAAGCTGTACATTTTTTCTTCAACAGTAAACTTACATTATTGAATATTGTAGGGGGGTTATAACAGCCTGAGTCCTTCTAGGCTCTTAGGCAGAAATACGAGGTATTTAGGCACAGTTCCAATATGCACAATTCTGCACATGATTCTCTGCACCCCTGTGCTACAAAAATTAACTCCAGTACAAATGGGTTTCCAAACTCTTTAGATTCTTGTCAAGATTTTAAGATACATGAGCCACAAATGGACTTCTGTGACCCTTCTACCAAACAAAAAGTGTGACAAGAATAGTAAGATTTACTCCAAATAATACCAACTAATTCTCTTGTATTTACCCCTCATTCTTGCTACACCTCTTATTAAGAGTGCTAAACAATTATAAAATCTGGTTTTATTCTGTAACTATGTAAAATTAAATTATTTTTACTGTACCAACATCTAGCTACTGGACCAAACCAGCCCCTTACTTAATTCCACCGAATGCAAGGGAATGACAGGACTGGTAAATTTCACTCATTATGTCTATCAGGGACTATGCTAAATCCACTTGTACTCTTTATTACATAAAATTAAGGTTACACAGCAATCGCTGAATGCAAACCTGCTGCATGTTTCTGTTCAGTACTTTAGGCAATAATTACTGTCTTTATAAAATACATGTATGGCTCTAGTGATTTGTGTCTCAGAGCCAAGGGAACAGCCTAGAGAAATATTGAATTTATTCTTACTTTGCAGACATTGTGGAGGCACTCTGTTGTCACTGGTTGGTAAACCAGCTCCTGGCAGCAGACACACATAAAGGATTGTTCCAGTTTCTTCAGAAAATTCTAGGGTAGGGCAATGGGGTAAAAAAAAAAAAGACAAATTCTTTTACTGTTCTTGTAAAAACAACTCATTATATAAAGATGATGAATTTCCAGAAGTTCTCTAAGTCCTCAAAATCCATCAGAGCAGTTTTCTAAAAGTAACCAGGGAGCAGGTCTGTGACTGCTTAATTGTCCTGCTCTTCCACAAATCAGAGAACTCATGTTTTAAAGATTAGTTACTTGCTGGTATGACTATTGTTACATAATTAAACAGACCAGAGGGCCCCTCATGCCTGAATCTCAGCTTAGGTTAGAATTTAGAAAAATTGTGTTAAGTAACTGCTGCTAGAAATTCGCATGTCCCTGGTAGATGTCTGCTTCTCTGGCAAGGGAACAACTTCTGCAAAGGAAACCACTTCTGCACCCCCTCCTGTGCTTATGGATTATGGCTACCTTCATGGCTTCTCCTCAGGCCAAATTCTCTGCAGTGTGTAAATCAACCTCCCCAGATTTTAAATCTTCTCAAGGCATCTCTGAGGAGTCTCAAGATGAACTTGTATCAGGTGTTTTACACACATAAGCAAGCTCATCTCTGGCATGTCAGTGATCTCCAAATACCTCAAGAATACAAGCCCAGGTATAGAAATCTACAGGTAGTAAAAATATTGCTCTTTGTAGTAATTTTTAAAACACCAGATATATGTTAAACCACATCTTATTTAGTTAAAGGAGAAGGTTATTATTTCAAGCAGAAAGATACATATTTTCACAGTAGCCACCCAAAGCTACTGTTGCCTTTGGTGACAAACAAAGGGAAATCTTAGCAAAATTGTGGGTAGGAATCTGTAGAAAAATTACCTCTCAGTAACTTAACCACTTTTAAATTACTGTTTTCTCCTTTTCACAAACCAGTATCTCTATTGTCTGTCATCATGCACAGATTTAAGAGCTCTAATTCCTTCTAGCCATTACAGACACTGGATACAAGACAGATAATGGAGAATAACTTTACAGTCCTACGTAAAGACAATTGCAGCAGCATTATAGCAAAAATTATAACTAAAGTTATAGATGCTTTTCCTGTTACAGAAACACTATACGCAGCCACCAGTAATTCTCAAATAAACTAATTATATCCATTTTCAGATATCCATTTTCCAACCAAGGGTTTGATTTTCACTGACTTGAGATCTATCAAGTTATTTTAACATCTTAGTGCCTTGATGTCCTGAGCAAAAGAGCTGAAATAACTTTGCACTTGACATCAGTATGACTAAGTACACAGAAAGATGCTGTATTTCAGGAGATACTCCTTTTGTGGACTTTTTATACTAGTGACTATAGCCTCTTCAATCTTGAGCTATTGTTGCTATGTACTTGACATTTAGAGGAAAAAAAAAAGTATTTTCTCCCTTACTTGAGGTTCCTTAAGGTCCTTACAAAGCTAGATAACATAGATCTGGATGAAAATTTTTCATTTCACATCTAAATCTGAAGATGAAATACCTTCTATGTTCTTAAATACAATAAACTAGCTGTATTTTTTTCTCAAAATTATTTACTCTCTAAACACAAAGTAGTGGCCAGAGCCATCTTTCTTCATATCTGATTCCGTGCTTCAGGACAGCACAAAAATACATTATTAATTTCAGAGAAAACACACTCCCTTCAAAAATGAAAAGACCAAAAAAAAGCCACTTCTAACTTAAAAATGTTTCTAAGCAAGAAAAGATGGCTATTATACAGGTGTAAACTTAGCATGACACCAACAGCAAACTGTACAAGCAAGGACTATTCACTTGAAATATAAGTCTTAGAAATAAAAATAATGCTAGACACAGTCTAAGTAAAGAAAAAATTCAACAAGCAAACCAGGTTTTAAGAACGACTCAAGATTTCTCCTAGCAGTCTGAAGAAATGGCAAACATTAAAAAATTTGCATGCAGCAAACATACTGGTCCTTCCTTAAGAGAAGCAAGCACTTCATCCCACAGTTTCTGGTTCATACAGTCTTCTCTAATCAGCCATTGCTGCTCTTGGGTCAGCTGGAAAGCCTCTCCTTTCCCTCCATCTCCCATCCTCATGGCTTTGGGTGTATTCGTAGGTTCCTCTATACCTGCTTAAGATTATGACCAACAGATGCAGTAACAGAGTAGGGTGTTAGTCTGAGCTAATGAAAGGGGAAGACAAAACTGTTTCTAGAAGGCTGAAACATGGATTACATTCATGAAATGAAGCAACCAAGTCCCTGCTCCAGCTCCTTCTGTTCCACAATGTTTTGGACTGCAGCACACAGCTGCATTAAAGATCCCTGCACTGCCAATCTACTACAGAACATGTGCCTATCAGCTTACATTAGTATCACAGAATCACAGAACGACAGTATTCCAAAAAACTTCACAGTTCTGCAAAGTTTTCATGCTACTGGTGTAATAAACGTAACATGACAAACTTTGCTGAATGCTAAAAAAGTAAAAAGAAGTAAACAGAAGTACCATTATCAATTGTCCTTTTCTGGTTTCCATTACTCTGGCTGGCTGGTTCCTGTTTGACAGTGAGCCTCTTAACCTTGTCTTTCTTCTCCTTACTAGCCATGGCTTCCAAATAACCTTCTGGATACTAAAAAAAAAAAACCACAAACCAAAACATACATATTGAAACAGTTAAAAATACTTTTTAAAACCGTACCTGATAGAGAAAACATGTACATTAGTACCTATTACTAAGAAAGTGTGGTCAAGTCAAATAATCTAACCCAGACTGGACTGTGTTAGAAGGAACCCAGAGCCATATCTATTCCCTTGCAACTACACAGATGAGTTAGGCAAGGCTGGAGATGGTGGAATGCTGTAAGATAAAACTGTTGCCTTGGTGAGAACAGAAACAAGTATGTTAATTCCTTCCATCTTTCATGGATTCTGCAGTACCCAAGTCCTCATGGTCAGTTTAGTTCTGTGCCTGAAAAGAAACTCCTCAGTCATGCAGAGAGAAAAATACATAGAAACGCTCAGTTTTTTCAGTTTCTCAGATGGATTCAGCTGCAACAATAGTCTCTTGTAGAAATTCATCCCAAAGGATGACAATACTGGATTGAAACTCTGAATTTTCCAATCCTTACATGCAATGCAATTCACTGCCAAGGCAGAAAGCTTCATCTACTGTTCCTTCTGCTCTGTTGCTACTACAGGATTCTTCCTGTCTGCAGATAAACTGCAGTGGTTTGGGGCATTAAATCCTTTCACAGCGAAGTACCAGAGGAAAATGTGGCTATAATTTAACTGATGCCTATTCGGGGAACCTGTTTCCTGGAACTGAGAATAAAAACAATCCTGAGGGTCCTGATTCAAACCTGTACACTCAGACCCAGTTTCTTTGATCGCTCCATTCCTTCTGAAGTCCAAGGTGCAGGCTCGATGTCATCTCTCCTCAGAAGGTAGCGCCAAACTAAAAACCCACACTTTCCAATTTCCGGCCAATATTTCACCACCTAAAGAACAATATAAAATTACTGCCATTATTTTATCACAAGCCAAACAAACACATATAGTCATACTTCAACTGTTCAAGAAGAAATGAGAACATTAAGTTAGGCATTACTGTTCTTCTGCAGCTCTTCCCTTAGGCACAAAATTTTAGGTTCTTTTTATAAATACAGTGCTCTTAAAAGGCACGCACATTTATTTCAGATGCTAAGAAATCATTAAATGCACAAAGTGCTGAGACACAGATGAAAAAATGAGGAAATAATTTGATGTCCAGAGATGAATGTGACTCAGTAAGCCCATATAAAGGAGCTTGCACATTCACCTTTATATATCCTACTGTGAGTGATGTCCTATTATTACCGCTCCGAATAATTTTATTTCAGTTCTCTGCAGAATAAGATAAGGCTAAAAAGCTACGATGGAGAAAAAAATATTTCTTTTAAGTATTGACAAAGAATGTGGAACGTAACATATATGAGACTTTTTAAAACAGCTGAAGAAAAGTGTTATGTTGCACTCAGCAGAAATCAGAATACCTTGTAAATGCCATCATATCTGTTGCCCTCCTCTGGAGCATATTTGCTGATTCGCCGTCCTTTTGAACTGCGAACTACTCTGACTGGCTTACCAGCTCTCCAGTTCTTAGACTCTGCTCCATTTTTGTCATCCAGTGGGGCATCACAGTTAAGGGCCAGTGCCCTGGAAAGAGATTTAAAACCTTCATAAACTAGCCTGCTTCACACAACAGATCATTGAGAATTAATACATCTGACATACCAATCTTGTACAATTATGCCTTATCAAGCAGCATAGAACTCTTCAGTGTATTCTTTTTAACAAGTGCAGAACTGATGGAAGCCATGAGGTGCATGTTACCATGTATGGTAAGAAAAAAAAAATGGCAACATGAAATATATTGCCATCATGGTTCCAGATGAAAGCTGAGCTGAAAGTGCTAAATAAAACAAACCAATTCTGAAACATGGATTACATTCATGAAATGAAGCAACCAAGTCCCTACTCCAGCTCCTTCAGTTCCACAATGTTTTGGACTGCAGCACACAGCTGCATTAAAGATCCCTGCACTATCTATTAAATTAATAGATTTAATATTCCTTGTCTATGAAGATAAGGCCTTCCTAAATAGCATTGAGGATTTTAAAAGAAAATTATGCTAAAAGTCAAGCTTTCCCTATCTCTAGTCTCCATTAACTACAGATTTTAAGGCTGTTTAATTGTGTATACAAGAGTAACAAATATGATGAAAAACACTATAGAGAAAAAAGTACAAAATTACTACTCTAAAAAAATCTAAGTAACTCACATCTCACACATAATACAGATATTTCTCAGAGCAGGAGTTAATCATAGTAGCTAACTCAAGGACAAGCTTTATCCAATTTATACCTTTATCCACTATCTACATGAAACCCTCTTCTGGAAAGCTGGAGAAAGACAGGAGGAATACCTACTACACCAAGCTGCCAGAACGAGCCATCATTTTAATGCCACAGCTGAGTGGACTAGGGGTGGGAAACACTTCAAAATCAGACTCAAACCAAACCACGGATCTCAGAATAGAAGAAACAGTATGTTTCATAAACAGCCAGAGGCCAAATATGAAACCCACACTGTACAGAATGGTAAGACACGAGCATACAGTGCTGTTCTCCAAGTTGTTTCTTACATAAAAACATAACTTAAAGCTGAAAAATATCTGGACAAGCAAAACACACATTCAGCTACATAGAACTATCATAATTTTCAGTATGACAGTGCTTGAAAAGTTGTATCAAAATCAGTAACTGAGGACAGCACCAAGCATACAAGCACTTGAAAAACTACAAGACCAGCTTTGCCACTTCTCATTTTTTAAAACCAGACAAATGCTGAGATGCAGAATTCCAGTTTTTAATTCTGTTTCCTAAAGCAAGCCTGCTCTGTTCACTAAATATCCTTGAAAACCTATTGCTTAAACCTACTTCCATCATCCTTTCCTCCTTGTTTATGTTCACTTCACATCCCCTCTTCTCTCCCTCCCTCCTTCCCTTTCTCATCAGCCTATTCAGCCTTTTCCTCCCTCTACTCTAAGCTTAAAATAATCCCCTTGCATTCTGCGTACAGCTACAGATATGTTTAGAAGCATACCTAGCAAAGAAAATATCTCAGGCAGTCTCAGCATCCCACAGGTATTAAGTGGTCAGTTGCATAACAGAGATTATGCTCTTAGAAATAGAGTAAGATGGAGAACTCTTTGTTCAGGCAGGCTTTTGGAAGACATAAAACCACTGTAAGCAGATGTCTAATTCATCTTTTGGACACATATTTCCTCTTTCAAGCACATATCTTTTCATAAAGCACTAATTCCTTTCTTTTAGTAGAAAACTACAATGGAAGAAAAGGCTAGCAAAATAGGAAAAAATTCTTCTAACATGGAAAAACAAACATTTTTTCTAGTAACATTTCATAATCAATTTAACCATTGAAGAAGAATAGAAAACATCCACTGAGGAGTTTTGACATACTTCTCATTATAGGAAATCAGAGTCCTCTGAAGGCAATTGTACAACAATTTCAACCAGAGACGTAACTACGAGCTCTACAAGCAATACTGCAACCTATTTCCATGAAGTGCCCATTTCTTTAAATAACCATAACACAATGCTTGATAAAATCTGATGTTTACAAAACTGAATTCAATGTACAGGAGTAAAGGAGTATAGCAAAATGTTACTTTTCAATAAAGCACTGCAACACAGCTCTTTGTTTGGAAATAGTTTTCAATTTCATCTTCAAAACTTACCTATTCATGTGTGTCAATGTCTGATCAAATGAATGCTCTCCAATCCTTTTATTGCCAGAAAGATCTCTACCTCCACTGCCAGTGTAAGTGAATTCATCCCCTCGATCCTGTGCAAGAAGATTATCCTTTGTTGTAACACTTCAAACTAAAGAAACTCTATTTTTAAAAAAATGCAATTTCATTTGCTCTGTGTACTCTGATGGAGAAAAACTATCATCCAAGGCATGGAAAGATGTGTTTTTAATTTCAGCATCACTGACCTTTTACAGTAGTTGTGCCAACACAAAGCTACTGCTCTGGATGGAACATATTACTCAGAATATTCTTACGAAAAAATTGCCTGTCTTAAAAAATCGTACTTTTGCATCTTAAAAAAAACACTGTTGAGGAGAAAAAAATCTGAGGATGGAAAAACATTCTATCAAGTGGTCACTTGCTCTAGAAATGCTTGTAAATATATAATACCAGGGATGGATCACTTCTGCTTGTAAGTACTAACGGCTCTGCCTTACATGCAGGGCAGGTGCTTAATGCAGTAACAGAGCCAGCTCTTCTGAACTAGAAAGAGCTTCAGTTCATTTAGATTCACATTTTTTAAGTTCTACATATAATTCTCTTTGAAGCATGGTTAGTAACATTTTTTACTATGAACCTTAAAAATAGTCATAATCTAAATACATATAAGTAAAGCCAGTATTACAATTTTTGTTAGGAAATGGGTCATAGATATTAATATTGTTCCTAACAAATTCCAATACTTACAGAAATATATATATATTCTACAAGTATATTTAATATGATATCACCTTGGAGATCCAGATTTTGTACAAATCATGAAGCAACATGGTGTAGCAGATAAATACATAGTAGGAGTACAATGTTTATATTAATTTTTATAGCAAAAATCTGAACATACTTGTATGCAGTAGTAAAATTCAGTCAATTTCTTACCACTATTAAAAGTCTGACATTATTAAGGATCCAGTGCAAGACTGTTACAGATATTTCATGACTGACAATAGCAGAAAAAGAAAAAGTTAGAAAGAAATGTTGGTTGAACAAGACCATTGATTAATTACAGAAATTATATTTATTTTACTCTGTGTTGGGAAAACCTAACAGAAATTCTGCAGTATACAGAGTTATTTCTCACCCAAAATTTATCTAGACATAAGGTAAAATAAGGTATCATATAATTGAGCTATAATGAAGTGTTCAGCGATCACCAAGGCAAAAAAAATGCACTGATACACAAAGGTGGTTATGATAATAGTACTATGAGTGAGGATGAATTTACTTAATGAATCAGGCCTGTGAAAAAAAATTACATTTTAACACTAAGTAAAGAAGTATTGCCGAGTTCATAACATCAGAAAGAGGCATCTTGGAAAGTCATGAAACTGGAATGACTTGGGTTTCGTGAAAAAACCAAAAAAATGAATACATATTCATCGTGTGCCAGAGCCGGGGAAACTGCTGAGGTAGTTTTTTGACACACATGCAGAAATGAACCAAAACTGGAAGGTGATGTTCCCCTCTCTTTGGACACAAATTTTTAGACAAATATTGAAATAACATATGTAGAAAATGTTTAAAAAAAAAGACAGAAAAGCTACATATGTGAGCAGGAAAGAGAAAATTATTAGCAAAAAAAGACAGGTTCTTGACAAACTGTTTTATTAACAACTACGCAGAACAGCGTTCAGGAGAAAAAAGTACTCAACAGACTTCTTTTGGCAGAGGACACAAATATAAAACAAGAACACACAGACTTAAGCAAAAAAAAAACCCCCAAACCTCAAGGGAAAATGCAACAGTATTAATAATTAAATAATTATGAATTATCTGGAACTAGCTTCTATGGAAAATGAGTTAAATGTAAAAGGGCTAAAACCATCAACTATCCAGTATCTTCAGAGAAAGGCTGCGTTGTTTTCTGGGTGGGCACTAGGCAGAGGCAGACAGAAAACAGAGTGCTTGAAGAGAGAGTGTGGGTATAAGGCATCCAAGCTCTCCTCTTGGACAGATTCCACACTTAATAGGTTACATTTGCTTCTTTTAACTAACCAAGCATTCTGTGTCTAAATAGGCAAAAGTATATGGATTTGGGAGAAACTGAAAATCCAGGAGAAGGAAATGGAAAAGAAATGCAACAATTATGGAGTATAACTGTTACAGAATCAAATAATCAAATAATAATCAAATATATTAACACACACAACCCCAGAGCAAAGGAGGCTCATATCTGCTTTATTTCCCAGAATAACTACATTCACTTATTTCACATCAGATATATTAGATAGATAGATAGATAGATAAAGATTAGGGGGAACAAAGACACACAGTTCCTAGAATTAAATGACAGAGATCCTGCCATATAGGTTGCTGATCTGGACTGAATGACAAGAAATGGAAGGACATCTGAATTTGTGATAGGAGAGCAAGTCCTAAACAGGGAGAGAAACAAGAAAGCTCAGGAAAATACCTAAGTGCTTGTAGAGAGAGAACATTTAGAATGGCAAGAGTAAGTGATGCACAAACACAGAGTCCTTAAAATGGAGTAAGTGTGAGTATGAATACAGTCCATCCTGAGAGGTAGTGAAATGGGGATACTGGTAGTTTGGAGACCTGAAGGGGGACCTACAGAACTTGATTACATCGTGGTTATTGTGTTTTACTTTGAAAGCAAAGTATGACATGAATATCTACACAGCTTATTATTTGGGATCTTTTGATGATTAATGACTCATTAAAGCAGTTCCTCAGTAGCTTTCAGTTTGGAGTTTTCCTATAAACAATGCAGAATCTTCCTAACATCTGTAACAATTTTCAACTGATAGCCTGTGTGTAACAGGCAAAGGTGAAAAGCTATTTCTTTCTCAAGAGGATCAGAAAACAAAGCTTAAGATACTGATAGTGTTGTCAATTCTGCATTCAACAGTTAAAGAAAAGAGTTGGAAAAGGAGTTATTAGTCTGCATGTTTTCCTTTAAGAAACAAAATAATTTATAAAAAATGCAATTGAAAGTCTTTTTTTCCCCTTCTCTTCCTTTTTCCTGTCTTCTCCCCATTTTCTTACCTCAAAATATGTAATTCTGCCATTTCTCTTCTGCTTTCCACAGTTTAATTCAACTTCCTTGCAACAAAACATTCTTTCACAAGCTAGTAAGACCTTTGTTACTGCCTTCTCTTAATGCCTTCTGTATGTCTCTTTCTCTTATGTTGTCTCCATTAAGTTATTTCTTAACTCTCCTGTTTGTACAGTTTGATCATGTTATACAGCAAATGAATGTCAGCCACAGTAGCATTGACCAAGTATCTCATAAGGAGGCATTTGAGTGGAAGATGAGCCCAAAGCTCTAACACTATAAGCCACTCAGCCTCAGACATACAACATAAGCAGATGGTCATCTCTATTAAACCAAACTCCACTATTCCAATTTTGTTACGTAATGATATGTAAGTCTAACAGAAAATGGAGAATGAAAAAAGTAAGATTTTAAATTCCAGTGAAGTGTCCGACTGCATTATTTCTCTGGGTTGCCTTTAGGAAGCAACTGACAGGGGCATTGGCTACTTCAAGCTACTGAAATATCAGCTGTCTCAAAACAGCTCTCAATTATTTTCTCTTTCCATTAACACCTCTGGTGTTCATGCTCAAATTTCAAAGTTTGGTCCCAACACACACACAAAAACTGCATTTATTGATTGGTGAAATATGCTGCCATAAACACAAACATTTTCTAGATGAGCTTCAGGTGCTAGTCTGAACAAAAGAAAAAAAGTCCTATTGGCATTTTTGATACAAGAGATGCCAAAATTTCATGAGTTCATCAACCCTTAGATTCATCAGTTTCACCTATGTGAAGCATGATGAATAAAGGCTAAGATTTTGATTAAAAATAAAAAAAGCACTAAGCCTTTTCGAATGAACTTATTAAATCCAAGACAAGCATTAACTCCCAGACAGTTACATTTGAAAGGATTTTCTTCCCAAAGTAGTAGGGATACCTAAACCATGCCATCATTCATTTCCCTTAAAGTCTCACAAGTCTGCAGGTGCTAATAGAACTGGTGTATCTGCCCAATTTTATGATTCATTTTGTATAATTTCATGGTTCAGCACCGCAAAAAGATTCCAATTAAAGAGGAATGACATATTTCATTTACAAAGCAATACAAAGCCACTTGCACCAGTGCAGAGCTCAAATATATTATAATCAGTGTTTCTGAGTCTTTCCAGAAACCATCCTTGACATCAAGAGCCTGGCAGTATCATAGCACATTCCTCCATGATTAAAACATTTAACTATTTTACTGTTAGCCAGTCTGGATCTCTGAACAGCAAGACAGCTCCACAGATGGGAATAGTAGAAGGTGATCAACTCGTGAGGGAAGTTGCTCAACACTTGAAAAATAGGGTTGTGATCAATGGTGCAGGCTCTGTAGCTGGTGGGTTTTGCCAGGGGTCAGTACTGGGTGAAGTCTCGTTCAACATAATAAAAAAATGACCTGAAGGAAGAGACAGAGTATGTACTCAGCAAGTTTGCTGATAATGCAAAACTGTGAGGGGTGTCTGACACCCCAGAGGGCTGTGCTGCCATCCAGCTTGACATGGGCAGAGAGGAATCCAGTGAGTTCCAACAAGGGCAAATGTAACATCCTGTACCTGGGGTGGAAAAACCCCAGTTAGGGGGTTAGGGTTAGGGGCTAACCTGCTGGAACGCAGTCCTGAGGAGAAGGATCTTGAAGTCCTGGTAGACAGTAAGTTAACTATCAGCCAGCAATGTGTCCTTGTGGCCAATAAAGCCAATGGTATCCTGGGATTCATTAGGAAGGGTGTGGAGAGTAGGCTGAAAGGTCATCCTCCCCCTCCACTCTGCCCTGGTGAGGCCACAGATGGAATATTGCATTCAATTCTGGGTTGCCCAGTTCAAGAGAGGCAGGGAACTACTGATGAGAGTCCAGCAGAGGGCAAAAAAAGGTAATTGTGGAATGGAGCATCTCTCTTACGAGGAAAAGCTGAGAGAGCTGGGACTCTTTAGCCTGGAGAAGAGAAGGCTGAGGGAAGACCATACCAGTGCCTAAAGTATTTAGGGGGTGGGTGTAAGGAGGATGGAGTCAGACTCTTTTCAGTAGTACCCAGTGACAGGATGAGGGGCAATGGGCACAAGCCCACGGGACACAGGAGGTTCCACCTGAACATGAGGGAAAACGTCTTTTTTGTGAGGTGCCAAAGCACTGGAACAGGCTGCCCCGAGAGGATGTGGTGTCTCCAGCTCTGGAGATACTCAGAATGCACCTGGATGCAGTCCTGTTTAATATGCTCTAGACAATCCTGCTTTAGCAGGAACATTGGGCTAGATGATCTCTAGAGATGCCTTCCAACTCTGACAATTCTATGTTTCTGTGAAATACTATACAACTACTGCATGTGGACCACCTTGTGAGGTTTTTTTTATTCCTTTCCATGTTCAGTGCCAAAATAGTGAATTATAAGGCCTTTAAGCTAACCATTAATAAGTAAACAAGTCAGGCTACCCAGTCTGGATTAATTTCTGATCCATTCAAAATCAGATTTCAAACAAGGTGTACCAAAAATTCCACTCACAGAAAGCTTTTGTGGGGCCAAAGACAATTTTTTATAATAGGACCTTATTTAAGAACTACAGAAGAATTTTAAGACATCTTTTACAACACTATTATCTTCGACTCTCTGTTGGAGGTCACTGATTGATTGATTTTCTGGGTACAAAAATCCTGAAATTTATATGAGTAATTCAATTAGCCAACTAAAATCCTAGATAAAGTAAGGCAAATAAAAATTTTGCCTGTCTAAAAGACATGCACTTACTATTTGACATTAATTTAATTCTATACATTTAATTAGAATTTGTTGCTTTCATCTTTATCTCCCATATTTACATACTGCTTAATATCAAAAGAATTAATTTTTTAAGTGCTCATGTGAAAAATCTATGAAGTCCAGCAAGAATTTCATGGTTTTACACAACAAAGATTAATATAATCTTGCTGATCCTTCAGAATTTTATGAAAGGAAAAGATTGGCATTCTTATTGTAACTATGCAATTCACTACAGTACTACTGTTCAATAATTGTATAATACTTCACATATATTGTACTAATATGACTTATGTCTCATGAAAATGTATGAATTTCAGGAAGCATTTCAGTATGTTAGGCACCTGTGAATGGAAACCAAGGCCTATGCCACTGACCTTCAGTGCACTTACTCCAGGCACTTACTCCAGATCCAATGTTTATTGGAAGGCATGAAACACAAAAAAAAGAGCTAAATGGTGCTCTGCAAAGCATTGGCAACATTAATTTATGTCAAGTTGATTCCCAAATGCTTTGGAAACAATCAGATATGTGAAGTCCTGCAAAATACCTTTAAAAAAGAACAAACAAGAACAGTAGACCCAGATTCCACACCCCACTATGAAAGAAGCTGATGAATAGGCAGGTAAGAATACTTTGACAGATGTACTAGCAGCAAAAAATAATCTAATAAAATCTTTGTGACAAAATAAGGGTTTTCAGAATGTGAAAGTAATTCTGGATATAATGTAGGCATGGTGGAGACAATAAAATACAGAAAAGAATGCAATAAAGGTGTTTTTTAGTATTAAATAGCATCTTTTACAGACTGATAGCTAACAATATGGAATATTAAAGAAGATGGAGCAGAGACTGTTGCAGAATAGGAGATGTCCTGCAAATCCAAAACATTGGTAAGAAGTAAGAAATAAAGCTACCGCCCTACAAGTTATGTCCACAAGAGGAGTAATTACACATCTGAGTTTAAAGGAAGGTATTTGGTAGCTACCATAAAGTTAGATACTCATATTTTTCAAATTATGTTGGAGCTCTAAGCAAATGTCAAACCAGTAGGGTGCTTAGACCTTGGAAATTATGGCTTTTGATAACAGCAAATTTCATGGTTGCAAGTATGAGGTTTTCAGCTACATACTCGACCCAGGTGACTCACAGTAAAGAGACTCTTCGTGTAATGGCTGTAGCAAACTAGTTCTGTTGGGCTCTTAGTACTATAAACAGAGATGGGAATGGAACAGTTCCCTTGGAAACACAGTTACCATGACATGAAAATTCAGAAAGTTTATATAGGATACTACATCTCTTCAGTACCAGGACTCACACTGGATTCAGATGGCACAAGTAAAACCAGCTAAAGCTACAGGTCATACACAAATGTCCAGGTAAACTGCCAGTCCCAGTGGTGTTTGGATATAAACCACTTTGAGTTAGACATGAGGTTCTTAATGCAACTTGATTTGGATTAAAAGCCATGGAAGTATCCAGTTTGCTACAGAACTGGCACTGCGGCTCTTGCTCTGGTGCTTTCACTGTGCAATGCAGACTCAGCAGACGTTCTGAAACACTTCACGCTCATCACAAGGATCAAGCAAATCTACTGAGATAAATACTTCTTAATTGCAACTGGAGTATTTCAAGCAAGAGTTGGGGCTACAGAGATGATTAGGGGACTAGAAAACTTCTCTCATGAGGAAGGCTGAGGGACTTGGGTCTTTTTAGTCCAGAGAAGAGAAGACTGAGGGAAGGCAGTCAAAGCGTATAAATATTTAAAGCATATAAATACTTAGAGGGTGGGCATCAGGAAGATGGGGCCAGTCTTTTTTCAGTGGTACTGGGTGGCAGGACAAGAGGTGATGGGCACAAACTTGAACCCAGGAAGTTCCATCTAAACATGAGGGACAGGTGGGGTCCTGCAGGGCTCCATCCTTGGCCCAGTGCTCTTTGAAATCTTCAAAACCTTCAACTTCTTTACACTGAGCATATCAGAGCACTGGATCAGGCTGCTCAGAGAGGTGGTGAAGTCTCCATCTCTGAAGATGTTAAAAACCTGCATGGATGTCATCCTCTGCAACCACCTCTAGGTGAAGCTGCCCTGGAAGAAGGGTTGGACTAGATGATCTCCAGAGGTCCCTTCCCATCCCTAACATTCTGTGATTCTGTAATAACTGTATTGACACCTTGGGACTGATTATCCACACACAAGATTCATGCAAACATAGCAAAGATCTAAAACAGACAGCAAGCCATTTCATAAAGTGATGCTGAAAGTTCCAGCCACTGAATGGGTTTGGTATTAAATATAAAAAAACCTAAGCAATGAGCATATTTGCTTGGCATTCCTTTTCAGTCACTAGAGATGCTATGCTCTTTGATACTCTCAGAATCTTTCACAGCAGGATGTGAACAATCACCACTGTAATTATTCTCCAAAAGATTCTGAATCTCAGAAAATTTTCCATAAAATCCTATAGAAGCACTTAAAGAAGAAACAATCTCTGTTCTTAAGAATCTAAGTAAATCACACAATTCATTTACCATCTTTATAACATTACCTCATTCCAGCTGAAACGAAGATAGTAAAACTTCTGAAAATAAACAGCAGTTCTAGCCCTGATACATAAAACAATTACACAAAACTAGAGGGCAATTTTTCAACACAGAAGTGAAATTTCTACAGCTACATGATATGATGAACAAAATACTTTGATTGCAAAAATTCTGACTGCACAATCACTTTCAATGTCCAATATCTACTTTTTAAATATTTGTCTATTCTGAAATAATTCTTAGATTTTAAATTCCTGAAAGACTTCTCAGTTTCTTCAGCTAATGTTCCTATTATGATTATTGTCTCTAGAACAAGACCATATCAGTGATATGAAAACATACTCAAGACTCCAAAGGCTTTGTGTCTTATGTAGGTAAGCCATGTCACCTGTTAAAATTCAAGGTTAAAAAAATTACAGAAGAGAGATTAACATGCAAACATTTTATAAGCATGTAATTAAGAATGAGTTTAAGCTTTTTGTGCAGAACTGGTACTTTGAAAAAAAATTTCACCTGGTACTCTACAGGACAGTAAGTTTCCAAAGGCACAACATAAAAACTGAATGACCTGAAAGCTAGGTAGTGGGTTCTATTTCCTGCAATATATTTTTGCAATTACTTAACCATAATAAGTTAAATAAGTGTGTTAAAAGACACAAGAACAGCATTAAAATGGTACATGTCCACAGTGTGCACAATAGTGCTTCAAGTTAACAAACATCCTTTTTAAAATAAAAAAAGTCTTCCAAAATGTATTTATTTTCCAGTTTTGTAAAAACTTTTACACAAGTACCCACCTTACACCATTGAAATTCAAGTAAAAGTCACCTCTCTTTTCTCATACAATACAGTGACAAGAAGTGAGCAGAGGACTTTATCTGAATTTTTATTTAAAAGTTTCACTTGTGGAATGAGATACTGTACTCAGGACAGCTCTAAGTACAGAATTTCCTTTTTTATTATTTCAACAGGAATTTAATTTCAACCTTTTCCAAAAAAATGGGGAAAATTGAAGTAAATTGGGAAACAAAACATAGTACGTGAAAAAAGAACTGAAGAAATGCTAATTCAAAAAATGCACCTGGAAATAAAACTTTGTAGTCTTAGTTTAGAGAACTGCAAAAAAGCTGACATTCCTTCAAATTTTTAGGGTATCTTCTGCAATACATCACCCCAGCTATGCCTCCTCAAAATTATATGTATCATCTAGACTATGACAATACTCAGGTGGGCACAAAAACACATGATCACAACATCACTTAGGTGAACTGGAAAAGACATGTAAAAGATCCAGATAAGTTTATGAAATATTTTAGACGTAATAACTACAGCAGCAGAAATAAGGAAACATCAGTTTAACCACCAAAAAGGAAAAAAAAAGTCTACAGCATCACAACATAGCAGGTACAACAGGTGAGCAATAGTGTTCTCAGAAGCCACTGGCTCAGGGTTATAGAGCTTGGGTTGGGGTTGTCTCTAAGGATGTAGTAATGAGTCCTAAATCTAAGTACCTCCTAATGGGATTTGTTCAGTAGGAGACACACGTTCCTTCAGAGGCAATAATCTGTAGCAGCAGCAGTTTATTTATAAACATAAAAAAATGTTTATTTTTTTCTCCTGTGCCTTCCTCCTTGTGATTAACAGCTATTCATGTTTTAAAAAACCAGACTGCTTACTGCTTTATCCTTCACCTGATGCATGATTCAAAATTCCACCTGAAGAAGCAGAACTGCAGGAAGGAATGTACCCTGTGTAAACATTATTTAGTTGCAGAAGACAGTAATCTATTAATAAATAAATGTTGGTGAGCATAATGAGATAAAAGTCAGATCCAGTTACCATTTCGTTTAACAACATAATTGCTTTTGTTGCTCTACTTAAGAAACTAACAGCAAAGTACAATTTTTTTCCAGCACCTTTGGTGATCAGAGTACAAAATACTGAGACTTTCCTAACAAGTTCTGAAAGGACTCATAAGTAGGGCTGAAAAACCTTCATAACTTCATAGAATCAAGTAACATACCCCTTTTATTCTTGCGTTATTAAAACAGAACAAACCAACCCCCCAAAAAAACACCCCACCCCAACAAAACCAAAACCGATCACATATTTAGAAACATTTAGAAATTCAAAGGAAGGGGTATCTATCTATCCTGAAAGCAACAAGTCATAACCAAAGCAAAACTTAGAACATATTATTTGCATAGAGTTACACTATCAGAGTTTAAGTAATACTAAATTCAGACTCCAAAAGTACACTGAAACTCAACTACCCTGAACAACCTGAAATCCATCTGGAGGTGATTACTTTGCTTAAGTATGAGCATAAGTGCTAGGTTTAACATAAGAAAGATTTGCTTACAAATTTCTCCCCCAAATACTAAAAACTATTCAGTTTGTTATCAGTAGTAGTTTTGGGCTTTTTTCATGGTCTGCATTTGTGTAAGCATTAGTTACAGGACTAACAGCAAACAGGACTCTATCTTTACAAACACTGCTTGGATAAATGACATACCACTTCATCTTCAAATCCTCCTGCTAATACAAGTGAATACGCTCCATCATTACTGCGTCCATGGATTCCACCCACATGTGGTCTGTGAACACCTGCTTCACTCACCTGGCAAAATAAAAAAGCCAATTCCTAGCATTTTTTTTCAACCAACCAGCTGTCTACAATCAACATTCTGCTTAAAAGACTGTACAGAGGCGCCTCTGTAAGTAGTTAATGTAAGACTCTCATTAAAGGTGAGAATTCCACTTCTTTTTAATGAAGAAAAGCCCAAACAACTGTTACCCAAAAATATGGAAGGGCAATGTTTGTTTCATAAAAACTAAGCAAATTGGAAATACAGAGAATACGGTCTCTAAATTCTCATAAAATTTTGCTGAGATGAGCATATTTCTCATTCAATAGATTAGTCATACAAGAAACAAGTGTAGTTTAACTTCTAATGAAGAAAATATTTCAACCTTTAACAAGAAAAAGGACAAATTACTTCATTTGTACCCAATCATTATGTAGAAATTGTAATTGCATTTGATTCCTAGTCCACATACAAAGATACAAAAATTAGCACTCTCTGCTTCATATTATGACAATAGCAGTGTTCTAATTCTGTTCCTTTTTCCTATGAGGATTAGAAACACCTGAAAACTACTAGTGTTACCAGTGCAATTCCTAACAAAAAAGGTGAACTAACAATTTCAGTTATTGTTGAAGCAACAAAAATGAAATTCAATTTTGAGTTTGCAGAAGTGATTTTAAGAAACATCTCTTAGTCATGAGACTTCCCTTAATCTGGAATCCAGCAAAAACCCAACTTTTGATAATTACTTTCACAAAAAAAGATTTTCAAACACAGGACAGGTCAATTAAATATCCCAAAGAATCCAAACTGAATTTGGAAAAACTGAAGCAGGTAATTTTGTATAAAATCACTGTTATGATGAGCAGCATAATTTTACATTACAGTTTTAATCTACTTCATCTAAGGTCTGTATTGAAGTTAGTGCTAATGATGGACATAAAGGTGATAAAGGATCAAAACAATTAGTTTAGGTTGCAACTGCTTCACTATGATGCCTACTGCTAACCATAGCAGCCTTAGAACTTCCTTGGCCTTTCAAATCTAGAATTTTTCACACACTACTGGAATGCACCACTATCAGAGGAAAATTGCCTGCTAAATGTTCTATCAACAGAGTAAGAAAAATCTGTTTTCAACTCATGAGAAACAAGTGTTGAAAACTTCAGAAAAAAAAAAAAATCAGAAGAAGCTTTTGATTCTTGGCTTGCCTGTCTTCAAGCACTTTATAAAAACCTGTATCTGTTCTTCCCAAAATTATGGAAAACATTCAGTTACAAACTCCAACACGTGCACAAGACAAAGAATAACTGATTTTGAAAATAAAGAAGTATGTATTTCTCTTGACTAAAAATAATAAAAAACCCTAATGATAAACCAAAAAATCAGTGCTATCAGAGGCTGCAGGAAAATAAAGTAAGTTTGCAGCTTACCAGATATTTTGAAACCATAAAAAAAGTCAGTACTGGCATGAAATTAAGCTGTGCCATCCTCCCTGTTTTGTTTATTCCTGCCTCTCTGAGTAATGGCACTCTGCTTACATAAAGAAAACATGAGGGGGACTGGGAAAATCAGCTCTTCTCCTATACCAGACAAGATCATTTTTCTGACAGTTGTTTTGCCAATCTAGTTTGAGCCTAAAGAAATATTTGCAACAGAAAATGAGACAGTGAAAGAAACAGCAATGGCTGAATGGACAGCTAATTTCAGTAGCAGTACATGCTTACACTGGTATAAGCTGTACACCAGCCTAAAAGAAGATTTCAGTATCCATTATGTATGACTACAAAACCCAACAGGGAGTCAATTTACAGTGATTATCATCTAACTTTTTCAAAATCTACAGTCCACAACTCCTGGTATAATCAGTTCATGTTAAGTGCCCTTCAGAAAATACTTGAATCTTTTCACTAAGTATCCCACTTAGAATATTAATATGTGAAATTTGTTTTTTTCCCAAATGCAACAGGCTTCTTATTAATTTGTATTGTAAAATCAATGTATTTCAATCTTCACTACCCTCTGTATCGCTTCCAATGATAGAATCGTAATGTGTTTGCTTTATGTAGTCCTGGTGGAAATGGCCTGGTTGTCAACCAGAACATGTTTTAGTGCTCAACTCATTCAGTATCATTCTTACTCCAGCTGACACAGAAACAACATACCTGAACTCTGAATTTCCATGTTGTCCCAACAGGAACACCAGGTATAGGTCCATAGTGATTTGATGGAACAATAGTGCATTCCTTAGTGCGACCAACACAGGCCATGCCCTAAAAATACATCAGAACAAATTCATCAATACTATAATATTGAAGACTATTTGTGAATTCAATGCAGATACTAAGAAATCCAATCTTTATAACAAATACATATATTAAAATATGTTAAAGTTTTAAAAAAGTAATGTGAATTAAGAAATATGTGTTTGTGGGTTTGGGGGAGGGATCAGGTTGGGCTTTTTGTTTGTTTTTACTTCTAGTCACCTTAATAATTCTTCCACTGCTTTAACTGCCAGTAGATAATGGGCAGGATTGAACACTGTCTTATTGTCTGTGCAATCCAGTACTGAATTCTGTGTAGTGCATATACAGGTAGAATTATAGATGCAGCACATCCATGAACAATTCACTCTAAAATACACTCTACCTTGCCCCAGTCTCTCTGGCTTTCAGTACTGGCAGATGGCATCTTTGCTTTCTTTTTACTCTGTTTGAGCTTTTCTCCAGCCTTTACAACTTCATTAGAATCATTTTTGCAGGAAGGACAATACCTAAAAAAAGGTTTCAGTAAATTCTTGATTACTTCATAATAATGGCAATACATTTCTTGTAGCCAAAATGATGTCAGTTTGTTTATCTTGAATGAGTATTTCAAGCTAGCAAACACATACCAGTCTTTAGCAGCTGAAGGCTATGGCTTAAAAAATGAACCCAACATAAGCAAATACTGTCAACTTTTTAAAAAGGGCATTTCAGTATCTTTGGAGTGCTAGAGGCAAAAAAATTAATTATTCCTTCTCACAAGATATTCAAGAAGTCCACATGTCTCCTGTGTTCTTTCTTCATTCTGTCTTCTTCCATTCAGATCACATAAAGGAGAAGACAGCTGAGACTAGTGTATGCTGCTAAGCAGTACTCATAGTTGTTTTTTTAAGTCCTGCCCATTTTACCCTTATTCTTTGCTTTGAGTGCAGTACATTTCATTGCAGACAGCTGAATGCCAAACAGAGCCAAGGTACCGTGTAATGCGTGCAGACACACACACACACACTCACACACACACACGTGCGTGCATCTACACACTCACTGTGTGTGAGTGGAATATAATGCTGAGACTCACTCCAGATAACACAGTGCCATCCTGGTAGGAAAGCAGCAGGTAATTGTGTGAAGTGATGACAGCAGAAAGAGAAAGGGAGTAGCTGCTTCTAATAAAAATTTTATCCTACTCCAGGAATGTCAATGCCAAGGATATTGTCCATGTTCTGGGGCTGGGTTTGGCCATATGCCACTCATGCAGGAATTCTGACCTACACCAACATTGATAATGGAGTTCAGATCAACTACTACGACTAGTTTTGAATTTATTAATTAACTTTTGTGTGTGAATATGAATAGAAGAATTACTGATTAATGACCATAGGAGCAGCTTTCACAATGTCGATAAAGGTGTTAAACCAGCAAGACAATGAAGCTATGAAGATAAAAATAAATTAAGAATAATACAAGATGCTGAAATTGTCTCACACTAAGACTTTGAATGATATTACAGTTGTTTAAAAAAAAAAGAGTATGCAATAACCCATTAAAAGAAGGAATATGACAAAATGCATATTCACAAGTGAATTAACTATTGCATTCCCTCCCTCTTGATAGGGTGACCATATTACCTTAATATTTTTTAAACTGAGTTTTGTTTGGAATATTAAATACTGTATCACATACATTGTGGCTTAATCCCTGCAAGAGAAACTTAGAATCATTTCCCAAAGTGCATGCTTAGCCCCTGTAGAGAGTTTGCTAAATTTTACACTACAAAAATATTAAATGGAAATTTTTCCCCTTCTAAAGCAAAATCTGTCAGGACGTTAATGGTCAGTCCTAGTACGCAAGAAGAAGCAAGACCACAGACCTCCTCTTTGGTAAGAGACACTGCTTTTCCCAGTGCAACTGGGCAGCATTCTGATAGCTGAAAGGGGCCGACAGGAAAGCTGGAGAGGGACTCTCTACAAGGGCATGCAGTGATATAGCAAGGATTATTGGTTTCAAAATGAAAAAGAGTAGATTTAGATTTGATACTAGAAATTCTTCACTGTGAGGATGGTAAGACACTGGAACAAGTTACCCAGAGGAGCTGTGGATGCCCCTGCTCTGGAAGTGTTCAAGGCCAGGTTGGATGGCACTTTGAGCAACTTGGTCTAGTGGGAAGTGTCCCTGTACACGGAGGGGGGTTGGAACGAGATAACCATTAAGGTCTCTTCCAACACAAACCAATCACCAATCTATGATTCTACAGATTCCTTCTACATTTGACCAAGCATTAAAACTGCACAGGGCTGCCATCACTTCTTATCCTAAAATTACCTGTCACAAGGCATTACAGTGCCTCTAGCACCCAGTGACTTCATTCACAAATACAAGTTAAAAATGTTGACAGCCATTTTTCAAGACAGTTTAATTATTTTAATTAGACATCTACTGATTGTGGAAATTCATGTTTTTTGCACGAGCAATGTAAGAGGAAGGGTCTAAAGGTGCACTTAACATTGACCTGAGGGACTTTAAAGAACATGAGAGTCAATTTAATTGTTGTGTGATTGTCTACAGAGCACTGAATCTTCTATATGAAAGAAAACAATCCTGGGGACCTATGTGGTACATTTATAGTGATATTATTAGAAAAGAATAGGGAGATTTGAGCAGTTTAAGTTTCTACATTTATAAATAAATTCCATTATTCAACTTTCTCTGCAGCCCTCTGAAATAAAGTAGGATAGCTCATAAGAATGTTTCAGAAGATGCTTTTGAAAAAGAATGAATGCCAGTGAAGACTAGAACACTAATACTGAATCTGAAAAATCAATGAAGCACCCAGTAGGCAAAGATCATTTTAGCACACTAGCTGAACCAAATAGACACTGATGGCTGGTGAGATTTCAGTATCAGTACCCTGACATGCCTATCAAACTTTCTGTGCATTTGAGGGTGTAGAAGAAACTAGAGAGAACAAATTGCTTTCAGGGTAGAACAAAGGATTTTGGAGTTTTGTGGGAGGGGTCAGTGACTGGAAGCACAAGTACTTTATCCGAAACTTTCCTGTGACTGGTACTGAAGAAATAGATGGACTTTAACTGTTGCTGGGGTACTGAGTTAGAGCTGGTTCTGAGAGTAAGGGGTAACTGAAAAACAGATGAAGCAAACAGATGTGTACTTCCAGACAGATGGCCTCACCAAATTTTTTGAATGAAGGGAGTAAAAAAAAGAACTCTGCTGCTATATCCAAAGGTGAGGTGCAATCAGGTAAGAATACTGCTTACAGACTGCAGTCAGTAACAAACCATTTCTGTGCTGAAGTGGTTTCCAACACATCATATCAACTCATTTACGTTGACACATACTAGGAAGGAAGAAGATATTATGCACTGAAGACCAGTCTGCTTTGGCAGTAGAAAACTTAAGGATAGTTCAGGCTAACATGCTGTATAATAAACATCACTGAATAAGCACTTTAATAATTTTGCATAAAAAAGAAGTGGATGGCACACAGACAATATTGAAATAAATGCTATTTTTTAGTTCCAGTGACCCATACATATTTCTAGTAGGTACTGAAAATATTTTTAGATAGTGTTTCAAACCAGCATTTCCTCCAAAAACAGTGACTACAACTCTTGCCTGTGGAGAAATTTCATAGGAAAAGATCAGCTTCCAACAGCAGTATTCCTGTGGCCAAATGTACACACTGGGAAGCACCTATCAGTGTTAATGGTCTCAACTGCTAAATCACACACTGGTATAAAGACAGAAGGAATTTGGAAAAAAGCAATGCCCCAGAAAACATGAGGCACTGACCAATAAAAACCTACTATGGCATCGACTATGATATAGGCGACTGAGTTCTTTCTTTCTTTCCAGAGAACACTAAAACTCAGAAAGCATGTACACAGATTTTTACACAAAATTTAGGTCCAAAGAGATTTCATAAAGTGTATCCATAGACACCTTAGATATTTATTCATGTCTATGCAGCGGAAAATTTAATTAAAATAAAATTCTATTTACTACTCATTTATAAAGGATTAGCATCTCATGTAAGTCACAGGCAGGTGATAAACTTGAACAGCGCTAAGAGTATATAGCTAATAAAGACAAGAAGTGGTCCAAAGCCCAAGGTAATTTAATTAACTGATGGGTCCATGCAGATTCACTTCAATATACAATTATTTTAATTTAACAGTTATCTTGCTAGTTATAAGCTTATAAGTTATAAGCTAGTTATCTTGGCTTTCCTGAAGAAATGAAGAGTACCAAGATGGTGGGTGTTCCTCCCACAGAAGGAGAAGTGAATGGAGCAGAGGCAACAAGAAGAGACAGGAAGAGAAGAGAGAC
This sequence comes from Heliangelus exortis, assembly GCF_036169615.1. Lineage (NCBI taxonomy): Eukaryota > Metazoa > Chordata > Aves > Apodiformes > Trochilidae > Heliangelus > Heliangelus exortis. The sequence goes on from NC_092454.1 coordinate 45,603,854, forward strand.
AGCAACAGGGAAAGAGAAGGGTGAGAGTAAGAGAATTGTTCAAGCAGTGAAGCTTGAAAATAATTAAAAGGCTGGGGAAAAAACACTGTTGACAAAAACAACCAGATCAGAAAAATTAACATACTCATTTTGAAACTTCATAATGATCATTAAAACTTACTAGTACTCTTCCGTGGATTATTTAAAAGAATAAACTAAACAGAAAACATAAGGCTTATGTTAAATAAATGGATAAAAAACACAGCAGAATTTTAAAAAATTCCTTAGTATTGTCTGTCATGATGTTCGATTAGCAAAAAGGTACCATGTACAGAATGGCAATAAAGGTAAATAAATCATCCATGTATATTTACCAGTCCTCATCTTCTGGTATCTTGCTTAAGGGAGGATTCAGGCAGTATATATGATAAGCCATATTACATTCATCACACAGGAGTTGCATGTGAGCATCCTGTTTTCCACCACACAAATAACATGAACAAAAACGGCACTCCTTATCTGGATCAGCCCTACAGTGCTTGCATTCAGGGCCACTTTTTCCTGTCAAAAACAAAGAAAAAGTCAAATGCCATGTATCTTAGTAAGGTGCATTCTTGTATTTACATGAGGAAAGTATTTCTGCACATGAACACCACCCGCCTGAAAATGCTTCTTTCTTACAACAAGGTATTTGACTATCTAGGCTAATGGATTTCTTCTGCTATATAAACAAGCAGTAAAGAAAAGGACTGATCAGCAGCTTCTCTTTTTTAATCCCATCCCATTCCCAACATAGCTCCTGCTTACTGCAGGGGGTTTGGGACCTTTAGAAGTCCCTTCCAACTGGAACCGTTCTATAAGCCTGTGGTTCTATATCATGCAACCTACAGATGAAGCCTTACACTATCTCTAGTTGAAATCTTAAATACAGCCATGAAGAAATCCCAGTTAGGTAACTGGTAACAGTCAAATGAAGATGAAAGTACAATTTTGAACAGCTCTCTTCCCCCTAAATTAAATTTAACTCTTGGACAGAAGAAGTGTCACAATCAACCTCAAATTACCAGAAGTTCCACAGCAGCAATTTAGTTTAAACACAAAGAAACAATGACTTTTTGTTTCAGCTCACTTGAAATCAGACCCATGAAGACCACTCTGAGCCAATACCACTGGAACTGCCTCCTCACTTAGGGAAAAAATGCCTCTACACATGATAAAAACATTTAGTAGCCTAAGCAAGATACGAAAGAGATGAGGGAAGAAATACTGAATACTTGTAGCAGAATTAACACTTAGAAATGTTTTTTTGCCAAGAAAGGTTGGACCAGATTATCCTTGAGGTCTCTTCCAACCTGGTGTACTATGATTCTACGGCTCAAGGGTGGAAGCAACTAGATGTAAGAGAGGGAAGAGGATGGAGTTTTGAGTAACAAAGAGTCAGGGGCTGCTGATGAATAGGGAACCAATAGGGAAATACCTGCAAAATGCCCCCAGGAAATTAGGGATTTTTTCTATGATCAACACAGTGACATGGTCAATACCCCAACTGAAAAGTCTCTGTAACAATGCATGCAGCACGGGTAATAAACAGGAGGAATTCTAAATTGCTGTTAGAAAGCTATGACCTAATTGCTATGACTAAAGTTTGGTGGGATGACTGGAGCACTGCCATCAGTGACTATAAACCTCATAAGAAAAGAAGGAGGCGTGGACAATTTCCCTTCTATTGACTGCTTGCACTGAGCTGTCTTTGAAAAAGAGCAGTGAACAAGTTCAGAGCTTATGGGTGAAAATTAGAGGCCAGGACAACAAAGGAAGCCTCATGGCTGCTGTTCATTACTGGACACCCAATTGAGAGGAGCCTGCTGATGAAGCATTCTTACTTCAACTGCAGGAAGCATCACACTTGCTGGTTCTGATCCAGCTTGAGTCATCCTGACAGCTGCTGGAAAATCAGCACAGCAGGCTGTAAGTAGTGCACCAGACTCTTAGGGAGCACTGAAGATAATTACTTAATGCAGGTGACAGCCCCACCAGAGGAGAACCATTTCTGGGTGTCCCGTATGAGACAACATAGCAGACAAGATGTGTATGTATGAAACAGGATTTATTGTAAATAGCAAAGGATCTTCAAAATTAGACTAAAAAGGCATAAATTGCATTATATGAGCATTTGGATATTAGGGTACCAAAACAGAGTGTTGGGATAACAAAACAAAAGGTACCTTAACAATAAAATATGCAAACAATCGAATATCTGGATAACTGTTACACAAGGTTAATTGTTTGAGTGCTAGCAATTAATAGGTCTTATGCCAGATCTAGAACAATGATTAAAATAATACCTATAGGAAGTGTGATAATACAATTACTATAGTCTTCAAAAGCACCCTAAAGATTTAAAGTTATGAATTCATATATAGAGATCTCTTATTTCTTACCCTTTTCTAGGTATGGCCAGACGTCCCTTTGCTCTCAACCTCTTGAGGAATAACCACTCGAGCAGGCATCCCTGCTTGAGGGGAGAAGATCCAGCCCACCTTCTAGGACAAATGTACAGAATTCTCTCTGATCAAAAGATGGAACTAGGCTTTTGTAGAATAAAGTAACTGGCTGCTGTAATTTAACTACTTAGCTGTACCTCCAAAATCCTCTACTAAAGAAGAAAAGGGAAACAAAGGAAAAAACAAGAAAGCCTGTTCCCTCATTATAAAAATTCTTTTATCTTTCCATTCTTGCTTGGGCTTTGTTTGGCCTAGATGAAGACAAGCTGGGCTCCATGATTTTCAACACAGGAGAGCATCTGGCAATACAGATAATGACTTGGTCTTCTCTAGGTACTTTCAAGATTGTTACAGTTCAGAGTTTGCTATGCTTTTGCTTTCCATTAAGCTCTCCAACTCTAGGCTAAGGACAGTGAAACTGAGACAAGGAGTGCAAAACTGAGAGACAAAGAGCAATTGAATCATAAAGGGAAGCTGAGGAGAGCCCACTGAGGCAGAGCATCCTGCTACACTGAACCTCTTGCTTACCAGCACAGACTAATTGGGGAGCTCAATTAGTGGCAGCACTGGCTGAAGTGACCATAACTTGCTGGAATTCACTATCTTGAGGGACATGGGCAAAAAAAAAATTATAGTCAGGACCCTGAATTTTAGGAAACAGAACTTTCAGTTGTTTAAGAAATTAGTAGATGGACTCCCTGGGAAACTGCCCTCAGGGACTTATCCCTGAACAGAACAGAGCTGGCAGCTGTTTAAGGACACTTTTCTTATAGCATTCAATTCCCATGTGTAAGCAAACAGGCAGGGAAGCCAGGAGACCAGCAGGCCTGATGAGAACCTTCCAGTGACAGTGAAGCAAAAGACAGGAATGCACACAGAGTGGAATCAGGGACATGTATCCTCAGAAGAAAATAGGGTCACTGACTAGTTGTGTAGGGATGGGATCAGGCAAGCTACGGCACAGTTAGAGATGGATTTGGCAAGGGATGCAAAATAAAATAAGAAGGGCTTCTACAGCAATTCTGCTCAGAAAAAGAAAATTAAAGTCAATATACAATCCCTTCCCAGAAAAATGAGACACAATTAGTGACAACCATTACGGAGAAGGCTGAGGTGCTCCGTAAGTTTTTTCCCTCAGTTTTCACTGGTAATAGCTCTTACCACATCTCTCAAGTCCCTGAACCTCAAGGCAGGGACTGGGGCAATGAAGTCCCTCCCACTCTAAGGGACGATCAGGTTCAAGACCATGTGATGAACCTGAACACACACAAGTCTGTGGGACCCAATAAGATGAATCCCAGTGCCCTGACAGTACTGGCTGAGGTAGTTGCCAAGCCACTCTGCATCATATCTGAGAAGACATGGCAGTCAGGGAAAGTCCCCAGTGACTGGAGGAAAAGGAATATTGCACTCTTTTTGAAAAAGAGTAAAAAGGGGGACACTGGGAATTGCCAACCCGTCAGCCTCACCTCATTGCCCAGTACAACCATAGACTGAGACTCCTGGAAGTCACATCAAAGCAAATGGAAGACAGAGAGGTGAATAAAGACAGACAACTTAGCCGCATCAAGGGCAAATCCTGCCTGACTGATCTAGTGGCCTTCTATAGTACTCAGTGCATCAGACAAGGGAAGAAGTATGGATGTCATTGACCTGGACTTCTGCAAGGCCTTTGATTTGGTCCCTCAAAACACTCCCACTGGAGTATGGATTTGATGAATGAACAACTAGATGGATAGGGAAATGTGTGGCCACATCCAATGGCCCAGTGTCCAAGTCAAACCCAGGAAAGGGTGGTGTCCCTCAAGGGTCAGTTCTATTCAATACCTTCATCAGTGATGCAGACAGCTGAATTGAGTGCACCCCCAACAGCTCCATGGATGACAAAACTGGGAGGGTGCAATTGACACACCAGTGGGAAGGGATGTCACCCAGAAAGGCCCTGACAGGCTTGAGAAGTGGGTTCATGTGGACCTCATGAAGTTCCACAAAGCCAAGTGCAAGGTCCTGTGCCTGGCTTGGAGCAACACCTAATGTCAGTACAGATGAAGGGATGGAGAGCAGCCCTGTAGAAAAGGACTTGGGGATACTGATGGACAAAAAATCGGATGTGAGGCAGAAACGTGCACTTGCAGCCCAGAAAGTCTACCACATCCTGGGCTGCATGAAAAGAAGCATGGCCAGCAGGTCAAGAGAAGGGATTCTTCCCCTTTAATCCAGTCTTCATGAGACACTATGTGAAGTACTGTGTCCAGTTCTGGAGTCCTGAAAAACAAAAAAGACATGGACCTGCAGAGCAGGTTGAAAGGAGAGATATGAAAATGATCAGAGAGCTGGAGCACCTCTCCTATGAAGAAAGGCTGAGAGAGCTGTGCTTGTTCAGGCTGGAGACAAGAAGGCTCTAGGGAGACCTTGTTGTGGCCTTTCAATACTTAAAAGGAGTTTATAAGAAAGACATTTTGCCAGGGCCCGTATTTACAAGACAAGGAGTAACATTTTTAAATTGAAAGATGGTAGCTTTAGATTGGATACAAAGAAGAAATTTTTTTATTATGAGGGTGGTGAGACACTAAACCAGGTTGCCCAGAGAAGTTGTGGAATCCCCCTCCTTGGAAGTGTTCAAGGCCAAGTTGGATGGGACTTTGAGCAATCTGATTTGGTGAGATATGACCCTGTCCATGGGATATGGGGCTTGGACTAGGTGATCTCTGAAGAACCAAACTCACAACTCAAAGCATTCTATCATAAGAAGTGCTAGACCATTGCAAGTTGAATTTTTTTCTTGAGAGAAAAAAGATAAAAAACTGAAAAATATTAATGAAGAATCACTGAAGAGGGGAAATTGCCAGCTACAGATAGATCTAATGAGATGTACTGACTGGAAAACACAAGAAACAAATGCGTAGAGCAACCAGCAGTGATTATTTCATAAAGCTTCAAGGGGAAGGGTCAGATAAACTTAAAAAGAGAGCCAAAATCTCCCAGTATACTGCTTTGACCAAAGTCTAGCCTGAAAGACTTATATGCTGACTCTCAAAATTCAAGTAATCTTCCAGTTCAAGATTTCTCTCCCAAAGAGAAAGGAGAAAGTGTAACTGGTGAACAAATCTGTGGATCTTCCAGCACAGACAGGCAAAACTCACAGTCTGTACAAGGGGCTAACACCAATTCAAGTCAAGTTAGACTGAAGAAATCCTAGGTAACTTGTATCCACTTTTAAAAAAAGAAACTCACTAGTTTACCTCACCCAAAAAATAACAGGCAAAAAGAAACTGTAATTTCTGGTTCTCTCTTACCACCACAGCTTGTTTAAACCTGTGTAATTTAATTTTTCAAATTACAAAAGAAATTTCTTAAGTCAAAGATTAATATAAAGTCTTTCTTTTTTTGGAAGAGGGAAAAAATAAAAAGGTTTACATATTTTAGTTGAAGAATAGCTGGAGTCTCCAATTTTCTTGAACTATACATACTATAGTCATTTCATTACATTAATTTTTCATAGTTCTGCTTTACCCATATCATAAGTCAAATGTATTTGTTTTATTTGCACTCTTGGTCATATGAAGACAGGTCTGTTCACCTTTATCAACACTGCAGAGTCGACTTGCCTGTATAATTTAATATTCTCTTCTTTTGTGGGAAGAATCACCTCATGCACTTGGATTTTGATAGAAATAATGTTTGTTGATATCTAGATCTTATTTTCATTCTCTATATCAGTATTTGAAACATACTTAAAAATATGTCTCTTCTCAGTTTTCTAATTTTCCGGTATAATTTTCTAGTAAGTTTAGCCCTTCCTTTTTCCAGGACTGCAGAATTTAGATTTCCATTAAATAATTTGAAAATAAGTACCTTATTTTTAACTGTAACTGGTAAGTATATATTGGTATGTCATAAATATTTTTCTCAAATTTACATAATAAAACCTAACTAGCATATAGCCAGTGTCAAAGAATAACAATTTTTCTGCAGAGGTAGCCCACATTGTTTATCTGATGAAGTATATTTCCAAACTTAGCATCGAAAGGACATGGATGGTAGCTTAGTACAGACAAAACCACAGTCAGTGCATTTTCTGCCTGTGCTTACTACAATCTCATAAGTACTTAGGGACAATTCTTTGAATTTTATCTGTCACGGTAACAAAAATCTGTAGCTTTCCATAGCATATAAGATAAGGCAGCTGTGTGTTTATAGCTGTATGCATATAAAGATTTTAAATTAAAAATATATATATAATACATAAGTAGGGATTTAAGTACAGTCCAGAGTTACCTCTGTATCCTGCTTACAGTAGAGAGCTCAACTGGTGTGCACTGTGCATAAGTGAACAAAGGCAAGACACCTGACCAAAAAATCAGAATCTCATGAACAGAAATGAAAATGGCAGTGTGGTGAGAAAGTTGGCCTTAGGTGAAAGAGCAGCTCAGAACCAAGAGGAAAAGGCTAAAGATTAAGGTTTCAGGGTTACATTTTTTAAAAATTACACTTGTGTTCCATTTCTGGATTAAGATTTTTTAACAAATATGTATGTAAAATACTATAAATTAAATATATGACAAAAATGGGACAAAGAACAGAATGAAACAAAACATACACAGAGATATAATTCCACACACAGGTGGCAACACATGAGTAGTTTAAGCAAAGAGGTTATAAATATGGAAATAGCTGACAAAACAGGAGGGAAAGAACTGGAAGTGATAATAAAGATTTTGACTTTGAAACAGTAAAGGCGGTGATTGACATAGGAAGTACAGAGTGGTGAGGCTGCACCTTGAATACTGTGTTCAGTTTTTGGGCCCCTCATTGCGAGGACTGAGGTGCTGAAGCAAGTCCAAAATAAGGGCAAAGAAGTTGGTGAAGGGTCTAGAGCACAAGTTTTATGGGGAGTGGCTGAGGGGATCGGGGTTGTTTGGTCTGGAGAAGAGCAGGCTGAGGGGAGACCTTACCTACAGCTACCTGAAAGGAGGTTGTAGTGAGGTAGGTGTGGGTCTCTTCTCCTAAGTAACAAATGACAGAAAATGATAAAATAGCCCCAGGTTGTGCCAAGGAAGGTTTAGATTGGATATTGGGAAAAATTTCTTCACCAAAAATGTTACCAAACACTTCAATAAGTTGCCCAAGGAAGTGGATGAGTCACCAACCCGGCTGTATTTAGAAGACATCTAGATGTGGTTCTTAGGGACACATTTCAGTGGTGAGTTTGTCAGTGTTATGTTTAGGGTTAGACTCTATGATTTTAAGGGTATTTTCCAACCTAAACGATTCCAGGATAAGTACTCATGTCAGAGTAAACAGTGCTACTGCACGCGATTGTGGAGGCACTGTAGCAATATAATAATCATTCATTTCCTCATCACCCATATAATTAAAATAATTAATTCACTACACAGTAGCTGCAGGGAAGAATTAAATGAACTGTAGTAATTCTATAAACCCTTTAAAAAGTTTCATAAACAATTATAATTGCAAAGTAAACACAGTAACGCAAAACAGTATCTGAAGATTTTTTCATTTTTCATACTAACATATTTTTAATAAAAACATCTTTTAAGATATTGCAAAAACTCTTTGATATGACCAGTAAAAAATAAACAGAATAGATGGTTTGTTTTGGTTTCTTTGAGTAATCTGAGGGAAGTAAATTACAAATAATGAAAATTACTTGTGAGAAGTTACTCTAAAGAAATTAACATTTTGTCTTTTAAAAATACCACATTAGATGGTATCTGCTCCTCTGAAAAAGAGATTTTTTAGTGATGGAAAACAGCAAGGAGACCAGTTCTAGTGCATGTGGAGCTACATACAAAGGTTCTGAAAAACCGCCTTGGAGTCAGGACTCTAATAATATCTAATACCTATTAAAAGAGTCACAGCCAAATCTCACAGTGCTGCTGCCACAAATACTTATCACTCCTAACTTTATATATTTTCAAACTTAGGACTTAGGACTTTTTTTTTTTCTTCCTAACTCTGCCATCATAACAGGGTTACAGTGAATCACACTATTGCAACAGCAGTTTTGGTGACCTGGACACTTGCCCAGAAACTTAACCAAGAATATTAACTCATTCTGTACAGTTCATTTAGCATGTCATCAGCTGTTCCCCTTTCCCCCTGCTTATGACTGATAGCACTAAGATGATAACAGTTTATGAAAGCCAAGTAAAAGAGCCACCAAGTAAATATACTTTCAGAACAGAAATCTAAAACCGATTCTACATGATTAGTTTCCTGAACACACATAGCAATTATTACTACCTCTGCATGCTGATCTTTCAAATTTTTTAAAGAAACACCACTTAATTTGTACTTCTATTTAAATAATTTCAAAAAGCATACTTTTGAAATCTCCATCCCCAAATGTCAATGGATAAGCTCCTGGCTTTTCAATCTTGTACATTTCTTCTATAAACAGGATTTTACAATCATTTATTGTGTCTTCTGGGCCTCTGAAAAACAAAAAGAATAAAAAATACATTCAACTTAGTTCCTTGGACTTAGATTCTGTACTTCATGAAACCTAAACAAGGGAATAAAGCTAGACAGCTTCTTTATTTCATCACTGATAGGATACTTTAGTCCAATTCACAAACAAATTTCAGTTCAGTGCTGTAAATTCTAAGAAAACCAAAACATTTGCTTAAAACAGATAGGAACGCAAGATACTAGGTTGATATTAAATAAGGTTAACTGCAGTAACAGAACATGTCCAAGAACATCAGGCTTCAGTCTGGGATTTGCTGCTCTCCACTCTATGTCTGTGTCTGCTCCCTTGTGCTGACTCCAGTTCTTGGACTTCCTGACTTAACTAAGGCAGGAAAAAAAAAACCTAAGCCAGTGGAAAAAACACAGGCAATAAAACAGTTTTTGGTGGCCCTGAGCCAACAGCAGTGCTTAAGTGTTCATGGAACTAGTATGGAGAGGACTCTGATAGCATATTCACTATAATTGTCTTTTAAGAGTTCCAACAACTCCACTTTGGCATCTGTATTTATTTTGACCCTTTTTCTTTCTTAAGAGTTCTCAGAGGGAAAACATTCCACATTGTTAATCACATGCACAAACTGCCAATACCAGTAAATTTCAAAGATCTGAGATATTTCAACGGAAGGTAAAAGATCCATGTCAATATATCTATCACATACAAAACAATTTGTGTTCCTAGCCAGGAAAATAATTTATTTCAGATTGCAATAATCTATTTAAAACGTTTGCACCATAGGGGTCATCACTTCATAGCAGTTCTTGCCTTTGTGGGCACTGCTTTGCTGACATCCCATTTACGATCAGCCTCTATTCTGCTTCTGCAAAACTTTCAGACAACAGCTCTTTTCTCTCTCTCTTTTTTTTTTTCTTCACACACCACCAAACAACAGTTGGGTAACTTCTTCAGAAATATGCAAACAATTTTTTCCCTATTACCCTTCAAAATGCTGGCTATCATCCCCTTAGAAGCAACTGAGCCAGTAGAGTTCATGTCTACCTATCAATATTTCATTGCATCTTTACATTTTATGCTTTCACATTTAGCAGCTACGTGAACTTGTATCCTGACCTACTCAAGATACACTTTTAAAAGTAAGGACATGTTTTTTTTATGTTTTTTTAACCATTTAAACCATTAAGCATGGTTTAAACCATTTAAACCATTAAAACATTTAAACCATTAAACATGGTTTAAAACCACTTTTCTTTGCCTTTGAAACAAGAAACACTACATTCCTGAACGAAGCTCATGAGCAATTGTTTATCCCCTTTTATGATAAAAATACTAAGTTGCAAATACATTAAGCTATGTAATATAAATTCTTTTGTAACAAATAATCTCTACAGAAATCTAACCTTGAAAACCAGAGCTATGCTGTGATGTTCACTTCAATATATTCACTTGAAGTCATTATCAGCCAAAAGAATATTTTGCAAATAGATGTAATGGCATGCATACTAAAAAAGAAGAATAAATCTCAGTCTGATATAGAATATCGCAGTGTGAAAGTCAGTACTTGTTGCTTTACAATTAAAAATCAACTATAACTGAGGCTGCAATCTAAAAACACGTGCTGTCTACAGACAATGAAACAAAGGTTAAAAACCAGCTATATCACAACCACAACCCTCACCAAACATGAATGTCGATGTGGTGTTAAACAGGCTTGTTTTAAAGGTCACTTGCAATCTCCCAACATCAAGACAACTTATTTCATTGTTAATTTCATCAAATACTGCTAAATTGCACTGAATTACATGAAGGTTATTTTATTTTGTAGTGTATGCAGCAGAAAAACAGACAATACTCACAAGATTCTTTTCAAAACATTCCACACCTATTTGGTTTATCATGAAAATACAAACTCACTGGGAGAGTATTAACTGTGCTTTTAATTCAACTTCATTATTCAAGCTGTTATAACAACAACTTTTCAACTATGCAGAGATTTCATTACGTAGAGAGCACAAAGATTAAAAAAAAAACCAATCAAAAAAACCCCGGAAAATTAAAAACTAAAACTCTGTTTCCCAGGACGGGTTGAAGACCTAACGAATCGATAACATCATAATCTGATGTAAATGTGCCTATCAGGATATAATTATTTGTAACCCCACCTCCTGGCGCCCGGCCCGGCCCTGTCCATGGTGCTGCAGCCAGCAGGGGGCGCGACCCGCCGGTACCCCGCTGCAGCTCGGTCCGGTGGCTGCGCTGCGGCGATGCTACACCGGCACCCACGGACTCCGGGATGCAGATGTTAACATCTGCTTGGGCGAATGCCGGTAGAGAGCCCGGCAAAAGAGGTGCCTGGAGACCCACAGCGATGGAAAAGCAAAGGGGGCAGGAGCTGTGCCTGGCATCACATCACAGCACCACGGGGCATCACAGCCTAAGCTCAGCCCACCTCCTGTACGTGTTTGCAGGATGAAAAGACTCAAACGATGTAGAGTCTGCTCAGGACATTACTCCAGGGGTATGGACTAGAGAATAAGCTCTTTTACAATCAGAAGTGGCAGAGTTCTGGTGTTTGGCCATGAGTGGTATCTGGCATTCTTGCTGCAGAGCAATTAGTGATTAGCCAAGGCGAATAAATTACTTTCCTCAGTCTTCTGGTTATAATCCTTTTCATTCATTCAAGCCTGAACACTGTTAGCCTTCATCACATTCTGCTGACTCATGTTCAGCTTGCTGTCTACCAAGACACAGAGGCCCTTCTCATGAAAGCTACTTCCCAGGCAGCGCTCTGCCTTCCCAGATGGAAGGAAGAAAACTCTGCTTGTATGAAAACTGAATTTAACAAGGCTCCCATCAGCCAGTTCCTCCTGGCTATTCAGGTCCTGCTGATTGGCATTACTAACCTTGAATTTCCATCAATTTGGTGTCTCTGAAAACTTGGCAAGTGCACTTCATTGCCACTGTTATGAGTGCACTTCATTGCCACTGTTATGCTGCCACTTAAGATGTTAACTGTGCAGGTCCCCGGACTGACCCTGGCAGTTGTTTGCTGCTTGTTAGCACTCTCCAGGTACTTCACAACTCATTAACCACTATCCTCAGAGCTTTATCATTCAACCTCACTGTTTTTCTTAAACCCATCTGATTGCCCATCCACCCAGATCACAACATACAATTGAGAGAGGTTATTATGGGAGACAGACAAGAGACCTACTGCAAGCTGAAATGACATCTGTTGCTAATAATGTCTTGGCCACAGAACTGTATCATTTTACCAAAGAAGGGAACCAGGTTTTAAGGCATTATTTGCCCTGGGAAAAAAAAAATCCCATCTTGGCTATTCTAAATCACCTCCAAGAGGAAAGTCCCATGGTTTTCCTCAAAAAACAAAACAAAACAAAACAAAACTAAAGAACAAAAAAAAAAAAAACCAAACAAAAAAGGATGATTGGCCTTCTTTGAAGATGGATGTGACATTTGCCCTTCTGCAGTCATCAGGGACCACCCTGATCTTCATGACTTTTCAAATGCAGTACAAAGGGAGGGGCATCACTACAGCTAATTCCCTTGGTATACTTGGATGCAACCCAGCTGGTCCCATGGTGTTGCATTGGTAAGTTCTTGAAAGCACTCCTTGATTCAGCCCTCATTCAGTGCTGAAGATTCTCCTTGAATGCTTTCACTAGTCACAGCCACCAGAGAAACCTTGTCAGTGAAGACTAAGGCAATGAAGACAGTGTCTGTTGATACTGAATCATCTTTTTCATTTGCCTCATTCAGCCTTCTACTGCCAAAGCCATGGTAAAAGCTCTCTGTGTTGCCTTTCATGTCTCGTTACAAGTGTCAAGGTTCTTGTAAAGAACATTGTAAGATGTCTTCTTACAAGGCTTTTGTTCTTGTAACACTATCCATACACACTGAAAATTCCTCCTTCCAACCCAAAGTTCCAGCTTCCAACTCCTATATACTGACTTTGCACTGGAGTCATCAGTTTCCTGTTCATCCTTGCCAGTTTCTTGATACATCTGTTAGTTTCTTAAGTATCAGGATGACCTGTCTTCATATTTGGAGGAGGTTGTTCTCAAGTACCTGTCAGCTCCTTTGCCTTTACACCTGCCTCCTATGGGATCCTATCACCCATATCCTTGAACGAAATTGAAGTCTGCTCTATTAAATCCAGAGTATATGCTCTCCTACCCTCCTTCCTCAGTTCCATTGTGATCTTATTACTTGTTTCAGTCAGCTGAGCCAAAGCTACCACTGATTATCTGATGCCCAAGCAGTTTTTGCTATTAAACAGCAAATCCAGCTGTGTATCATCCTGTTGACCTATCTTTGTTAAGAAGTTATCCTTGACATCCTCCAGAGAGTGTCTTTGACTACTGGTGTTCCACCCTGCCAGCAGATGTCAGGAAATTTGAGTTTTCCATGAAAATCTGTGACTGTGATTCAGAGACTTTTAAAGGCTTTATCCCTTTCTTTACCCTAGTATGGTGAACTACTACCATACTATGGCATCCCTTTTTACCTCTGCCATCTTCATCCACAAGTTCTCAACCAGACTGGTGTCATCCCACTGAAGAGCTCCCTACACCAAATTTCTTGAGAGTTTGCATCCATCTTTCTCTCACTTCAGTCATGTGAGCTGTCTGATGGTGTCACTATACCAACAATGTTATAGTTCTCCAACTATATGCTGAAATCATTCTCCCTGCTTGGTATGCAGGCTGTGTTTATTGACATACATGAGTTTGAGATGGGTATCCCTCTTTTACCAGTCTCAAGATTCCTCTTGTTCCCACCACCTTGCACCTTTTGCTTTCCATGTAGGTCAAATACTTCCCTTAATCATGGGTCACAACAACCCTTTCACCAGCCAAATCCCTGCTCATCAGGCTGGCCAGCCTGTTGGTATAGATGGTCTTGTCTGTACTTGAGGTTCAAGACTTTCAGAGACAGATGGGAACCCAATTATGGGCTTCATAGTATTACAAGCCAAATGCCTCTCAACACAAGCTGTACAACTAATCAGGTTTTGATCCACAGGATTTGCTTGCTCCTTTCCCTTGGGAGGATTTTTCCTCTGAAGTTTTACCATTTCACCAGCAAGACTGAGAAAATCAGATTTAACTGGGTCACTTAGCTTAAGAAATAATGGTATCCCTATTGAGGCAGACTTTGCAACTCAAATTTTAAAGTATCAATACAAAAGAACAGTATATTCACAGTTCAAAAAGGCTCAACATTAATTACAGGCAGCTAGCCTACTTTCTCTGTGTTTTGGGAAAACAAACCAAAACAATTAAATATCACTTTCTCCATACAGCCAGTTAAGAAACAGCAATGTGCAGGGCAATGGCACAAAGGAGAAATAAATTAATTTTTCCACTCTCTTCAAGAATCAGGAAGAGGGAAGCATCAAGAGATAAAATACTTATTCCTTGTAAGATTGCTTACAGGTAAGCAATCTTAAAATTGTAATTCTTCCGCCTTCCTCTGCATAATGGAACCTCCTAGAGATTCATCCTCTTTAAAGCAAGAAAAGTATGTGTACAGGAAAACAAAGCTCATGGAGAAATAGCTACAATCTTTGCATAACCTGGCTGTCATAATGATTCAAGGAATGCTTGTAAAATGGAAATTTTTGTCCAAAGAAAAAGAAGGGAAAGAAGGAAGACGAAACAAGAAAAAGTTAATCTGTAATAACAAGCCCTTCAAAATGTACTCTTTCAGTTCTTTCTCAGCTTTCTGGTTTTGATTCCACAGGTGCTAAAGCAAATTACTGTATCTTATTTATGACCTTGGTGGAGAGGACAAACACAACAGCATGGTTAAGGAACTTGCTCTGTTCATGAACGAGTCTCAGTAAGATATTCTTCTGTCTGGCTGAAACAACACCTTACGGACACCAACTCCAGTCCCAGTAGCTGACAGTGTGTTCCAATACCTTCTGGGCAGTTTGTCCTGCATCCCAGGCTCTTTTTTTTTTTTTTTTTTTCGTAAAACAGGGCACTGTATGCTACTCAAAAGCCTATTTGATAATATTGCATCCTCATGACCATTATGTCCTTTAATTAATGAGTTTTCCTTAAGAATAAAATAACAAGTGAGGCAAGATCAAAAACCTAATCTGGAATTTAAAAGATAAACAGTTTGATTTCCAGTAAACTTCACTGATGTTCAAACAGGTCATTCATTCCACACACCACTCTCTCCCTCCTTTCAAACCTAAGTTCTTTCCACAATAGGATAATTAAGTGGGATGCAAAATACTCTTCCTGATTTTATGAGTCATTCCTGTTAAAAATTGCATGATTGTTACCTAATGATATGTATCACAGAAAGTGCCATCTCTCGAGCTGCAGAGGCTAGGACAAGCAGTTCACAGAAGTGCTTAAGAAGTTCCAGACATCCTCTCTACACAGTCACCATGAAAAATCACAGCAGGCTTCTTAGACTACCAGAATCTACCTTGATTTGAAAGGGTTGTGTTGATTCAAAAGGATGTCTCTTCTTCGAAGGAGGTAACCAGCTTCACTTAAGTCATAAGGAGAAGAGGAAAGAGGGAGAAACTTTTTTTTCCTTTTTTCCTGATCAGCTACATAGAAATCCACAGAAGCACAAGAACTCTTGAAATAATCCAGAACAGGCAAGGCTTGTTTCATTGTTAGTTTACTACTCTGTAACGAGTTTAAATCTTGTACCTTTACAAAGCTATAAAAACAAATATTATGACAGAACCATAGAACAGTTTGGATTGGAAGTCACCTTTAAAGATCATCAAGCCCGCATACCCTGCAGTGAGCAGGGATATTTTCAATTACATCAGGTTGCTCAGAGCCCTGTTCAGCCTGACTTTGAATGTTTCCAGGGATGGAGCACCTACCACCTTTACGGGCTACCTGCTCCAGCATTACACCACCCCCACTGTAAAGAAATTCTTCATTAATGTATGATTTCCATTATGTGCAACTTCAAAAACGAGAAGTTAAATATAAATAAATGGAAATATAAATAGATGGGAAAACCTGCTCAAAAAAAAAGCTAGAAGTAAAATTTGTACAGCTATAATAATAATAACCACGTAAACATGTAAAACCATCATATTGGCTTCTGAGAATAAAAAGAGCCCAGACATGAATAGAAGAAGCTTTAAAGTTGATAAACAGGAATGTATCCTAAAAAAAAAAAAAAAAAACAACACAAAAAAACACCAATCAAAAAACCAAAACCAAAACCAAAATTGTATTCAAATGAGGAAGATAAGCCCCAGATCTGGAAGGCGACATAGAAAAACATAATAAGGATGTTCAAAAATAGATTTATCTGAAAACAAAGCAATTCTTCCTTTCCTGGGAGAAGGAAATTTCACACAAAATCTGCAGAACTCTAAGATGAAATATATAACAGAGAATTCAGGACCCTTTCTATTACCTTCCATTACTGCTTCGTGGGTAAAACCTCACAATCACTACATATTCACTTAGTCAAAGAGGAATAACATCTGCAGAATGATCAGATTTTTCTGATATTCTTCTGTAGCTCCAGAGGCATAAACAAAATATATGCCTTGTCACTGACAAGAGTCCTTGCTAAACTCAAACTTTCAAAGGCTGACTGAAGAAACGTAAGAGATGCTGGTAAATGGAGATGTCTCCATTTACCTTGAAATCTAGAAGGGAGAAGACACAAAGCACCATTTGAACTACTTTGATCTAATTTAATGTAGTGGCTTTAATCATGTCAGCCAGCTCCAATATTAAAATAAATTGCTACATTTAACATCATTACAAATAAACATTTTGCCTTGAAACTACTCACCAGTAATAGGCATTTAATAAATGTGCTATTAAGTGCAAAGAAAACAAGTCATTGTACTGCAGATTACAAATAACTGCTTTTATCATGAAGCAAAAGATACTCTGAGAAAAGGAAAATAGAGGATGTTCAAAACCAGAGGTATACCCTACAAATTTAGTTAAAAATAATTTCAGAGATAAACCAGACCATTCTGAACAAAAAGTAAGCACACACAGTCATGAAAGACCTATGGTCCTAGGCCCCAAAACACTGCTTTTCTGTAGTATTTTTATCTGAGACACAGTAAGTCTGGATGGGGTTTTGGGTGTCCTGCAACTACTAATTTCAGTAGTAATGTAAGTACAGCACAAACGAGAATTATTAATGTGCGGTTAATTCTTCTGTAGTCTCTTTTTCTCCCCTGTTCACTCTCACTCTGTTCTTTGATAATATTCTCTAATCCATATTGGTTTCCCAAAAGTTGAATTAATGATGTACAGGACACTTCCTTTAGGTTATGGCTGAAATGTGAGCACAAGTAACACCTAACAAACACAGTTCAACAGACACAGTAAAAACACCCTCATCACATGTACTGCAAGCTCCAAAGAATACTACAAACAGTACATGTTCTTGTTTCCTATCATTGTGCCAACAGCTTCACAAAGTCTTTGTCAAAAGCAATCAAGATCAATAACTCAAACACTCAACTATCGTGTACAAAACTCTTTTATACAAAGCCTCTTTGAAATAATACCAGAAAGGAAAAAAAAGTCCAAATCATTAATACATCTGAAGCAACCCTAAGAACTCCACCTCCCTTTACTGCCTGCTTAGTAGTACACACATAATTAGTTACTAACATATAACCAATCACTAACATACAATCATAGAGCATTCAAAACAAATTTCACTTTTATTTAAAACAATTAACTAATGCAAACATTATCATAAGAACTCATGATAACACAACAATAATAAATTACGGAATAGTCAAGTATTAGTTATATCATTATAGACTAAAACAATAACATGCTTGTATTAAAATTTTAAATTAATTTATATTAATGTACTCTATATTGTTATGTATTTATCTCCTTATTAATATATTAATATAAATATATTAATATCCTTTTTGATATATTTAGTAACCACTGACAGACTGAGAGATTGGTTTTATTTTGCAAGCCAACATGCCTGAAATGTAAAGTGATACTTGTTGCAGCAGGTACCTTAAACAAGTTTATGAATACTAGCAGATTTACCTTTTAATTCTAATTGAGAGGAATGACAGGTATGTCAGTTTATATAGAACTATTCCTTGATAAATATCAGAAATGGCAGGGCTCTGGTAACCTTACTTTATGCATACCGGTTGATTATTGCATCACACACTGTAAATTATGCCTGAATTCTTGGCCCAGGAAGAAAATCCACTGAAATAAGATTCCATCTGAAAAAGGGACTTAAATTAAACATCTTGAGACATGTGGCAACTATACCTTTTTTGACCCATCTCCTTCCAGAGGACAGTCAATATTTTGGGGAACTCCATGGTACTTGCTGTAGTACCCACAGTATTTGAAATTACCATCTTCAAATTTTAAATGTAGCTATCATTTTATTTAGATTAAAAAAATACTATCCTATGGAGTTCCAACAAGCATAAGCAGAAATATTTACCTGCCACCATACACTCGTTTTTGCCAATAAAAGTATTGTGAAATACATATTTTAATTAATGGGAAAAACTTTTATATAATCCATGCAGATGATAGTTTGAATAAGATTAGCAATTGCTATTTGAATTTCATGGCCTCTGTTTCTTAGCCTCTTCTCCCTTCCAAGTTAGTAATTCAAACTACCCACTCAATTTCTGTTTGCTTAAGTTTTTGAGGGTAGGTTTGTGGGGTTTTTTTGCTTTGTCTACAACACAAGTCCATATGCCTGCTCTACTTAGTACAAGATAAATGTAATGCATCAAGATTGTGTAATAAAGCTCTCCTATTCTAAAATTAAAAAACATCTACAGATTTTCACTTACTTGCATTATTTACCAAGTCAATGTCTTTCCTATTTCCCAGTATTAGATATAATTGGATTTTTTCAAACAAAATACTGACTTTCATAAGCCAACTGACCTTATGATAAGTCTTCTAAATAACTTCTCCAGTTAAACATGTCCTACACCGTAAGTCTTCCTACAGAATAGTCTCCTTTCTCATAAAAAAACCTACACTAATATATAAATAGTCAAACTCATTTAAAGCAATATACTCCCAGAAAAATAATAGTACTTGCTGAGTAAATGCCAACATTAAATCAATAATTCTTCAAGTATAAAGAAATTTTACTTTAGTTGCAATTTAATTTTAAAATCGGTTTCACTCCTAACATGTAAGCACCCACACAAGCCCCTGGTGGCAGAGTGGATCCATTTGCTTTTCCTTCATTTGTGTCAGAAAAGGATAATGTTAATAAGGAAAGTAAATGAGAAGGGTTACAGTGAATTACTCAAGAAGACTGCCAATACAGATTGGTATCTGTTCTTACCTAAGTCAGAAACCATAGAGTTTATTTACAGTGATATGATATGGTTTTTTGTAGAAAACACTGTTCTTAAAGAACTATATACAAATTCTTAAATGGAACAGGAAAACAAAATAGTCTGGTGACTTCAGTCACATGAAAACTCTTAATTCTAACAGCCCACAATTCCACATTTTACTTATCAGAAGCTATAATGCCCACATAAATATTTTTTCTTTAGAAATTCTATTAGCCAGTTCAGACACCTCTTCAAAATGTCTGAGATGACTAAAAATTGGGATCTAAGAGTTCCCAATTATCTCAAAAATTACTGAAGACAGATTTTTCAGCTTTTAGAAGAACTGAATGCATAATACATAGAAATATAAATATATAACATAGATATAAAGAAATACAAATCCACACTGGTAACTGAAATCACAGGTAGT
Source organism: Heliangelus exortis (assembly GCF_036169615.1). Taxonomy (NCBI): domain Eukaryota; kingdom Metazoa; phylum Chordata; class Aves; order Apodiformes; family Trochilidae; genus Heliangelus; species Heliangelus exortis. The sequence goes on from NC_092454.1 coordinate 45,623,566, forward strand.
ACGTTAAACTTTATGTATGCCTCCAGCAGTTCTCAGGAGATGAAAAAAATCTGACTCATAGCAGTAAAAAACATGCACTGTAATTTCATGACTCATGGAGCTGTGAAATCAAAGTATGAAATTAATTTTAATCTAGTGATGACTAGATGAAAAAAGCAACAAACTACTTTATATGATATGTAGAGATCTTATGAGTTGGTCAAATAAATCTTACCCCAGCAGAATTTTAGCGTGAACCTCTTTGTTAGTCCTTGAGATTTCTCTCAAAGAGGTAATTTCTGCATCAAACCAAAATCCTCTTTCTTCTGGAGTCTCAACATTGTAGTTTACCATCACCACATCACCCACTTTCAGTTCACTCCACTTCAGAATGGTTCTTGCTCGGGGTCGTAGATTACTGGTGTCCATTTCTATTATGCCATTTTCTGGGTACCTTGAAAAGTAAAACCAACAGCAGCAATAATTAGAACCCCTGTAACAGTAAGAAACAGATAACATTTTTCCAAAAGCATAAATTTTTATATGTGTTTTGGGTGCATTTAGAAGAGACATAGTATAAATAATTCCCTTTTGAATGTTAATTTTTCATTCTAACAAAAAACAGATGTTTGACCAATCTCAAAAGCAGTTTCCATTACTTTTCTCTCTCAGGAAAAAAAAAATCAAATAATTAAAGAAATCAATAATCACTGGACAATGTTTAGACTGGAATGTAAACACAATGACCCAGTTTGCTCCCAATAAATACTCATAGTAAAACGAAAATGAAAAAGTAATGAAGATCAAAACTAGGTTTTCCAACTAAGCACATTTCAAATTTAGCATTGCTTTCATGCATTTGTTACATTTCCATTTACTTCAAAGACAACACATTGAGATCTGTAGTGTTAACTTTTCAGTTTAACACCACAGTTCTAAAAATTCTCTGTACAGAGTAATTATTCAATTACAGTAGAGACTCTATAGTTTGTATATGTGCTGCAAAAACAGCACAACATGGACAGGATGAAAACATTGCTTGTAGAAAAATGTGGACTGTCAGAAAAAAGGAAAAAGTAAGATGCTAGACTAAATAAACAGTGAAGGTCCTTTCTGCTACAGTGTGAAAGCAAATAATCTTCCATCATTTACCTTGTACTAGATGAGGTCACAGAGAAAATCAAAATACATCTACTGCCTATAAACAAGTGCTATTAAAGGTATTCATTCTTCCTTCTTAACAAACATTTCTAAGGATCATATATCTTGAATTACATTTCCATCATGCAACTATGGGTACTTTAGCAAGAGCACTCATGCTTTATAGTCTCTATATCTTTATCAAAAAGCACTGTTAAACTGCAATGGCAAAATCATACTCCTACCACTGGAATGATGGCTCTGTCACTTTCCAGCATGCCTCCCTGTAGTGAACACAGTCATTTCAACATTCAACATTCATTTCCTCATTTCTTTACTACATAAAAAAATACTAAAACTACTGTCAGCAACAGCATCAGTCTCCAACAGTCTACAGACTGAAATCAGGATGTCTATGAAAGCCCATTTATCTATCTGAAGACATTTTCATCAGGTTCCTTTTTTAACAGAAAAGGCAAGAGAGAAGAGCTAAACTTGTCACCCTTTGTCCTCTGCCATGGCAGGTATCAACAGTGTGCCTTAAGTCTGTGGGAAGATTATTTTGTTGTTTTTTGTCTTAAAAGAAACATGCACCAAAACAGTTTAAAGGTGTCTGTATGCTTAGATGAAGCAATGGACAAATAAATAAAATAATATCCTTAACTACTTACAAAAGTTAAATCCAAAGAGTGTTTTTCCCCAACATTTTCAGATCCCAGTTATAAAAATCTGAATGACAGTAATTATATCATACAAAGACAGGTGCCTGGGATCAAGCTGTTATACAAATTACATACTCCTATGATGCAATTCTCCACAGTTCCTTTTTTTTTTTTTTTACTTGGTTTCATTTAGAATTCGGGTGTGTACTGAAAAGCTAACACTTGCGTTGTGTCTTTATGCCATGCAGCTTTTCCTCAAAAGAATTATTATACAACTATGCTATAGTAATTGTAGATGTTTATCCTCAAAATATCCTCAAAAACTGTAAGACAGATTCATCTATGTATATAACAAGACAAAGCAGAAAGCAACCACAGAGATAATGTCTATTTTATGGAGTGCCTGAATGACATCGCATTACAGTATAACAGGCTACTGAAATCTAAAGACAGATATGTTTCAGCTATTAGCCAGTTCCAATCATTTTACAATAAACCCTCCCTAAAGTTTGGAGAAGAAAGGAAGTAGCACAGAGCAAATGAAGACTCAGTTTACTTGAACTCCAACACAAAAATAGAGCTTAAGCATCAAGAAATTAAACATAAATAAAGACATTAAAAAAAGAGACATTATTTACTTACAGAGTGAAAGTATCAAGTGAGAAGTACAGATGAGATCAGTGGGACTGTAAAAATAACTAATACATATTAACAATGGCCCAGTGCCATGTTAAGGAAAAAAAAAACCCACCCACCCACACACACACATATTATATATATATGAAGTAAAAATGTGTGACTTAGAATAGTTCTCATCCACAGAAACTTAACCTTAACCTGAAATATCTACCCTATTCTGAGATTAAAATTACTTCAGGTTCTGTTTTTCCTGGAAGACCTCTGGGCAAATATATCTTGTAGTTAACAATGAAGAAATATTTTGTTCCCAAATTCAGATTTGTGACATCCTTCCTGTCCTTATACAAGTCAGAACAAAATCTTTCCTACTGTACTGCTAAGGAACTTAAAGACTGTCCTTGCTAACAATGACTCCAGCTCTGTTCTTGCAAGTGTCTGACTGAAGAACCTAAACAACAAAGACTACTTTTAAGTATGACCAGAATAAGATCACTTACCAAAAGACACCCTCAAAGTCCTCTTTTACAGACAGACAGAAAGCAAGTCCTTTCAAAGAAAGAAAAGGAAGGCAGGGTCTTAATGAAGTGTATTTCTCCTCTTACTGGCTAGTCAGAAACCTAAGCTCAGGAACTCTGGAAGAAACAAGGTGGCTTTCAAACAGGTGAGATCTCCTGTGTCAGAATTCACCTATCTTTGGCATCAGGTTCCAGACACTGAATGTTTTGCTGATGTGGGTTCACACATATAAATATGATTTTATAGCCATTAAGGAATGCCAGGAAGTATGTAACCATCCACATTTGTACATAACTGACATCCCAGGATGAAAAACAGAAATAACACTTGTCACAAACTTTTGAATTTGGCTAAAAATTTCACAGTCACGCTAAGCACAGGGCTCTTCTCATTATACAAGCAGTAATACCAGCAGTACTTCCACAGTAAACTTGTGCCCTCAAATATATCTAATGCCACAGTTCACCTGAGTAAGCATGAAAAAAAAACCCACACTCATATTAGAAAACACTACTACTACTACTACTACTACTACTTCCATGATCGCTTTCCCAAAATTTAACATGTTACTTGTAAAAATCCCACATAAACTTAAAGCACAAGCAATAAAAAAAAAAGTATCACAAAATGGCAATAAGTGGACTTAGATAGATGAACCAAAACATAAATAGATTAAATATTATCTTCTAAGAAGCCTCAAGAAAGAACAAAACAAACTTTCTGACAGGCTATAATAAAGGACTACTGTTAGACAATGTTCACTGAAAGTGTTTCCTCTTTATTACTTTTAAAATCCTAAAATGACCCTCAAATCACAACAGAAACATTTTCACAGAAGTGTTCTATTAGACTACGATAAATTTGGTACAGTTGAAATGAATATATGATACAATTCATTCAATTTAAACTTAAAGCAGTTGTAGACATTTTAGTTTTTCTGTGTTTTTCATTATACCTGGCAGCTAAGGTTGAAAAAAACAGACGTCACCACAGTAGGAATAATTGTAACAGTTTAATTAATACCATCCATAAGAACACCACTTGTGTTCATCATTTAGCTGCATTGCTCTGTCATTTAACATTCCTTGTAGTATTTCTAACTGTAAATACTGACAATAATAGAGCAAGTATTCCATAAGATTTCTTACTTGTGTAGAGATTTTTCATGGCAAAGAATTACCTATGAAGTAAAAATTCAACTGTTTCCTGACTATGGTAAACAGTTCATTACTAAAATGCTCAAATACTAAAAAATATATTAGCTTTATGAGTGAATATACATTCTTATTTTGCTTTACACTGCATAATTTACTAAAACCTTGCAACATATCCTTTAACACTTCTTCCTAGCTATTACCAGAAAAACTGGAAGTGGAAAGAAAAAATTCTTCAGAACAGAAGTTAAGACTTCTCTCCACACTAATAAGGAAAGGAATGGCAGTGCAGACATGCAATTTACTAAATTGCTGCTTTCCAACATAAACTGAATGAAAAGTATAACTTATTTCCTCAGTCAAAAAATTTCAAAGATAATCGTTCAAAATACAACTAGAAATGAAGACACAGAAGGGCACAAACAAAAGAAAAAGAAGGCATGAATTCATGGAGGGGGTAAGTCTGATTAAAAAGATAAACCTGAATAAAAAAATGCATCTGCATCATTATCAACTGCCAGCAATCTGCTATCTGAGGAAATAATGAGCATGATTTTGCCGCAGTGTTTTGAGAAAACGAATGACACTACACTGGACAACATATAAGCCACAATTCAAAGTGAATAAAAAATATTTTTAAAAAATCACTAGGATAATAAAGCTGTGTGTTTGAATTTCCAAAAGAAGACCACAAGGTCTGATAATTTATCCCTACAAGAAAAAAGTAATATATTTCAATAGACAGACAGGAAGGAATAAGTAATTTCAATAAATATAAAAATAAGTCACATGGAACATAAAAAAGATCTTGAAAACCTTACCTAAAAACTAATAATTACAGAATTAAGCAGCTTAGATACTGAGAAATGACATTAATAACCTGAAGAGAAATATCTTACTTTCCTCATTATTTTAGTCCTGAGTATTAAGCAAATTAACTTCCGGGCTACGCCACTGCATGCCATGTGGACAACATTGATACCCTGAAAGAAGACAAAACTGGAAACAACGTATCATAACAGAAGTTCAGAGGCTGTAAGAAATACGTGCAAGATTAAACTTTTAATACAAAACTCTTGGACAATGAGACTAACTACCCTGAATGTAATGAAAAACAGGCTTACTTCATTAGCCAGCACACAGGATGTCACAAGTCATCCAATTACTGACTTATTTTTTGAAAAAACTTTTCTTCAGATGCTCAACCCTGTGACTGTTCAAGGAGAACACTTACGGCTAATTAAAGACAAATAAGAAATAGGAAGACTTCAATCAGATTCTTGATGACACATTTTTTTCAGCCAAGTAGCAGTTTCAAAGGGAAAAAAAAGGTTTAACTTTTGGCATTTCAGTGGTTCTCTCCAATAGCTACTTGAACATAAATCCTACCTCCGTTCATTTCATGAGGCTTCTGAACACATACAAAATCCACCTGGATTACCTCTTCAAATTATTTCCTTTTCAGTTTGCGGGAAGTGTCTACATCCTTAGAAATCAAACCCTTAAAGCTAATGACAGCTGTCAAACCCCTAAGACTAACAAATGCAAACACTTTCAGATTATAAAATACAGATTATATAGTCAGAAAATCCACTGCAAACGGGAGAAGGAATCAACTTCTTGAACTTGGGAGTAGTAGTGTGCAGGCTACTGCCCCAGAAGAAGAAGTTTGAGCTAATACACTGTAGTGTCATACTTCTTCTAGTCAGCATGTATAGAATGAAGACTTCTATGTGACCTAGCAGGTCTCCTATTGTTTTATCACTGTCTAATAATCTGTAAGATACAGTTTTGAATGAGTAAACAAACCCATCACTGATATTAGAATCCAGAAACCAAAATTATGCAGCTAGGTGAGGTACTCCAAGTAATCATTTAGACCAATTATTAAAAAAGTTTCTTACGGACAGGTCAAAGAAAACACACGTGTCCCTTAGGAAAAGATTGGCTTAAGAGAAAATTCTACAGGGCACAGAATACAGCTCTCATTACTCTTCCTGTTCTGAAACTCTGAAGTGGCCCATAGGAACCAAATAGTCTGTAGGGCCAAATCTCTTAGCATTTCTAGCCATTAGATTACTATCCTTCAAAAGAAATCACTCCCCTGTCTCCTCACTTCAGCTGCTGAAACTACTGCCAAGAGTTTGGCAGCATGCACATGCCCAATATGCACGATTTCCTGTACTTAATATATATAAAGAAAAAAGCCAAATACTTCTGCTACACATGTTCGCAAGGGATATTTGAGAAATACATTGTGTGCAAGGAGATCTACTTTGCCATTTCTTCTGGGAAGACAAAAGAGAACTGCCTGCATCACACACATTCACTAGTGATGCTCAAAGCAGCTACGTTTCAAAGAAAGTGACTCCTTCTCTTATTCTGCCCAGACTGCAGCCATTTGGCAAGATGGACTGGATCAGAGACATAAAACATAGTGACATTAATTCAGTGAACACTGGATTTTAGATAAATTAAGAAGTAAGATCACTTCACTATGCAGTCACACAATCACCAAATTCAAGGCAACTTAAATATCAGATGTACAAAGTTAGGAAGTAAGGTTAAAAGAAAGCAACGGCTATCTCATTAGACAATGGCCCGTTAAGTCTTTTGGTGTTGAAAATTTATTTATAAATTGTGTCACCTGGGTGAATTCTCAGACACATTCTATTAAATCGCACTCTACTATGTTTATTGAACATTTCTGCACTTAAAACATTCTGAAAAATATACCTGTTAGCCAAGTCTAACCATTCCATGAGAAGGAAATAACAAGTTTAAGACTCAGACTCTCTTGATGATCTCCTCAGTAAGGAGACACTGTCAAGGAGGAAGTAATTTTTTTTGTCTTGACCATCTAGTACTTTGAAGTTTTCTTCTCATTTCTTCAAATAATAATGTACTCTCCAACCATCAACCCATGTCTTGCATGCAACTTAAGAGTATATAGGTTGATTAGATTTTTTTCACACACAGTGAAATCCTAGACTTCTTAGTATATGTGTATGTATGCACACACATTTTCTTTTTAAAGAAAATGCAGAATTGTGCATAAAGACATTATTTTTCAAAGGTTAATGACAGTCTGGACTACAAATGACAAATGAAACTCACCTGAAACAGGCAAGACTGTTTTGGTAAGGATAATGGCTACAACAGGTCAGAGCCTTTTTGAGTGCTAGGCTATCATCACAGTCTTCCAAACAAAATGTCTTATGTTTTTTTTTTAATTTGACTCCTCCCTTTACAAAAAGGATGATCAGTAATACCTTTAGCCTTCATTGGGAACTGTTACTCCTCACACCACTTTCAAGGTGAACTTCTCTTACTGTCTGCAACCCTGATTAGTCCTGAATAAATAGAATAGATGAGTAAGGAAAAGGTTTAAATAAAAAAATTCATCTTCTTGACAATGAAAACGCTTGCTTTTTCTTAAAAGACTTTTCAAAGCTCCTACAACATGAAATAATACAGGAACAAATGTTTTCCATTTGAGCAGGATGAAATTTGGGGAATGAACAAACATTTTTTAAAAATACAAACACTTCAAGTAGGATCCCTCCCAGCTTTTTTTCCTCCTAAACTGTTTTTCCATCTTGCATTGTTCGTCTTCCCAAATAAATTTTGTTGCCCAACATCCCATTTTTGTATCTCTTTCAGCTAGCATTTGAGGCACCTATGTCTCTAACATAACTCAGATATTTTAGAAGCAGAAGCAAGTAAGTTTAAAATGGTAATAAAAGACAGCCAATCTTAAAAATGCTTCTCAGGCAGAAGCAGAAACAAAAATTAAAACACAGGCATATTAAGCTGACATATCAATGCATTTTAGTCGTATTTAAGAGCCCACCTTCCATCTCAAAATGAAAGCTACCACTGTTCAATTTGCACTTAGGAACACTTTTATTACAAGTTACCACATACATAAATCTTTTCCTGAAATCCATTTATGATCTGAGGGTCTAAAATTACCGTGGTATTTCCCATAATAATTTTTGTTTTTCTGACACTTTACACAGCTTATAGAAGACTAACTGGCTAATGAGAAAGACATACTAACAGACACTTAGATGTATGGAAATGGCATATTCTTATGTGCCTTTACCTTCAAAGCAGGCTATAATCTCTTCAGGGTAAAGAATGGGTTTTTATTTAACAGTTCTACAAAGTTTAGCACAACAGTAAGTTAATTTATTCTCGAGGACTACAGGTCCTATTTAGTAATAATACTTGATTAAAAGCATATAGAGTATCAACATGAGACATTTATTTAAATGAAATAGGATCAGCCTCTTAAGAACAGAAGGAGTAACAAAAGACATCTTACTAGACACTGTGGAAAATTAATGCTGTTCATTTATATAATGCTTATTTCTTCATGCTGAAATGGACTACCCATCACTAATCTTAGCTCTTAGCATTACTCAGGTTTATTCTCTGAAAAAAAAATTACCTCTGCAACAGGCATAGAGCTGCACACATTGTCTTTTTCTCATTCCTCCTACCTGGTACTTTTGGCACGGGGACTGCTTGTGAATGCATCACCAGCAGCACAGCAACTATGCAACTGAGTTCTCTACCAGGTACAAAGGCCAGAGTGCAAATGAAAGTGCCACCATAGGAAAGCCACACTCATGATGATACCTGCTTTGCTAGGCTGCTATGTGCAACAAAGCTCACCCCTTCAAAGCTGACCTGTCTACCCAAAAAGCTCTTGATTCTACTCAGCTTCAAAACCTTCAGAGCATCCAGACTCCAGGACAGGTAAGTAATGAACACACATATGGTAATAATACCTAAGAGAAAAGGAGTTTCTCTGAAGTCCCTCTCCTAACTACCAACACATCTGTCTGTGGGCACAGCCAGTAGCTCCCCACACCCACAGTTCAGGCAGAGTGGGCGTTTGATTACTTTGCTACAGAGTCATTACTGTAAGACTACAACCATCAACTGCATAGTTTCTAAACACATCATTACCAGCGCTAATATTCACTACAGATACCTAGAATGTTGGCATTCTGTGATAATGTCAGACTTAAAAGTATGTTGTAACTTAAGCTGTGCCTTGTCAATCGTGCAACAGATTTTCAAATTACCAGCATCCACTGACTACCACTCAAAGCACCCTATTCCAGTTAGCAGCACTAAGAAACATAGGGACCATCTGAAGTAGATGAACCCAATATACCTATAGTGATACCTATTTATCCAACTTAGGAAAATTTACACATTTTAGGAATAGAGGAAAAATAGTTTTATAACCAAAATCAAATGCAGGTTGAATCTTTGTTTCAGACAAAACTTAAACTAGGTCTCAAAAGAAATGTTGTATTATAAAAAGAAAAAAACCCACCCCAAAAAAGGAGAAATCCTGAAAGTCATCTTGCTGAAGATTAGAAGTAGCAAGCAGCTTGCCACAGGCTCTGAAGGCTAACATCAACTATCAGTTTTCAAATCCATTGGTGATGAGGATCCCTCAGCATTCTCACCAAACTCAGAAGAAACACCAACTTCAGTACGGTGCAAGGAGAGAAGCCTAGGGAAACCCAGTGGAAGGTGATGTACTGATACAGAACCAAGCACTAACATACTAATCCTCCAGAATAAATAACCACACTGTACTTTATGACACATCATGCCACTATAGACTCAAGGTTTAATTTAAGCATCTCTGTTGATCAATATAAAACCTAAGAAGGGTATCATCAAACATGATGGCCTTGAAAGATTAAATACACTTCAGACAAATTACACTATACTTGCATATAGGTAAGCATGTTGACATTTACCAGGCTGCAGAAAACATCCAGCCTTTCTACAAATAACATTGAGAGCTTTCTTAAATGAATGCCCTTCATTACAAACAACATAGATGTGAAAAGGAAGAAAAAGACAGCATTTCTTTGTAAACCGAGTTTTTCAAGAGAACTGTCTCCCCAAAACTAAGCAGACTATACTCAGTGCTGCACAATTATAAATATGACATAAAATAACTTAAGAGAGAGGGGAAAAGTTCTGTATGACATAGCACTTGTCCTTATAGTGACACATGAAGCTACTGAAGTGTCCCACTCCTCATTTAGAAGTGATTCTTAAGTAAGCTGTGGTGGAGAACCTACCTACAATAATAATCTCTGTAAACTTTAAGATCTAAACACGTGCTGGATTCTTCACAAGGCCTTCCAAAAAAGCACTTGTCTTTTTTCCTATCCAAGACAGGCTCACAGCTTCTTCTGTATTAAAAGACAGTTGCTCAGAGTAGAAGGAAGAACTGTATGAAGCAGTGTATGAAATTTAATAGCACACTTTTGGCTTCAGTGTTTAATGGCTCTTTGTGTAACTGCAAAGGTGAAATGGAAATATGCTAAATAAAGTGGCAGAAGGGCAGGAAGATATCACTGGCAGAAACAGGAACACACCTGTAAACATTGCTGCATCCAGGGAAAAAGCTGCATTCAGAAACTGAGCAGAGAATGGACTGCCAGGCAAAAGCTATATAGACACAACTGGGTATCAAGAGAGTTGGTTCTGATAAACACCAATAAAACCAACACTTCAGTCTCTTCCTCACTGATGAAGACAGTGCTTTTCAAGAAGCACCACAAGCCTTTTAGATCTTTGGTTTATCAAGAACTGTGATCCCACTTTAATCTGGAACTGAGAAGTTCTGCTCCTCTGAATGACACTAGGTTTTCTGTCATTCTCTCACTGCAGACATATGTAGGCCTTACAACTATTGCAGCAACCCAGTAACACACTGGGCACACAGCCCCAGGGGGTACGGGCCGGGGTGGAGGGTAGTGAAGAGTGAAACCTCAACAGAAACAACACAGCTGTCCTCAACAGGAACAGCTCCACTATCCTCTTCCCTACAAAATCAAGGAGGGATAAGTAATACTAGTTACAGCTGGTATGACAGCTCTGTTTTGTCATAAGGTAGTTAACCCTTTGAAAGCACTGTAATGCTCCTGCCCAGAAAAATTAGTTTCTCTTAATCACACCCTTTGCTCTGAGATATTTTAACCATTCACATTCACTGTAAGTACAAGAAATATAAAGAAGAAAGGAACAAACGAAAACTCAGCCTCTCAGAGGAGGTACACTTACAAACTGAAGGATTAGAAGCAAATGGGCTTTAACAAGCCTAGAACTGCAAAACAAAGTGTTTAAATATTGCACAGGACTTGTGACAGGGAAGCCTAGTAGCATCACTTCTAAAACTAGCTTTCACACTTAAGGGAAAGACAGGTCCTGCTTCATCCTTTGAGAACTGTGATAGAGAACTTTCTCACAAGAACTGGGCTTACAATGACAGACAAACAACTGCTCCTGAGATGGGACTGCACAGACTCTCAGTTTCTCCTTCATAAACGATGAAGACAAAAATGGATATAATTTTTTTTTTTTATGTGGAGGTCTGTCACAACTAGTGGTACATTAAAGTTTATTTACTATTCATCACAATGAATAAATGAGTCCAGGGGCTGGAGAAGACAAATTCAAAGCACAACAGGTGACCTGTCCCTCAGCTGTTATCACTGATACTTTTTTTTCCAAACTGAAAAGATACATCAGGCAGAGGGAGAGAACCAGACTGGAAACTGCATCAGTGATGATTTGAGAAGCTGTGAACCTGTTTCCAGCTCTGACACACAGTCCTTCAAATGTATTCAAAGTAACTTTGATGGCTTTACAGGCACCAGGTCTATGCCATCCATTTGCTTCACATAACACTAAGTGTTTTCATGTCTTGTAAGAATACTCCTGTTGCAGACAAAGGCAGAGCTGAAATTATGCCACCCAATGGAACCACCTTCTAAAGACAGGAGCTTCTCCAAACAACACAGCAAGGAGAGGCTAGAGAATGCCAAGGACATACAACAGCAAAACACACAGTCCAACCCTAAAGAGCAAAACACCCAGGAACATACAACTGTGCAGAAGATAGTACTAGCAGTAGAATATGCACTCTAGAAGAAGAAGAAGCAGCAGTGAGGATACACATGAGATTAAACCATTTCTGTAGCAGAGAACCAACAATATGGCAAAGCACACCATGACCCCCCTATCTATCTATCTACATCAAATGTATAGATGGAAGGATACAGGAGCAGCCTACAGACACCAAAGAGGTAAAGACTAAAGTATACACACAGCTGAACATGAACATGCATGATAAATAACACTAAAAGGGAAACCTTGAAAAATTCTTATAAGTAAAATTCATCCAAAATCCAGTCACTGATATGTGAACAAGTCTCACTTTCCAGAAAGTCTTCCCACAGTTTTATTTTCCAAAAGCCCAAACTTCCAACCCCCCAGACAGATCAGTCAAGTAACTTTGACTTCAGTGACCACCTTGCAATACTGTATTTCTGTGCCTTACAAAATTCTTTTGGCTAAAAGCATACAACTGCTAAACACCATCTTACTGTATGAGTAAAGTCTGTCTCCAGCTGCTGAAAGGGAACACCTGGATCCTGAATTACAAGGACGTTGATCTTCTTTTGTCTTTAATATAAACATGCTGAAGAAAAATCAGACCTGTAGAGAACTATTTACTATCTCTGTACTTTTAACTGATGAAAAAAAAAACCATCTACAAAAAAAAGGAACATGATTTCACTGAAAGAGTGAAATCTTCAACTTCAGAAGTGGTTGCCCTTACATATATCCATAGCACTATAAAATTAGGTAATCTTAAAGCCAGATATTTGAAATCACGCCACAATAGACACACAGTATCAAGAAAAAGTATTTTCATTTTAATCATACTGGTTTACTAAGTTATTTTCATGTATTTCTTGAAATACTCAATGAAATATTTACATTTCTAACATTTCTATTTAATTTTCTAACATTTTAAGTAGAAAACACAGTTGCAGATATAGAATCTGAACTCAGAGTTTAAAAAGTGCATTAAATTGCATCTGCAACTCGCAAGAGCAACAAAAAAATGCTCTATGTAAGTCAGATTCGCAGACACATACTTAAAAAGTAAAGCTGAAATAGCTGCTTTAAAAACATTCTGGAAATCTAACTTTTATTAATACTGAAAAGATATACTTTGCATCCTTCTAACTTAATCTTACATTACACAAACTACAGTATTTTTACTAATGTCAGAAACAAAAATCAAAAATCCTCAACTCATTTAAAGTTTTATTCATTTAGAAGCTTCACTTAATGCTTTAACTGATGTTAAAAAAAAAAAAAGTCCAAAAGTCCAAAGCAATTTCACAAGCAGATCAGTGGTGCAAAACCTGTTCATACAGGAGAAACCCTCCAAAATCAGTTTCTCAGCCACACATTGCAGGCTCTGGAGCCTGTTTTTGCTATAGAAACAAACAGAAAAAAATCCACAACCCACCCTTAGTACCCTCTCTGCAGTTAAGAATCAATTTCAGTCACAAGGTTCTCTACAAGAAGCTTTTCTCTAAGCGCGGACCTGAAATTTTGTGCACAATTGTTCCATCTGGAATAAAATTAACCCAAATCAAGAAACAAAATGCTCTCATCAAAGTTCTCCTTCAGCTCCAATTAGAGGAACTGAGTATACATAGGACAGAGTTAAAACCAAATTAAAACAGTTCTTCAATTGGAAAACCCGACGTAAAAAATGAGTTATATAGGTTCCTTTTCTTATATAAGGAGGATGGCTTCTATATTTAATAAAAAAAAAAGGTGATTAATAGTTGGCAAGTATTTAGGCATGAAAAATACTCTCAATAGATTCAATATATCCAACTGAAAAGTATTATTATTTTTTTAATAATTTTTTTTCTTGGTTGTAATATTGAACTTGCTTTCTGATTCCAATCTTCTTCAAGAAATTCGTGGTCTATACAAACCAAATAACAATATGTGAAGTCCTCAAAATAGTATCAGGTGCACTTACTCATCATACTTGATATGATAAATAACTTCCTCATCAGTGTCCATACAGTCTGAATAAGATGTGGATGGTGTGCTGTCCAAATTATTTGCATTTCCTCTATAATGATCTTGACTTAAGTTTCCATTAGTCCTTCTGTAAGTGTTACCACTCTTTCCTTGAGATTTACCATTCTTATGTCCCTTTGTTGCTCGGGTAACATTTTCTACATGAGCTTCAAACCAGGCTCCAATGCTGATGTCACGGGCATCCACCAATTCATTTATCTAAAAGAAAAATTCAATAGTGAATTTATAGTATTTATATAATTCCAATTAAGAAAAGATAAAAAAAGACAACTTACTATGCCACTGCTTAATTTGACCAGGAGAAGAATTCTACTAGCTAGTTGAGCTTAAGCAGTTTCAAGTAACATGCAGTCATGAAAATGTCGCATTTTGAGTAATTTAACGCTCTTTCCTCATTAAAATCTAATATGAATATAATCTAATATGGATGTCATCTGTATTAAATTGTAAAAAGAAAAGCTTTTTTTTACCTCCTCCAAACCTGAAAATGAGATTTTTCTCCCACATCATCATTTGCTCTTGCTTCACCAAGTGTTCTTTGTGGTTAAATTAAGCACACACAGCATTCAAATACTAGCTCACAACCAAGGATTGTAAGACTTTCATGAGTCTCCAGCTTGGAATTATTATTTAACCTTCTATCTTTCTGGTCTGCAAGATTCTTTTAACCTTTCAAGACCAGAAGAGAGAAAGAGAGGAAACAAATCTAACACAGCTGCTACCAAAGTGAGCCAAACTTTCATGACTTTAAGAAATGGCATTATCTCCCTGATCTTCTCTTTTCTGTACTCATAATACTGTTATTAAGCAACTAAACCACTTTAGCATTCTAAATCACGTTTAATCTTCTCAAGTCTTCAGTTAATTAAGAAGATATTTCTTTAATAACGCTGCGAGCACTAGGGAAAAAAAAGATTTAAAGAACACTTCATCAATAGTACAGGGGGTTTAAAAAAATTATTACAATAGAATGCTCAGCCATTACATCTGCAACAATGAGATAGATACATACACATGTACATACACATACATACACAGGATTCACCTTTCTTAAAGTGGGAAGAGGGTCTTTGCTCAAGAGCTTGTGGATCTAATAAAGCTTTAAACAAGATTTGAAGGGGGAAGGAGATCTCAGGCTTCCCTGTGACAAGCTGTGGGATGACACACCGGAGTCAGAGGGAGAGGATGCCAGCAAAGCCCCTGAGATGTGTTGGATACATTGCAGCATGCTTGAAGTTATAAGAAGATAAGCCAGGGGCTCCTGAGGTAACAGGAGCCAGCAGGGAAGCACCAGTGAAATACAGCAAAGGAATTCCAGCCAGTCCAGCCAGTAAGCCAGCTTCACTGGGGGCACAACTTAAACACTTCTGTGCAAACGCACACAGCATGGGGAATAAACAAGAGGAGTTAAGAGATGTGCACGTGCCTGAAGGGCAATGATCTTATGGCATCATGGACACACGGTGGGATGGCTCCCAACACTGGAGTGCTGGAATGGAAGGATACAGGCTCTTTAGGCACAGGAAGAGGGGGTGTCACCCTCTATGTCAATTACCAGATGGAGTCCATGGAGTTTTGCCTGGGAGCAGATGAGGAGATAGCTGAGAGTTTATGGGTCAGGGTTAAAGGGAGGGCAGGGAGAGAGAACTTCATAGTGTGAGCCTGCTACAGGCCACCTGACCAGGAAGACAAGAGTGGATATGTCTCTCTGTAGACAAATGGGAGAAGCCTCACATTCACAAACTCTGGTCCTCCTGGAGGACTTAAGCCAGCCTCGTACCGGCTGGAGAGACAACACAGCAAGGCATAAGCAATCTGGGAGGTTCCTGAAATGCACTGATAATACTTCTCCAAGCCATAGAGAAGTGAAATAGAAGAGGTACTATGCTGGACCTTGGTCTCACCAACAAGGAGGGGCTGGTGGAAAATGTGTAGCTCAAGGACAGCCCTAGCTGTAGTGACCATGAAACAGTGCAGTTCAAGATCCTTAGGACAGCAAGGATGGCACACAGCAAACTTGCTAGCTGGCACCACCTTGATAATTTGAGGTGGAGGGCCACCTTGATAATTTGAGAGACCTGAGAGCTACTGTAAAGGCAAGGTCCCACACTCTAAAGCAAGGCTTACCAAAGACAGCAATGAGTCAAGGCCTGCTGACAAAAAAATAAAGATGAGGCAGGGTTCATCGCCAGAAAAGATAGTAAGGAATTTGCAGGACTCCTTCTCTGAATAAAAGGGTTATATGTTCTATTAACTTTTGGCCTTAACTAGGATGCTTCATTGTGGGAAAGTGCTATATCTTTGTAAGCAATGTCTGTAGCTAGCAAACCCATAATCATTGTTTATTGTATCTTGCTTTTAAAGCAATCCACCTTGTCATGATGTCATGGTTACTCTGCACTATAAAAGAGCACTGCTGATGAACAAAATCAGACATACTACGTCTTGCCCAGCCTCAAACTTTTTTTCTCTAATTGTTTCCTGACTGCGTTCACAAGATTAAGGACAGCAAACTTCGGCCTCCTCAGGGGTATGCCTGGTAGGGTACCATGAGACAAAGCCCTGGAGGGAAAACGAGCCCAAGAACCATCTCCTCCAAGCTCAGGAGCCATCAACTCATATCAACAATGAGGAAGTTAGGCAAAAACACCAGGAGGAATGTACGGATGAACAAACAGCTCCTGGACAAACAAACATAAAAAGCAAGCCCAAAGAGCACAGAAGAGCAAGGGCAGGCAGCCCTGCACAGAAAAAACTGTGCAAGCAGACAGGGATCAGGTTAGGAAAGTTAAAACCTGGGTAGAAGTAAATCTGGCCAAAGATACCAGGGGCAGTTAGAAAAGCATCTATCAATGACAGTAGACTACAGAAAATGTGGGACCTCTCCAGAAGGAAATGCACGACAGAGACTGACAGGAGACAAACCTGGTTACCTGGGATATGGAGAAGGTTGAGGGACTCAATGACCTTTTTGTCTTCACTGGCAGGTGCTCAAGCCACACTGCCCAAGAGACAGAAGGCAAAGGCAGGGACTGGAAGAATGAAGAACCACCCACAGTAGGGGCAGAGGTTTGAGAACATCTAAGGAACCTGAAGGTGAACAAGTTCATGGGATACGATAAGATACATCCGTGGCTCCTACTAATTCATAAGCCATCATATTTGAGAAACTGTGAGAGTTACATGAAGTTCCCACTGACTGGAAAAGAGAACACACCATTCCCATTTTCAAAAAGGGAAGACCCAAGGAACTACAGTGCAGTCAGTCATGACCATGGAGCAGATCCTCCTGGAAACTATGCTAAGGAACACGGGTAACACATAGGTGATCAGTGACATCAAAAATGGCTTAACTAAGAGCAAACTGAGACTGACAAGTTTGTTGGTGTAGAATCCCCAAAAGAATATTTGTCTCAAAATATCTGCCCTGACAAAATGAACATAGCCCTCAGATGGAGGCCTCATTCACAAGCCATCTGGACTCTTTCTCAGTGAGAGACCCTCATTTGCGATACCACCTGATAAACAGGGCCCTATTCTCTCAAGAGCAGCCCCTCCTTTAGTGGCTTTCCCAGTAACCTGAACACTGTCCTTGCAAGGGGAGCTCTGTTTGATGGCCACCCTGACAGGCAGGACACTGTCCTTATTCCATAAGGGACAGGGGCAGGCAAGCTCTACCCTGCAGAGGCAGAGTGACAGCTTGTGTGTGCCCTGGGTAAAGCCACTGAAGTGGGTCCATGCACAGAAATAAATAAGGGTTATTGCCTTGTCATCCCATCTGGAGGGGCCCAAGTGAACACCTGGCTTTGCAAGATATGCCAAAGCACCCCAATAAAGGTGGGGTCAGGTGGCATAAAAGAATCACACTCAAAATGCACCCACCATCCAAGGACTTGAACTTCCTACCAAGACCATCGCTGGATCCAAGGGTGGAGATTATCTTTCCTACCTCTTCACTATCTCTCTCTCTGTGTCTGCTTTTAACCTCATCTAGGCACATGAAGGTAACATAGTTTCTAACTATGTTAAGTTTTAGTTCCTGTTGCTTTGTTAAGATCTGTTAGTTGTAACCTGTTGTTTTGACAACTTCCTTAAGTCTTGCTAAATTGTAACCCACTGCTTTGAAAGTATCATCATTTATAATTCTGCTAGTTGTAATCTGACATACTTTTTAATCTTACTCACTTTTAAACAAAGTTGTGTTTTCATATAAAGCTCCTGCTTAATAACCTTACTCCTGAGTACCACTCAGAGAATTCCAGAACTTAATCTCACCAAATGTGATGTTAGAAGACATTAATTAGAGGAGGAGAAGGATTGGGCCCAGCCCTGCCTAGGCTCCTTTCTGAAGGAGTTTAGAAGGCAAGAGGGTCCAGTCTGAATTACCCTGGGCCAAGCCCCACTCCGGGGAACCCTACCCTTGACCACTCTGTGGGCCGTGATATTTGTTTTTTCCCCCACATCTGGGGAGCCATGCTCACCTTGTGAGATGTGACAGGGCAGCACCCACCTTGTGGGGCATGACAGGTGATCTTCCATCACACTGGGTAAGTGAAGTATAAGGACTTGTGCAAAGCATTTGACACCATGCCACACAACACCCTGGTCTCCAAACTGGAGAGACTTGATGGATAGACTGCTTGGTGAGTAAGGAATTGACTGGATGATCACACTGGAAGAGTTGTGGTCAAGAGCACGATGTCCACATGAAGACCAGTGACAAGTGGAGCTCCTCAGAGCTTGAGATACTCCTCAGAGTATTGGGATCAGTGCTCTTCAACATCTTTGCTAGCAGATTGGGAAAACCCTCATCATGTTTGCTGATGGCACCAAACTGTGGCACAGTCAGCACAGCAGACAGAAGGGACACCATCACAGAGGTACCCTGACAGGGTTTAGAAGTGGCCCCAGTGCAAACTGCATGAAGTTCAACAAGGTCATGCACATGGGTCCAGGAAATCCCAAGCACAAATACAGTTTGGGCAGAGAACAGACTGAAAGCAGTCCTGAGCAGAAGGACTTGAAGGTATTGGTTGAGAAGAATCTCAGCATGAGCTGGCCATGTGCAATTGAAGCCCAGAGAGCAAATCATATTCTGGGCTGCATCAAAAGAAGTATGACCAGCAGGTCAAGGGAGGTGATTCTTCCCCTCTACTTCAGTCTCATATGACCCCACTCATAAGACACCCCACTCTGTCCAGCATTACAGTCCCCAACATCAGAAGGACATGGATCTGTTTAAGTGATTCCAGAGGAGGGACACAAAGATGATCAGAGGGTTGGAGCACATCTCTTCCAAAGACAGTCTGACAGAGGTGGGGTTGTTCAGCCTAGAGGAGAGAAGGCTCTGGGGACACCGTACAGCAGCTTTCCAGTACCTAGAGGGGGTCTACAGGAAAGCTAGGGAGGGACTTGCTACAGGGCTATGCAGTAATAGGACAAGGGGTAACAGTTTCAAACTGAAAGAGAGTGAAATTACATCAGCTCTTATGAAGAAATTCTTTACTGTGAGTGTGGTGACACTGGAATTGGTTACCCAGGGAAGCTATGGATGCCCCAGCCCTGGAGGTGCTACAGGCCAGTAAGGATGGGGCTTCAAGTAACTTGTCTGGCAGAAGGTGTCACAGCTCACAGAAGAGGGGCTGGAACAAGATGATCTTTAAAAGTCTGAAAAAGTCTGAAAGTGCGGTCAGCAGCATTTTCAGTTAAGAGGCTTATCCCAAGAAAGCAATACCTCATATTTTAATTAGTTCATTCACTTTCTAAATATTGCCTACAAAACTCAATCTTTTATTTTTCCTCCCATGTAAAAAACCAACATGTGATTTTTATTATTTTTTTTATTATTTTATTCTTACAAATGTACAGTATTCAAAGTACAGCTTTTTACCAGCAGGAAAGTTTCAGCCACACAATAAATATATCAGAGGACAGCCTGATTTTAAATCTATCAGTTTATTCGAAACAAACTTGGGATTCCGGCACTTCTAGACAGAACCCTTACAAATGCACCCCTACACAACCTTAAATATTTTAATTAGTTATAGTTTGAAGTGTTTCTTTACTTCCTCTTCTCAAAACCACAGTTGAGCAAGACATATAAGATGGATTTCTCCATTGGCTGCTCCTTCTTATGACCAGTTGTTGAAGTACCAAAAAAGCCCTATTAGCCAAGCTGAAAATAATCAACAGATACAGAAGAAAAAAGAAAAAAGAAAGAAAAACCAAAAAGGTACAATAACAGTCCCTTAATCATTCCCATCTAATGTCTACTGTATTTTGACATGCAAACTTACACAGACTTTGGAACCTTGCAACAAGTAAGGTAACTATAGCCACAGATCACTGAGAAGTACAAGACAATTATGTTAGTGATGACTGGGTTCAGAACTGGGTTGTTGGCAGCTCTTTATTAATAGCATTTTGAAAATACTGACTTTAATTACAGATTCAATTTTAGTTTTTTCTTCCAAGCTACTTAAGGTTCATGGCTAAAATATTTTTACTAAAGTCAGAGATCTTTGGACAAAAGAGTAAAGACCATGTGAAAATCAGAAGAAAAATGCACATGCTTCTGAACAAGCTTTTCTTTTTCTAACATGATCCCTGCTTGCCCAACCAGCACTACTCCAACTTCTCTCTTGTAGCTGTCTGACACTGGAGATCAGCCAAGGTTTATCTTTCACACAAGACTGAGTGATCTTGGGATGGACCCCCAGTTCTTAAATCGGACACCACTGACAACTCTCAGTAACAAGCAACAGGAGCTGAATATAGTTCCACCCACTACTAGCCCTTCAGAGCCCATGTAACGATCAGACGTCATGAACAACTGGAATATAAATGAAGATAAATCACTGACTTACGCAATATAAAACTAACACAGAGAAACTCTTGTTTAAATCACAATTTTAGCCATCTATACAATAATCATTGCTACTATTTCCAATATCAATTCCATCAGGTTTTTGCTTTTTATTTGTTTTTTGTTTCTTTTTTTTTCAGTTACAGGGTCCATACTTGCTACCTTTCATTTTGGCAGTTGAAATCAGA
Organism: Heliangelus exortis; assembly: GCF_036169615.1. Taxonomy (NCBI): domain Eukaryota; kingdom Metazoa; phylum Chordata; class Aves; order Apodiformes; family Trochilidae; genus Heliangelus; species Heliangelus exortis. The sequence goes on from NC_092454.1 coordinate 45,644,675, forward strand.
GCAAGGAGGGCACAGAGCCTGAGACTATTCATAACATGGAGTAACTAATAGGTATCTTATTCAGTGTAGCTGGCAGATCCAGCAAGCCACAGGATTTTACTCAGACAGAAAAAAAAAACGGTAACAAACCTTTCCTTTCTAGAACTAGACAATTTCTGATTGTTTGACAAACAAGCATATGCAAAATACTTCAATACTAAATAAAATTTATTAAGCCATATGACATAGTTTAGTTTATCACCTTTTTTATTAAACTTTATTAAATAATTTTACTACCTTGAACTTACATTATTGGCTAAAAATATATTCTCAGAAGTTTCCCAATTTTTGTAACACAAGATCTTCTGTTTCTACTGTCCCCTACAAACAGCAAATAATAAAATGACTGTACCTTTATTTTTCTCTGCATATATTAAAAACGTGGTTAGGTGAAAAAGTAACCAATTCACAAGTAATGAAGGAGAAAGTGTTAGGCCCCTAGTATTAGAGATCAAAAAAATTCCAGCTGATTTAATCAAACAAGTTTTCTTGAGTATATATGCCAGTATCATCCCTGTTCTATTTTGGTTTAAATTTTTATTTTAAATTTAAATTTCTGGTTTAAATTCTGAGCAAAACAGGTAAGAGATTACCTGTTACAATTTTCAGCATTACTGAATTAAATACATTTTAATACTCCTTTCCTTTGATCAACTGATCTTCTGTGGCTTCCCATTTCCCAGGTACTCTCCTCATCTTTCCTCATGTTAGACTTTACACTCACTAGTTAATGGTAAAGCACCAGAACTGAAGAACTGGGTCTTTTAGCCCACTGTAATAAATGGAGAGAAAAGACAAAAGGAAGCATAGCAAGCTTGTGTTTACATCTTCAAGCTACTGTGTTTCTGATGCCCTCGCTGAGAATGAGTAAAACTCACTCAACCAAACCACAGAATGCTACAGAAAATAGAGTCAGTAAGTTACCACTTGCCCTTAGTACCTGAACATTAAGAATGCACCTGGATCTAAGACAGCTTCCCATCAGGGTGACACATCTAAGTAACAGCATTCCTCTCACTGAAATAAGCTTGCATACATATGGCAGCCTCAACGGCCTTTTCCGGCCATTCTGAACTTTTGGACAGTTTCCAGCAAACAAGTTACTGTTACAGGTACTTCTTATACCAGAGAAATATCAGAACAGGACAAAAAAAATGCTACTATTCCCTACTTATACACACCACTAAATATCCAGTAAGCTAGCAATATGGAGACTGCCTGTTTCCTGTTTAAATTAAACTTCTGGTTCTCTGATATATTCCTATATGACAATATAAAAAATTATAAGGTACAAAACAATGAATATGTGAATGTGACACATGTGATACCTAAAAAAACATTAAAAAAAACAGCAATCAAATACAATGTAAAGAAATTGTGTATTGCCATAGCACAGTATAGTTCTAAGGCAGCATGGAAACATAAACCTTTTTCACCTACTCACTTTTTTAAAGTTTGCCAAATTACACTTTTTCACAGATTTTTTAATTAGCTGCTTCTAGTATTAGAAGAAAGAAAAGAAAAAGTATTTCGCAGAAAGTATTTCTGTATTCTAAATTTCCTGAGGAACATGTTTTGGAGAATACAGAGTCAGTTTATTAACTACTGAAATCTGTGACACTGGTCACAGAGCAGTCACCAGAGATGCTTTCATGATTCTGCAAAACTCCATGAAATTAAGTCAATCTAACTGATTTCCAGATGGGGAATTCAAATTTCAAACCATTCAAAAAAGTATCTAAAGGGTGGGTGCAAGGAAGACTGAGCTGAACTCTTCTCAGCAGTTCTCAGTGACAGGACGAGGGGCAATGGGCACAAGGTGGAACATAGGGAGTTTAAGCAAAAGCTTTTTTACTATGAGGGTTACCAGGCACTCCACTGCCCAGGGAGGTTGTGGAGTCCCCTTCTCTGGAGATACTCAAAACCTGCCAGTCGTGGGTAAAGTTCCCTAGATGATCCTGCTCTAGTAGGAGAGTTGGACTAGATGATCTCTAGAGGTCCTTTCCAGCTCTTATAATACAGTGATTCCATAAAAGCAATGAGGATACACTTACACAAACAATAAACTCTCTGTATGAGACAACTTTCCAGCTTTTTGAATTTGTACATACCTTGTACAATCCGATGCCAGGGTCAATAAGAAATGAGCGAGATGATGTAGATGGCTGACTGGATGATGCACTATTTGTTTTTTTGACTTTGTTCTTGCAGTTGGAAACAGCACAGGGATTGACTTCTCGATCCTGATTTGTCACAAAAGCAGTGGTAGGAGCTTCAGATTCAGAACGTATCAAAAGCTGAACTATGTCATTTAGACCAACATTGTAGTCAAATAAAGTGTGTCCATCTTCTAGCTGTCAAAAGAAAGGTACACTTATAAAATTCTGCCTTGAGATAAACAATTTCCAAATCTTCCTTTTACAGACAATATTTCAAGAAAATAAAAACCTGTGTCTTGATTATATGCAAAGCCAAACCATCATCAATTACCTGCAGCCATTATTTCATTCAATACCTGCAGCCATTATTTCATTCAATGAAAGTCACCAAAATGCTTAAAATGCTAGAAATAAGACATATTCACAGACTTTAAACCTTTTAATTATGCATCAACATCCAAGATAATGCAGTGATTTTGTACTTTTAAAAAATGGGTAGGATCTATGTTGGCACTTACATAACATATGCAGTAACTATAAATACATGTAAGCATTTTCAATTAAAAATCTTTTTGTTGTATACCTTTCAGCTCAATTTCATCATTTGCTCTTTCCCAATCTTTTCTAGAAAAGAAGGCAGTACTTCATACTTCTCCAACATTTTGCAAACTAATGTGTAAATAAAACATCTAGATATTTAAAAAACTAACACACATGCAAATCCACTTACTTTTCAAAACTGTAAGATCTGAAAATATTCTCCAAAAACTTTACCTAGAGGGAAGCAACACCAGAGATACATACTGGGTCTTTAAATTTACAAAGAAAACTGTTTTTCAAGGAAATCTGCTGAACTAAGAGCATTCAAAAAAAATTTTACTTCAGATAAAAAGGTTCCCTGTTCCCTAGCCTTCAGCCCAAGATGAAAAGAATATTATTCATTGAGAGTTAACTCTTCAATTTAAAAGCTATTATAAAACTGATGAACCATGCACAGTGTAGTACTTCATAAGGAAACCCACTGTATTCCAGGAGCAATCAGATCCTGCAGACCACTGTAATGTAAACAGAAGTAGACTTTTTTGTCATGTATAGCACACACTTACTAAACACTATTTTGAGCCCAAATCTACACAGCTTTAAGATATACATTATTATCTTCAATTACCTGATAAACTCACCTACCTACAACTATACTTAGAAATTCACACCAAGAAAGGCCAAGTTGTATGCCGGAAAAGAAAAACAAGTAGTGACCACTGCTGCATTACTCAGTTAAAACACCCTTAATGGCCTCAAGCATCCTTGAATCAAGAGATTTAATTTACCTAGAAGTATAATGCATTGCTGTAGGACACCAAAACTAGAATTTTATTAGTAAAACTTTAGTTCACTTTGAAGTGGGTGAAAAACATGCATGACTAAAAAAAAAAAATTTCACACCTGTCTCCCAAGCACTTTTGTAACAAACAATTACCAAACCTTTTGCCAGAATAGATGCTATTTTCAACATCACTGTTTCAAAAATCTTCCAAAACAGATCTGTTTTCATGAACTTAGGGCAGTATCATTATAGCAAGAAAAAGCAGGGAGTAGCAAGGAGCAGGTGGGGGAGTTGCTCTTTAATTAAGAGAGCAATGTACTGAGTTCTGCCCAGGGGTAGATGAGGAGCAAGGTGAGAGTCTGTGGGTGAGAATTAAGGAGCAGGGTAATGGGTGGGATACTGTGGTGGGTGTCTATTACAGGCATCAGATACCTGATCAGAATGAGGAAATCAATGAGGCCTTCTACAGGCAGCTGGTAGCAGATCACAGACCTGGGTTCTCATGGGAGATTTTAACTACCCAGATATTTGCTGGAAGGCTACTCAGCAGCCATTCACAGTCCAGGAGGTTCCTCCAGTGCACTGATGATAACTTCTTGGTGCAATTCTTGGAGGAGTCAACTAGGAGCAGAGCACTGCTGGATCTTGTCCTAACCAACAAGGAGGGCCTGATTGAAGCACTGAAGGCTGAGGGCAACCTTGGATGCGGTGACCATGAGATGGTGGAGTTCATGATTTTATGGGATAGAAACAGGATTCCAAGTAGAATCAGAACCCTGAACTTCAGAAAGACCAACTTTGAGAGAGTTGGGCAGAGAGAAATGTAATGTGTTACAACAAGGGCAAGTGTAAAGTCTTGCATCTGGCAAAGAACAACCCCAGGTACCAGTATAGGTTGGGTACTGAGCTGTTGGAGAGCAGTGTAGAGGAAAGGGACCTTGGGGTGCTGGTTGACAAAAAGATGACCATGAGCCAGCAATGTGCCCTTGTGGCCAAGAAGGCCAATGGCATCCTGGGGTGCATTAGAGGGGGGGGGGGGGTGTTAGCTGGTCGAGAGAGGTTCTCCTCCCCCTCTACTCTGCCCTGGTGAGGCCACAACTGGAATATTGTGTCCAGTTCTGGGCCCCTCAGTTCCAGAAGGAGCAGGAGCTGCTTGAAAGAGTCCAGCACAGAGCAAGCAAGATGCTGAAGGTAGTGGAACATCTCCCTTATGAGGAAGGGCTGAGGGAGCTGGGACTCTTCAACTTGGAGGAGAATGAGAGGCAACCTCATCAATGTTTATAAATATGTAAGGAGCAGGTGCCAGGAGGGCAGAGCCAAGCTTTCTCAGGGGTGACTAACAACAGGACAGGGGGCAATGGTTATAAACTGGAGCATAGGTGGATCCATATATATATAAGGAAAAATTTTTTCACTGTGAGGGTGGCAGGGCACTGGCACAGGCTGCCCAGGGAGGTTGTGGAATCTGCTTCCCTGGAGACATTCAAAGCCCACCTGGACAGGTTCCTGTGTGACCTCCTGTAGGTGACCCTGCTCTGGCATGGGGGTGAACCAGATGATCTTTCAAGATCCCTTCCAACCCATAACTTTCCATGATTCTGTGATCCACAGGTAGGATTTGTACACAGTAGTGCTCATAGTTGTTATCAATGTAATTGAAGCTGACCAGCCGTCTGCTCAGGAATCACCCTTGGTTAGATACTTTCAAACCAGTTCAACACACAGAAAATAACATTCTGATGCTGTAAGTAGTAAATTAACACAAGCCTTAAAAAGAAATTCTCAAGCTGTTATTCTACAGGTGACTGCCAACACTGCCTCACATGCCTGGAGCTTTAGCCTAAGGCTTTGTGCTTAGTAGAAAGCTACTTATTCAAGTGTAAGCAAACTTTTCCATCCAGCCATGTAATATGTTTCTATACGTTTGAAAATTATTTAAGGAAGGGGGCAGAAGTCTTCTTGGAGCACCAAAACAAGCTAAATTTAGAGGCTTGTCATGACACAAGAAGTCTGTGTTGTTGCTGTTAATATTTTTAAAGTAATTAAAAAACCATCTATTCCTAGATTCAAAGTACAAATAAACACAAAACAAAGACAAACAGTCACCCTGCAATAATACCTTTGGAAGGGAACAAGGGTCCAAAGGATCCACGTTTCTGGAGCTACTACTGCTTCTGAGCACTATACCAAGCCCACTTTGAAGATTCAGCCCCCACAAAAGTGACTTTTTTTTGCTGCAAAATGTTTACCAAAATTAATCAGTGTATCTGCAAAATGGACCACTTCTAAAACAATAAATCAGGTGTTATTGGAGACAATGTAACTTCTGCTCCATTTTTACATTCCAACTGGACTGGACAACCTGTGGCAGAGGTTCCCGTACACCATTTCTAGAATTCTATAGGATGAGGAAATCTTCTGAAAGGTAATGCAGTAGGAGACAAGAGGATAACCTTGATCCTGGTAGACTCAGAGTATGTGGGCAACACACAGGTGAAAGCAAAGAAATATTTTCATTGCTCCCTTTCTCTCAGGACATGCCATGTGCAGCATGACAGAAAAATATTTTTAGGCACTGCAGTTTGAAGTTTAAAGCCAATCCACTGAAGATCTAAATCTGAATAGCCGGAATGATCTACCATAACTAAGTAAGCAGTGTTAACACTCAAAAAGGGTCCTCTGTTTAGACCTCATGGTCAATTATAACTGTAGAATGTTTTATGTTCAATCCACAACTGAATCCTCCCTATTAGCATGAGAAAGAGGCAAAAAAGACTAAACAAAAATGTAATCTGTCCATTATTAGTTACATTTAATATGTTCAGAAGGTAAGACATACCTAGGCTAGGCATTCCTGCATAGGAATAAAAGAAGTCAGCTTTTATGATTGTGAACTAAATGGACAACACATTAATGTGGTGACTGCAATGTTATCTACTTTAATTTGTGATTAATATTCTGTTCCCTGCTCAAGTGGCTATGGGCTTTTTTTGCTTTCCTTTTATAATCGGTATTCATTGCAGGATTTTTTATAACTAATCTACAAGTAGTGATGTCATGCTTAAGTCTGAAAGCACAGTAAGAGATAAGATTACTATAAGCACTTCAAATAAGGCAGGTACAGTGTTCAGTAATGTGACAGGTTACAGTGTTTAGTTATGTGATGGGGAAAGAGGACCTGCTTATAGCAAAAGGAAAAAAAAATTTCCCAGAATGCAAGCAACTGTATAAATGTAGACCAAGATAATGACTCTGCAATACTGCCTGCTTCCAGTAACTAAGGAAACTAGTAAAGTCAAGTTCACCTGCTATTTGGCTTACAAGAACTACTGTATTTGACTAACAACTATGACAAGTACACCTGTACCTAGCATTACTGCATCACTGACAAATGAAATCTTTGGAGTAACAAAAGTGGAAAACAATCAGTGTTTAAGAATGCCATTCCACCATGGAAGGAGAGAGATATAAGATGCTGTTTCTTGAATTACTGACACTATACTGCTGTTAATAAAACAACAGGATGTTGTCCAGTAAGGCTCTATCTTCACAAGCTGTTAAAGTAAGAAAACAGTAACACAGCACAGTATTTTACAGTGTACCTGTAAAATGAGAACAAGAGCTCAAGTAAAAATAACTGGCAATTCAATTTCATATGAAATTTTCCTAGGTTTTATTATCCTATTGTCATTAAAGGATGCATTTGTGTCCTTAGCACTATATTTCACTTTCAGTTTTAATTCCTCTTAATCACTGCCATGTTTCAAAAGCCTTTAAGGCTTCATTTACATATTCTGAATGAAGTGACACTAAAAAGCAGCTACATTTACTGCATCTCATACTCTTTCACTATACTAATATCCATAGGTAAAGAAACAGATTACATCTTAAATGTATTTTCATAGATCATGTGTTATAGAACGTGAGGTTCCAGTCAGGCTTTTGTCTCCAATGACAAACTTACAAGCTGAATGTTGGACAACTGACACAACAGCAGCCATAGCAATGCTATACTGGAAATGATACTATCACTGTTTGTCAGTTTTAGACAGTAACCAATCAGAGACAGATACTCTGCTATTCTCCACTACCCTCCCAGGGGAAGGTGAAGAGAATAAGGAAGAGAGACTTTAAGGCTGAAAGAAAAAAACTGGGTAGGTTTTATCAAGCATAGAGGCAAATATGTAAATAAGGAACGTGCCCTCCTCAGCTGGTAAATACTTCCCAACCAGAAAAGTCCCATACTAGACTGGGCAGTGGATGAGAGTGCCCAAGTCCAGGGTCGCAGAAACAGTTTTCAGCAATCCAAGGTCAACCAAGCTGGTCCTACTTGGGAAGGTAGAAGGCAACCTGGCCTGGTGACTCATGTTCTTCTCCAGTGAGGAAACTGAGAAGCAGTAAGAGAAGCAGCAGCAGGAGGCCTCAGCCCAGCTAGCACACCAGCCAGAGAAGCCAACAAAGGGCTCTCCTGGGAGCCATTTTATATTGAGCACTACAGGAAGGCACACTGTGATTTGTCCACCTGCTCCAACCTCTCCTCCCATAAGCCCAGCTGCTCCCCACTAGAACAGACAGATCAACAGGCAGGCAGTTGCTGGTGGTGTCCCAGCAGGTTTTTATATACTGGTCCTCTCAAACCAGGACACTGTAATAAAAATTGCCTTGTAACATCAAGCCACAAATTACTATAAAGCATGTAGAAGCTGCACTTACACAAACATAAATGCAGAGTACGTTACTTGGAAAGAAAAATTTTTAAAATGCCTGACAAGTAATTCAACAATTGCTATCATATTGTCTATAAGACCCAGCGTAAGCACAGTTCACTATGTGTTACAGAGCATGCATGGAGACTTCCCAAGGAAGCATGCAGCATATGAACTGCTGTTTTTATTTTAGCGTGTCATCCAAAAGGGTAAATTCCTCGGTCACCTTAATCCAGCCATCCCACTTTACATTCAGGATCATTAATCCTGATGTGTGCCTTTGAGCATCATCTGAAGTTTTCTTTTCCAAGAACTAGATAGAGGTGTGCTTACATCTAGCAATGAAGATGAAGGAAATTGTAGTTAATTCAGAAGAGCTCTTTAATTAGCATCACACAAAGTTAGTGATCTCAGTCTTTAATTCTGCACAGGTACCATGTGTACCCTAAAAATTTCTTTAACAGGAAATGCATATGCTTAAAGAACTTCAAGCTCAGGTTAAGTAGAAAATTCTGGTTAAGAGGGGTTTAGCTACCCAGAATATAAGTTAGTTTAAGGAAATCAAGAACCTGTAACTTCCAGCTGGGTACTCACTGAAAGAAAGCAAAGTAGACTCCTAGAATTTCTAGTATTCTCCATCTCAAGACTGATGCACAAACACAAGTTTTCTGCCTCCAGGAATGCTGCTGGAATAGCGAATTCCAATTAGTACTTTTACAGAAGCATTCAAACATCTCCAACCAGAAATGAGTAACCAAAAGCTTAATCAAAAATTCAGAATCAGCTTATAAGTGTATAACAACGAGTTTAGGGCCAATGGGGCCAAATGAGATCAGAAAATATTCAATAATTTTTTCTACATGCCATTTGATACTTTAACTTGTGACTTTTGACATTCATAAAGCGTACTCAGTTTACACTTTCAAAACTGAAGAACTTGAACAAGTACCTTGTTCCACATGGATAACTGTAGCCTACACCTGGATTACCTGTTATCCTAAGAGATTATTTCAAGATCCTGAGACCTTTAAATATATAAAGTAGCCACATTCAGAACAGTAGGCACACACTCAGGTTTTTACAGTAACTGTACTGCAACTGTTTCCCGAGGAAGTATGGTTGTTCTAATTGCAACAGAGAAAACCAAAACAAAAAACAATTTAGTAACCAACCACATAAAGCAAATTATGGTATTTATATGAATTGGAATGTTTAATATGTGCTGTCTTGAAGTGTTTGCAGCTCCAGGAGATCCACTTCCTTCTCAAGCAACTCTAGTTCCAGCAGTTCTTGCAGCTCCTGTACAGACTGCTCTGTCAAAAAGTAAATGTCTGGAGGTCATTTTCTACATGCCATTAGATACTTAACTCATATGACTTCTGACATTCATGAAGTGTACTCAGTTTGTTTACACTTTCAAAACTAAAGAACCTGAACAGTATTTTCATTCCACATGGACAATACCCAAACATCTTCATGGTAAAACTGTACATTCATGAGGCTTAGTGGCTCCTTCTCACATGTCTACAGAAGGCCATTTCTGAAGTGTGGGCTTGATTACACCATCTCCATATTTTAAGTGTTTTTTTGCATATATACTGTGTAGTCACGAAGACACCTTATTCATACTGGTTTCATTTTGGCACTCCTGAAAGTTTTCTCCTAAATCTCCCTTCCTTATTGCTGCTGGTATATTTAGCAAAGATCCTAATAAAATAAAATAAATAAATAAAACAGCAACGCATATCAGTCTCATCCAAATCTCACTATAATAAAGCTTTATTGTCCTAAATGGGAAATGGCTTTAACCTTGTTTGCAGAGAAATAACCAAGAAACTCTAGGTCACTCTTAACAGTGTTTTTCATCCTTCACTCTGTAACATCCTCCTCAATGAAAGGAAAGCCCATATCAAGACAAAAGGAGACTTTACAAAAAGGAGACTTTACAAACATGTTCATTGCTTGCCACTCGAAGGACTTGAATTTACTCAGTTTCATTAAAAGTCCTAGCATTGACAATCTCCTCCCCAAGATTCACTATCAACTTATTTCTTAAAAAATTCTTAACGGTGTTAAGAATAAATATGCAAATGACATGCCCTCATTTCAAGGAGAATTTACTCACCAATAAACAAAAAACATGGCTCTGTCTTAATCACTTTCTCTTAATATTCTTTAGAGTGATTACATAGTAACAGAGCAGAGGAGTAGGTGCAACATTAGGACAGGGAAGTTTCCTGAAAGACTGAGGAACCCCTAGAGAAGGAAGTATTCTTCCAGGACCTGAGAAAGGCTTTTCTGCACTTAAGAGTGACTGACAGCCCATGAATTTAGCATGGTACAATGTCAACACATGCTGTGCTGCTTCAACTCTCCACACAAAGAGAGCAGTCAGGCATGCTACACAAAGCCACATAACCTAGGAGGAAATTACAGAACCTTGTTTCTGACACTGCCCATAATTACACACAAATCTCAGTATGAGCACTGTGATAAATGTACATCACTAATCCCCATACTCAGTCAACTTAGTTTTCTCTAAGAAATTCACTTTTCCAGAAGCTCTGTAACTAAAATTAAGTACAGAAGCCTACATTCCAAGACCACATTCTCAAAAAAAAAAAAAAAAAAAAAGGGTGTTTTACACAATAACTACAAGATTATTTCCAAAGTGTACAGGCAGTACCACCACATTCTACCTTTTGATCTGGACTAACTATAACCCAAAAATTACTCCATTGTACAAAATTAGTGCCAACAGCCGAAAATCAAGAGCCACAAAAAAAAGACTTCTGGATACAATCAGAAGATCAAGGTGAAGAGAGCCATTCTCAGCCTCAACAAATGGCCTCTACAAGGTTCAATTATGCACCTCTTTCAAGTTAAACTTTCTAACGCAAACTTCAGGTTTTAAGATTATTTCTTCATTTATCACTAGGCAAGTTACAGAAAAAAACCCCACATTAGTTTAGATATGACTTTCTTCTTGCACGGTACTCCAAATCCAATTAAAGGAACATCTGGTCATTATACTTACAGATGGAAGACAGAGCAACACTGCTCTTTTGAAGTTCTCAAGAAGCTTCTTATTAGGTAAATAAAAGTCCACAGCCATCTTCTAGCCAATATTTATAATTACCTGATACTTTTTCAAAAAAAACCCATAACTATGTCAAAACATAAAGCTGCTCTGAAGCCCTTAGAAGGAAGTAAAGACTCATCCATCTTGCATTTATTAGATTCAAGTGGTCAAGTACCTCCTGTATGACATGAGGCCTTGCAGGGCACAGGAAACTGAAGTTCAGCAACAATGGTGCCAGGGGGAGTGAATTATTATCTGCAGCTTTTAAAGGAACTTTTCATGAAGAACTGATTATTATCTGAACCTTCCATAATGAAGAACAGAAGTCTAAAAAATATATATACAATAGCCCAATATATCAGGGCAGTTATGTTAACATAACTGTTAAATAATCAGGAATAGAGATTCCACCAAGAGTTTTTAGAGATTCATAACTTCAATTGATACAAAAAATTATATCAACATTTGATCAAATTTAATCATTGGAAATCCTCATCATCTAGTTGCCAGCGTGTGCATCAGGTGTGTTCCACATCTAAGGGGTTGTGAGGTTTTTTAATACAAAAGAGAACATTCCATTTCCAAGAAACATCCAAATTAAGAAAAAGTACAGGCACTTGACTATCCTAACTAGATTAGATGAATAAATTATACATGCCACAAAATACAGCCTTAAGGCTGACTACAATTTATTACAGTATAGAGTGTTCTTCCAACTTCCTAACGCTGAAGTCATGAATACAAAACAATAAACTGCTTTGTTTTCATATATGCTTCCCTCTTCCTTGAGTTTGCTTAGGTGTTTTGAGTTACGAAGAAACGAAGAAGAAACAGCAAACTACATTAGTAGCTTTACAGTAAAGATTTAACAAGAGGCTGATTTCAGTAAGCAAGTTCTGCAATCATATAAAAAAACCCTTACTAACAGTGCTACCAAAGCTACTGCCATGCGAGTTTCAACTATACTGCATGAATGTTTCAGGAGTTTTGGAATGCAGCCTGATCTTATCTGCCCTGTAAACTCCAGATGACTCTCTCTCATCGGGCTGCTAGCTGCCAGCTTCATCTGATAAAGGCTATCACTTCCTTTCTAAGACTTCTTCAAACTGTTTCCCCAGGATACGAAACTCAAAACTGCTCCAGCTGAAGATTTCTCACACTCAGACTCTGCCTCAAGCAGATGGGGTTTGGACAGATTCAGCTGAAAATGTTTACAATTTTCCAAACAAAACAAAGCTGGAAAGGGACTGTGTTAAGAAACCCAATTGTTTTATAAACAAGTTTAGCACTCCCATTCTTCAGGGAGAGACTTCACAAATAATGGAGTCCTTTCTGTCGTTCTGGAAATTCACACAAGCTGTTAAGTATTTAAGAAGCCCTTAAACACACAGTTTACAAACCTACAGCTTAGAAGCTTAAACTCACACGAGATTCAAGCCAGTGCTCGTGCCAGCCTAGGTCAGTAGAAGATAAAGAGGTCTTGTATAAGGAAGACTGTAGGTAAACGAAGGCATGTCCTACTGCTGGATTTGTATCTGTGTATTTCACTAACACTGCTTCGTCACAAAGATGCTTTTGTGCAAAACTAAAGCTCCTGCACTTCTAGCCCTCTACTGTTTCAGTTGAATTTGAAAAAAAACAAACCCATAAACACTTAGTCATTACAGCATGGGCCTGACAGACTAAAGAGCTTGCACAACTTGCACAGCTAAGTAACATGACACATACCATATTTTTTGTGCATAAAAGCAGAGCCAAATTTCTTCTAATGAAGTAAGCCCAATTTGCAACAGCTTCCACATCAAGTAACTAAATGGCTTCAATACTCTCTCACTTCACCTGCTGACTTCAATCTCCCATGAAACAAATTTGAAGTGTCTTCCTCACCAATAAGGCTAACAACTTCAAAAGCATTACCATTCACTGCTTCTTGCATATGCGGGGAATAAATGTTGGGACTTCAATGCCTTCCTTCCCTTACTCTGGTAGTCACTATGGGAAAGCCACATCAGATGATGGTTTCTTTAACAAGAGCCATTTACAAGTTTTCACAAAATTCTAATTTCAAACAGGTGGGGAGAGGATGATAGAAGAATCCAACACGAGATTAATTTTTATGTTCCATTAACAATAGAAGTGTGCACATTTGGTTCTAAGTGAAACATAAGTTGGTATTAATATGCCTGCCGTCTTCAGGGCAAAGTTCTCTGGCAAGTTTTCAAATTTAAATAAACTTCAACATATTTTTACTGCTCTGTTTTTCCAGCATCATAACTGATAACTAAAAACCCCACAATAACTATAGCTTGGTCCTATCAAAATTCTATTCTGACAGTCTAGGATGCCAAGAATTTGTCTAACATATAATATCCCCTTCACTTTTATGAATGAAACTGAGAGCTTTACTAAGAAGAGCTATATAGGTTTACCAATTAGGACAGATATGCTGCCAGAAGACAGATTGTCTTGTTCTGTTTTTCTGAATTTTACAGGAACTCCACACAATTAATTGTTACTTACAAGTTAAGACAGAGTTACCGTATAACAACACAGATAAGGTATCAAATGGAGCTACTCCACACTGGAGCAAGGTTAAGATATTATTTATTACAGCATAAGAAAGTATTTGTGTCCCTCCAAGAAAATCCTTCCAGCCAATCATCCAGTTTCTCCAAGAGACATCACTGTAGGTTTCTCTGGATTTCAGTTCAGTGAATTTCTCTGGCTAACTGTGCATTTGATTATTACACTACAGTAAAGAACAATGCATAAGATAATACTCCCTTTACACAGAAGGTTCTACCTCAGTCTGCAAAGCGTTTTGACTTTTCTGGCTGATAGACATATTTTAACCATTAGGGAAGCAAGAAGTACTGTTGACATAAGCTCCTGCATTTGCATCTGTAGGTCAGACAACAGCACACTACACTCTACCACAAACTACATTAACTACATATGAACGCTTTTAAAAAACTGGAAAATAGCTCTAACTCAAAATGCTAGTTGAAGCTGTTCTCTACTGCAAGCTAAGATGGAAGCTATTGAAATTCAGCCCCTTAATAGTGGCTAATTTAGGTTTCTGTATCCTTATAACCTAACACACCTCCCATTTTCAGAAAATTTAGCCAGTCTTCTGGTACCCACATACTTACAAGGTCCAGGTATTTCTAGAAGTTACCAGAGATACTAAGAATATAAAATAGGAAAACGGTTATGAATAGATAATGTTTTTTCCAACACATGCAGTAATCTTCAGTTCTTCCATGCTTCCACCTCAAAATACTGCTTTATATTCACCTTGAGTTTAACTGAAATACCCTTTTTTATTCTTAATTATATCACAGCCCTGAGAGAGCTGAAGTTGCTTACAGTTGCCATTGCTCATGTCTTTCAACATCTAGTTTTACTTGTGCAAGCACAATCCTTCTGACCTTTTTCCTACTTACTAGCACCATGGGATCTGAAAAGCATTCATATCCATCAGGGAAACTTCAGAATTAGTTATAGTAATTACAAGAAAATGGACATAAATGGCAAGTCAAGTTATTAAAATAGAACCCCCCCTAACTCATCACTGAGCAGGATCCTAACTGTGTTCTAACTGGACAAACTACGTACTAAATTCACAAATGCTGCTTATGTAGGCAGCTTTAGCTATAATATCTCATTATTCTGCTTTCTTAGCCAAGCATTCTACAAATTAAAATGTTCAAGCTAATTTGTCTGGCCACTGACTGGCTATATAGAAAAGCACAAGTCACTTCAGGCTCATCTTCCCTGATTCTTTGGTACACCTTGCGTCACACTCTGCACTGAAAGAAGAGGTGTGCTGGCAAAGCACAAAGCTGAGCAGGTTACACAACTTCAAGATTTGATATTCTTTGAGAGAAACATGAGATTGCCCATAAGCCTTGACAGACACATCCTCAGAAATACTCATTCCTCGCCAAATTGCAGAACACTAAAATTATTTATTTGCCACTAAGTTCACAATCGAGGCTTATCATATAGCCACTAGTGTTCACATATTAGTCATAATTAAATTTCGTCTCCTTACTTTTTTTCCTCTTATATTTGTAAATATACACACTCTATCTCTTTTGAGTCAGAAATCTCACTGCCTTCCTTGCATTACTCAGTTTAGTTCAACAATGCAACAGTTATTTGATGTGAGAAATCGCACCGCAAAAGCAACATCCAAAAAAATACACCACACATGCAATACGCCGGGTTAATAGCTCTATCTCAACGCCTCAAGCACTGAGTATACCTCATAGTTTATGTAATGCAACTTGAAAGGTTACACCCTTCAAAAGATATTGCCTGAGGCTGTGTATTCGGCTCAAAATGTATCTGGCACAGCAGACGAGGGAAGCATCGGCTCACAGACAGCTTCCAGCCAGTCACCCACACCAGTAACACTGTGCACAGGTCTGAACGAGGCGCGTTTTCGGCCCCGGTCCCGCCCGCAGCTGCCCGCGCCGAGGAGGACCCGGGCGCGCAATTTGTGCCCGCGCAAACTCATAGCCCATCCC
The DNA here is from genome assembly GCF_036169615.1 of Heliangelus exortis. Lineage (NCBI taxonomy): Eukaryota > Metazoa > Chordata > Aves > Apodiformes > Trochilidae > Heliangelus > Heliangelus exortis. The sequence continues at coordinate 45,660,520 of NC_092454.1, forward strand.
GGCCCGGCTCTCCCCCTCCCCGCGAGGAATCGGGAAAGGTTCGAAGCCAGAGGGCTCTGGAACCGCTACTCCGCCGCGGGAGGGGAGGGCCGGGCCAACCGGGGCGCACGGAGCCGCAGCGGTCAAGGACGGGACACCCCACTTGGCACCGCTTCTCCTCCTCCTCTGCCCCCGCCAAGTGCGGGCCCCAGGGGCGGCGTTCCGCCGGGGAAACCGCCCGCAGTGCGGCCGGGCCACACGCTGCCCCCCAGACGGGCCGAAGCAGCGGCGGGGCGGGAGGAGGGAAACGGGCGAAGCCCGACCGTGACGCTCCCCTCCCGGCGCCTGCGGGGGAAAGAGCGGAGAGAGGCTTCGCTCCCCAGTCGCTCCTCTCCGGCCACTCTGTCACTTCGGCACGATCAAGGCTGGGGCTGGGGGAGGAGCCTCCCGCGGTTCAGGTGGGAAAACAAACACACAAAGGGGCCTCTCCGGCACCCCCTCGCCGCCAGGAACGACGGCGGGCAGGAGGGCGCCGAAAACGCCCGCGCTGGGTCCCCCCAGCCTCGGGTCAGGCCGTAGCTCCCTCCCGCCCCTCACTTCTCTAGGCCCGACAGGACGGCACTAAACAAAAGCCGGGGCCAGAGGACGACACATGGGTGGGGATGGGAACCTCAGCGCCCGGCCACACGTTAAGAGTCCAGCCCGAGAGGGGACGAGAGACGGGGAAAGCGCCCGTCCGTCTCCACCCCCGTCTCCATCCAGGTAGGGGCGTTTCCACCTCACCTGCTTGCCCCGGTAGAAGAGGCGCTGGCGGTCGGGGCTCACGCAGAAGGTCTCCCGGATCTTCTCCCGCAGGCACTCGATCTTGGTAAGGCGGCTCAGGTCGTCGATGGTCTGGGTCTCGGTGCCGTCTATGGTGCGGACTTGGATCCACATGGTGCGCGCCCTCCCACTCGCTCTGCCAGCCGCGGGATCGGGGGGCAGGTCCGGGGCAGGACGTGGAAGAGACGTTCGCTTCGCGGGTACCTATCTGCGGTGTGCGAGTGAGAAGGGGAGGGGGCCGGGCGCTTCCCCCGCTCTTTGTTCGGCTCAGTGGGGCAGGATTTTTCAAATCCCGCGGAACAGAAGCGAGCCTCCCCGCCCGCCGGGCCGCCGTCCTCGCTCGGAGGGGGGCGGAGAGCGAAGGAGACTCGAGCCGACCCCCCGCCGCTTCCCGATCACCGGCGCAGCCAGCCCCCCGGAGGCGGCACAAGGCGAGACGGAGTCTGGCGGGAACCGCGGCGGACGGGGCTAACGGGCGCCACCGAGAGCCATCTCCCAACCCCTGGGAGTGTTTACCAGGCGCCTCGGCTCTCACATGGAGGTGACGGCGCCAACGCCGCTCTCGCGAGAGCCCGCGGCCTCGGCCGTAAAGAGACAACAACACCGGGGCGGGACGGGGCGGGACGGGGGTCACCCCTCCCCCCGCCGCGCCGCATTCGGCACCGGGCGCGGCCCCGCCCCCCTCTGTCCACCCCACACCCCCCTCCCCTCCGTTCCCGCCCCCCGCGCGGGGCTCGGCTGGCGGCTGGCGCGAGGCCGGCTTGGGGAGGGGTTGGCGCGCGCTGGGGAGGCGACCGTTAGCGTTTCCATGGCAACCGAGCGGGAGGGTTGCCCGGGCTCCCTCCCTGGGACGCTTTGCCCGGACTCTGGGGCTCCCGGGGCCTGCGGGCTAGGCCGGGCCGGAGAGTGGCAGGCGTTAGAATGGCCGAGCATCCGTCGGCTGCCAGGAGAACCGTGTCTGCTAATGAAACCCAGGCCCCAGCGCTCCCGAAAACACAAAATCTCATCCCAGACAGATTCGGCTCTCCCTGAAATGTACAGATTAAGTCTGGCTGTATCTGGCGTATTAGATAGGTGAAAACATGGGTCAAGACTGGAAAAGGCTCAAGGCTCATTTGTAGTTCGTATCTGTAGTTCGTATCTCTAGGTTTGACACTGTATTTTTCTAAATTGGGTAGTTCTGAAAATTAACATCAGAAAAGCCTGGATTTGCGGTGCTGTTGCAGGCTAACCCTGGTAGGCTGCCCAGCCCCACGCTGCCGTTCCCAGCATGGGTGGAGAACAGAATCAGAAGGGCAAAAAATGAGAAGGCACAGGCCAAAATAAGAGCAGTTCTGCGGGTAAAGAAAAAACCGCACAAGCAGAGCAAAATGAGGACGTCAGTACTTCAAATTGAGAGGCAGATGTTGAGCTAATTCCTGGAAAAGAAAGCTTCACATGTACGTGAATAGGTTACTTTGGAAGACAAATGCTGTAATTCCTACTGTCCTCCCCTCTTACTTCACCTCCTAGCTTTTGTGCCTGACCACGGCACTGATGCAGCCTGAGATACCACACGTGGCAGCTGCTGCAGCCAGGTCCCTTCCCAGCTTTTTGCACACCCCCAGCCGTCTCGCTGGCTAGGCAGTGTGAAAAACTAACATCTTTGATCCTGTGTAAGGACTGCTTAAGCAGTAACTAAAACATCCCTGTGCTACCGACACCATTTTGGTCACAAATCCAAAACACGGCACCGTACCAGCTGCTACGGAGAAAATTCATCCCAGCCAAACCCAGTATGCATGAATAGTAAAACACAGTAAAGAACTATAAACATGTATTTATTACAGGACTCACTAGAAACCAAGAAATACAATAATGGATGCCTTTGAGATTAATTCTGAGTGGCTTTATTACGTAAAACTTTGGCAGCTGGACTAAAATACGGGTTTACAAGATCCAGGTAACACATTATTTTTCAAGCTTTTTTGGTACTAGGTGTTATAAATGACACGGAGAGGGGATTGAGTCAGGGAAAGAAACAGTTCAAAACCAATGGCTGTTAGAATGCTGTTTATTAATCAGACTGTTATTAATAGCAGATAACTGCATCGTACTGCCTCCCACAGCGGCTGTCCAGCTGGAATTGCAGCAGAGGGGCAAACCTCAGCACTTCACTCAGGAGCAGGGGACTGTGCCCACCCTTCAAGATTTTCCAGGCAGCTGTGCACAGTAACACAACAGGGTCCTTCGTCTCAGCAGATCTGTTTACACTGTATGTGTACACTCTTACCCACCCACAGCAGCTTTTGCCTTCTTGGATGTGGTGTGGGTTGCATTACCTGTTGCCCGTGCTAGTGTGTGCTGGAGATTTTGGGCAGGTTCAGCAGCTCCTTGACAATTTTTCCTTACCAATTTTTGCTCCAGAACCAATATAAGTTCTCGGGAGGCTTTCAGCTGTCTCTCAGTATGTGCTTTTCTTCTCTTCGTCCTCCTATTGTCTGGTAACTATTTCCCTATCCACACCCAGAGGAGCCTACAAAGCCCCTGAACATGCACAGCTTTCTTACATTATTGTAGCAAAGATTCCTATATTTTACTTCCTGGTCTGAAAATTCCCACTGCAGTTTTGAGTTATTTAAGGCTTGGTTGTTCTGTATTGAGCATGTGCAAAGGCAGCTGAACAATAAGGAGTTTCTTAATCCTGCAAGTGTGTTCCTTTTCACCCTTGCACATCTACCTCTGCTCCTGTGGTAGCACACAACTTTCTCCGGTGCTGCTGTCACAGTGTGTCTCCAAACTGCCATTTGCAAAAATTCAAAGTTTGGTGTTCAATTTGTTGGTTGTGACAAAGGCTCAGACTCAAAGGCTGTAGCACATGTGACTTTGTGCAATTTTTCAGCCCCAGCCTTCTTGGGTTCACTGAAACATTCAGTGATTATTTAACATGGAGGAGTACAGTAAGAATGTGGTTTAATAGTCCTGTCTGAAAAAAACCCAATAAATTACTCTGTCTTCAGTTTTGTCTTAGCTACAGTCCAACTGTACAGTAAAAGGAGAAGAGTCTCCTTATAATCCCATTTGCAGAATACGGCCTGCCTGTTGAAGCAACCAGTAAAATGTGCCTGTCTTTTGCAATATGGAAAAAAGATCTGAAAGAATTCTGAAATGGGACATGTTTTACCACATTATGGAGGAGAGCATGTAAGTTTGTGCTAGGGAAATAAATGGAAAGTGCAGGCTGGACTTTCTAGAGCAGAAAGCTGAGAAAGAGAAGATTAGTTCATTATAACACAGTATCTGGACATCTATTGCCTAGGTGGGATTGTAAAGAAAAGCAGATCAGCTTGCTGATACAGGAGTTAATGATTAGAAACAGCACTTTTCTATGGAGTGGTTATAGGTGGTGTGTTTTGTAACGCACAGTGTGGACTGGAGATTACATTATCAAGTGAAAAATAGTATATAAAAATTCTCAATTGGAGTCTGAAAGAGGGTGTGAAAAGGGGCATTTATTGAAGAGCTCAGAGGAAAAGAAAGGTACCTGTTCAGAAGGCAGTAGTGTCTTCTTTGGCATATGGTGATGCTTGTGAGGAGATAAGGTAATGCTGAGTAGTAGCGTGTGCATGATGAGCTTGGGTAGTGTTAGCTGAAGAATTACTAGAATGAGCAAGACAGACCAGAAAATAGCCAAGCATATGAAAGTAAAACATGGAAGTAGTGAGGTAAGTGCTAACAGTATCAAAAAACCTAAAATACATAGAAAAGGGAAATTGGCAATGGGACTTTAGATGAGACAATTCTAGCTTTCAGCGGAGAACTATAGAACAAGAATGAGAATCTGAATAAAAAATTTAAAAAATTGAGAATGACATAACAGAAAAAAATTATTTTTTAAAATAACTGTTTTCATTGTGTTCAATAATATTAATCAAACTGGGCTTTTTGTAAGCTAAAGTCATCAAACTCTAAAAATTGTGGGGTGAAATATATGTGCTATCAAAATGGGGCCTTTGCATTTGCAGGCATTTTCCTAATTTTCCATGGGTAGGTTGCTTTAGCATGCAAAGGTTGCTTAAGATTATGCTTGCTCTGGTATTTGAAACTCTGTCTTAATTCTTAAAATGTCCAGATGTTGTATTACATATTTTATGTTATCAGTAGGAGACCTCTTGTTTGAACATCTTTAGTGTGGATTAAGGCATAGGGATAGATAGAAGACAGCAGAGATGAGCTTGAGAAAAAGACAAATGTGATGGATACACGAGGAGGATGTGGGGGTATGGAAGCATCATACAAACTGAAGGAAGCAGAAAGAATCCAGCAGAAAAGGGTTATGTGTGCCACTGAGTTTCAAGAAGGATCTGTGCAAAACGAATCCCAAGCCAGGGAGGAAAATATAGGAAATCTTCATAGAATCATAGAATTGGCTGGGTTGGAAGGGACCTTTTTACAGGCTTATTTCTTATTATTCTTTTTACAGGCTTATTTTTTTTACAGCTGAGAGCCTTTTAATGACCTGTAGGCAATGTAATAACCTGTCTGGATGTTTCATTACTGTTTTGCTCAGATATGCTGGTGTGCCTTCCAGGAAGAGAAGAAGGAAATTGAAATTGTCTATCAACTGAACTTGGTAGAAATGTATCACTTAACTCCCATAAAGTCTATTCCAGCATAAATATTTTATTTTATTTATATTTGTAACACATTTAAATTTGTAACACTTATTTAAATTTGATCAAGAGACAGCAAAAGTAAATGTATTATAGTTGCTGCAGATAGTTTAGCAAGCATGCATAATTATGGTGTCATAGAATCAGAGGATGGTTTAGTTTGAAAGGGACTTTAAGGATCATCCAGTTACCATGCCATGGGCAGGGACACCTCCCACTAGATCCGGTGGCTCAAGGCCCCATCCAGCCTGGTGCTGGACACTTCCAAAGAGGGAGCAGCCACAACTTCTCCAGGTAACGTGTTCCAGTGCCTCACTGCACTAACCAGAAAACATTTCTTCCTTAGATCCAGTCTAAACCTACCCCTTTTTAGTTTAAAGCTGTTGCCCCTTGTGCTGTCACTACAGGCGTAAGTAAAAAGTTTCTGTCTTTCCTATAATTTCTTTTTTCTACATTGAAATTTCTTTTTTCTACATTTCTTTTCTACTATGAGGTCTTGCTGGAGCCTTCTCCAAGCTAAACAAGGGTCTCAGCCTATCTTCATAGGAGAGGTGCTCCGGCCCTCTGATCATCCCTGTGGCCCTCCTCTGGACTCCAACAGCTTTTTGTTTGATTATGATAGGAACAGAACTGCTAACAACTCTGCCTTATTAAAGATACATAGGTAGAAATGTTTCTTCTGGGAGAAGGGTTAAGGCTTTATGAAGTGTAAGTCCTATGGCAGCTGGAATGAGAAAAAGCTTAACCCAAGCAGAGTAAAAGTTTCAGGAAATAGGGCAGTGAGTGAAGTTTTGAACTAAGAAATGACAGAAGTTGAGAAATAACAAAAGTTTATCTTTATTCATAGTGAGAAAAGTGTCTGTCATGGTGACAATACATCCTGGAATAGATGCCGCCCGTTTCTTTAATACATTGTACATGTTCATAGAGTGATGAACTTAAAGCTCAGTGAAGTAATATAAGCCTTAAATTTTGTATAATTTGTATTTATGTGATTTTGTAAAATTTCTACTGTGAAAATGGTAAGAAGTAAGTCTAGGGATACTGTGTAATTCTAATAATCCCCAAACACAGCTAAGTCAAAAGTCCACATTATTTCCTCATGTAATTCTGTTGATTCTAGGGAAGTTGTTTTAAGAGGGTTTCTTGGTTGTACATTTGTCTTTTAAAAGCTAGCTAATTCATGTTAGTAAGGTTGTCATCCTTAATTATTTGAGATGTGCAATTTTTACAGGGAAAAGTAGCACTTCATGAGATTACGGCCTCTACTCTGTATATGATTTGAGATTTTTTCTTAGTTTGAATTGTTCACTTTAATTTAGCTATGAGCATGAAATATTGTAACATAATAGTAGTTGAATTCTTAACGGAAATCCAGTTATTTTATTTATTGTATTTTAATTGTGTTGTTAATCCTACATTACTGAAATGTGTGATGAGTCATTACAATTACTTTCAAGTTCTTATTTATAATTTCTATTGTATTGCATCCAGATTAACCACATTGCATCATCTACGTGCATTCTTCTAAGAAGATGCTTATCTTTAGAGCAAATCTGTGGAGTTGAATATACCATTTATAAAAACTTCTAATTACAATATAGAGAGCTATTTTTATGTATAATAAAACCATTATTCTATAGCAAGGCAAATAAATATTAAGTTATTTAATAACTACTTGAGAAATTTAGATATCAAGTAATGCTACTAATGCTTAATTAGTCAAGAGTGAATTTTTAGGTATTAAGAATGAACTCACAACTCACTGTGTAAGCAGAGAATTTAGAAAATCAAGAGTAGACCTGGCCAGAAATACTCACATTTTGTTATGTAGGAGGAGAGTGGCATAACTATTTTATGTCCTGTTGCCCATTCTTTCTCTGTCTCAGAAGTGGCAATCCCTGTAAGCTGGAGCCTCTTACTGTTGAGAGGATATGAAAGGATGATAACTATGGGGCCATTTAATGCTTCCCACAGTACTATTATGTAAGTATTTTTCTGTAAAAGACAAAGTGGTATAAGCACAGTTTTATCCTAGAGTCACATCCAGTCCTCAAAACTTGACTTTAATTAGAAGAGAAAGCGCCAAAGCCTAGGGTTGTTTAGGTTTTTTAGAAGTCAGTGGTTTTACATCTGTAGGCTTTTTTTCTTACACTTCTTCGTTATGTTTTTTTTTTTTTAATTTTTCTCAATGACAGAATACTTCCCAAAGTTACAACATTTTACAAAGGCAAAATCATAAACCTTTCCTAAAGCTCTAGACATTATTGTGGTAGGTCTGGAGTTGCGTTTCCTGGTTTCCAAATAGTGTCATCCCATTATTGGTGAGAATTAAAACTGATTGGTTTTGTAGCTGTTGATCTTATGAGATACCTCAGGCTAGCAAAATAGCCCTCTGATCACCTTTGTGTCCTTCCTCAGGACTTGCTCCGTCAGATCTGTGTCCCTCCTGTGTTGAGGACTCCAGAACTGGACATGGTACTCTAGGTAGGGCTGCATGAGACTGGAATTGAGAGGGAGAATCACCTCCCTTGACCTGCTGGCCACTCTTTTTTTGATGAAGCCCAGAATAGGGTTGGCTTTCTGGGCTGCAAGCACACATGGCCAGCTCGTGTTGAGATTCTGATCAAACAACATGCAGGGCTGCTCTCAGTCAATTTTCTGCTCAGCCTGTATTTGTGCTTGGTGTTGCCTTGGCCCAGGTGCAGGAACTTGCGCTTGGCATTGTTGAGCTTTATGAAATTGGCATGGAGCCACCTTTCAAAAGGTGACTGATTAAAACTAGAACTTCACTGTAAGCTACTGTTCAATTGTAGGATTTATAAAAAACATATATTTTCTTTATGATTCTACCTATTTCCCACTGAACCTGTATAATTCACATGATCAATTTGTATTGCTCCACTATATTTTTTCCTTCAGATGAGCATCGTGAGGTGCTGGAAGGGTACGTGCCACTGTTGTTGTCATTGCACATGTGTAAGAGACACTGGTGTGATATCATAACTGAATCTGAAGCACTACCAATCTGAAGCAAGTCCTGTAAAATTCATAAAAGTGTAATAAATCATTTGATATTTGTATTGCATCTGAATGAAGCCTTGTAGAAAACCCATTTGAAATCAGTAGAGCATTTATAAAGCTGTCTTAGCATTTGGTAAAATTAGTCCTTGAAAATCAATGGAGCATTTATATTGCATTTTCAGAAGTGGAAAATCTATAGATCATTTCCTTTCATTTCAGTGAAGTTGTATTCTTGAAGAGTTTTAACACTATATTTATTATATATGGGACATGTAGAATGGCAGGAGTTTCATCTTCAGTGTCCCGATTTTTTAAAGGATCACTTCACAACTTTATTTCAGATTTAAAAATTACACCCTGCAAAAAGAAACAGAAATTATCACTCTAAAAACTTTTATGGTCCCCTTTGTGTTTCTGAAATCTCTATGCATGCCATTCACCTCTCGTATAGTCGATGCAAAAAACCTCATCTCACCTTCAGAACTCTGTGATGAACTGTATTTAGTGACTTGGCTGAAATGTGGAAATATATAATAAAAATGAGAAATTTTACTGCAAAATAATAAACCTATAAAATTAGGCTAATAGTAGAAACACCAAGGTAAATGTTAAAGATTTGTTTGGTGTGAGCAATTGTAGACTTCTTTCACAATTACTGTTTTATTCATGTAACAGGGATCTTGGGATTGCCTGCATTTTTCTGCACTCCCACTGATGCAAAGAGAAGTGTGTTTCACCAGCTTTGCTGGTATCTTTTGAAGAAACAAAATGGAAAATAATACAATAATATTTTCAGTGGTTACATTAATTAAAAAGATGTGTGCAAGCCTTGTAATTCACACCCCTCAGGAAAACTTTCCCAAGTTTGGAAAGGTATCTTTTTCCACATACATATTTTTTTTTTTCCTGCCAGAGCTATTTTTCCATACATGCAAAAGGGCTCTTATAGGAACCCCATTTGTACAAACCTCATATGACACTTTATCTGAAATACTGTTTATGACTGTAAGGACAGCTTGCTCTTACTGGGAATAGGTACAGAAAACTGCTGTCGCAAGAAGGGGACTGACACACGATCAATGCGATCAATCAAGTCCAACTTTATTAGAGCATCAGACAGTTATTTATACTTTTTAAAGTAACATATGCATACTTGTCATTATCTTACTGGTTGCTAAGTTAATTAGCTAATACATATTGCAAAAGCTGAGCTCATTATTGGTTACTTGTTAACTGTCAACCCCTCCTTTTGCGAATTCCAGTCCCACGCTTATCCTGCTTCAGTAATCACAGCATCCTGCTTTTCCATTACTTGCAAGGCCCAAAGTTGATACTTTTCATCAATGTCAGCACACATCAGCACTTTCGTCAACGGTCTTTTGTTAACGGTCAGCAACATCAGCGCTTCTTCTGCCACAAGATGATACTTTACTCTTGCTCAAGGCCTCTTGCTTAAGGCCTAGTACAGCCGAGGCCTTGCGCCGGCAAAACCCAATCTTCCACATTTCCCCCGTTTTCTTTAAGAGCAACATAAGCATTCATTCTGAAGCGATTAATAGCATTTTCCATCATGCGCTGAATACATTGCAGCAAGCATGGTAAAAATAAAAGGATAATCAACAATACAATGCCAACATGGCAAAGCGTCCTAAGCAATGATGACAACCACCCTGTAATACCGAATCCCGATAACCAGCTTGTAAAAGCATCTCCAAACATACTTGTTTGCTGTTGAATCAAGCCAGTATGTTCCTTTAGATAGGAGAGAGATGCATGAATGCTTTCACTATGATTGGACAAAGTCATACAACGCATCCCTGCTAAATCCTTGCATCCATGACCCTGTGCTAACAATAAAAAATCTATGGCAGCACGATTTTGCAAAACAGCATGGCGTAAGCTAGTTTGATCCTGCAATAATTCTCCTAAAATTTTTGTAGTAACATTAGCTTGCTTTTCTGTCCAGCATGCTAAGCTAGCTAATTCCCGCAAAGTATTTCCTGCAGCAGCACCAGGAAAAAATATTGATAAAGCCACTCTAGCTGCTTGACTTAACAGCTCAACATGATCATTACAGTCTGGTGGGAGACCAATACTTCTAGTTTTCCGAATCTTTGCTGTTAAGGTGGTAGTTAATGTAACGTTACGCAATTCTGCATACTTTGGAGCAAATATAGTCAAAGAGCCTAGATAGCAAGGACCTCCAATTATTCCCTTAGGGACACCTTGCCAAGCTCGATCACCTCAAATCAAAAATACTTCTGGTGGTAGAGCATATGCTGATTCATTTTTCCAGGTATATGTTCCTTCCTTAGGTTTAGAGGAAGAGCGATCTCCCACTGGGTACATTCTTTTGTCTGACTCTGGAGATGTATCATTATACCCACAATATCCCCAATGAGCATCATATGGATACCCTGGAGAAATATCAGGAGCATTGGAAGGCCATGAGTTAGCGCCAAATTGTATGCATGTGGGCGTCCAATGCTCAGAAACATTGCCTATGCTTTGAGAGCCTAACAGATCTAGTTCTTGTGGATCCCATGGCAATGTCTTATTCAGGCCAACTATTAATGTGAGAGCACATTTCCCAGCAGACATATTATTAGTACACTTCCCAACAGAATACCCTTTAAATGCAGATTCATCAAAGCCAGGAATCCCTATCAGGCAAGTGCGAAAAGGGTCAGTAGCAGAAGCCATGGCAATGCAAAAATCTGTAACACCAGTACTATTTGACCATGTGATCCACATATTTTGCTGTGGGGGTATAATCAATGCCATACTACAAAGCAGACAACAACAAAACAAAATACAACTTAACGTCTTTTCTTTGCCCTTCTCATCCATCTTTTACATTTGTGAGATATAATGTGAGACTCCAATGTCTTAACAGCAATCCTTACAACAGCCTATGTCGATGCACTTCACGTTGCTCTTGATTCATCTTGCTTAGGTGGCTCAACGATTGGTTGAATCCACCTGCTAGGAATCCAACGCGGACCATCACCTGTGGATACACAAAAATAACCTCTCCCTATAAACAACACATCTACTGGTCCTAACCACTCTCCAGTTTGTGGATCTCTGTATAGGACTCTCATGTTAACAGATCATACAGAGGTACCATTCTGATGTTTTATAATCGGTGGAATAGTTTCATCACCAAAAATACATAAATGGTTTAATACAAACAATACCATATTTAATCGTTCGATAGGAGTCCCCTCTTTATGCTTCTGCAAATATGTTTTCAAAGTCTGATTTGCTCTTTCAACTACTGCCTGACCTGTTGGAGAGTGTGGAATTCCTGTAATATGCGAAATCCCCCATTGTTGATATTCTAACTGCATTCCCTTGCTGCTATAGGCAGGACCATTATCTGTCTTTAATGTTTTTGGAACACCCATTACTGCAAAACATGCCATCAGGTGTTTTTTCACATCCTTCCATTTTTCACCAGTTTGAGCAGTTGCCCAGATCATATGACTATAAGTATCAATAGTCACATGCACATATTTCTGCCTACCAAATTCAGCTATATGGGTAACATCCATTTGCCATATTTCATTACTGCTTAAGCCTTTGGGGTTCACTCCCAGACCTAAGCCAAGTCCTTGATTAATGTTGCTGCAAATAAGGCAAGCCTGTACAATAGCTTTGGCGTCTGCAAATGACACTCCAAAGGCTTTTACCAACCCTTTCACATTTTGGTGAAATTGGGCATGTGATTCTCTCGCTTTTGCAAAATTAGAAACTGGTGCCGAGAGCGACACCAAGCGGTCGGCTCTTGCATTTCCCTCACCTAAACCTTGATCATTTTTATGACTTCTAATATGTATTATACAATATTCTGCAGATCTTAACTTAACGGCACGCCACAATTCCCATAACAGTTCCCAAAGTCTTTTGTTTGAAACTTCCTTTATCATTGATTCCTCAATCCTCTGAACTATTCCAACAACATACAAAGAGTCTGACACAACATTGACTGGTTTATCCAGCCAATTCTCCAAAGCCCAAGTGACTGCACGCAATTCTAGAGTTTGCAGTGAGTCACCATCTTCCGCCCATAAATAAAAGGAATACCAATCTCCATTGTCCTTCCAAGTAGCAACAGCCCTTTGCGACCGCTTTCCTGCATCTGTAAATACTGTAACAGCATCTGTTATTGGAGTTAAAGATATCTTAGGTTTCACAATCCAATTCTGATTACTCATCCAGGTTAAAACTTTATCTTTTAAGGGTGCTATTACAATACACTCCCCACTAGTCAAGCAGGCGCTAGCAAGAGCATCACAGTTTTGCATACACCATTCTAAATCATTCTTGGCTATAGGCACATAAATAACTTCTGGCTCACAACCACTTATAGCACATACCCGTTGCCTACAAGTTTTTATCAAATCTGCCAAAATTAAAATTTTTTGTTGTATTGTGCTTCGTGGCTGTAATGGCGGAAATACCCATTCTAACACTCTGGTACTCTCCCCCGTTTTCTTTAAAGATTGCGTAAGAGCCCCACATAAATGTTGTTGACCATATAATATTGTTATATCAATGGGCAATTCAAGATCTCGGCGGGAAACACAGTGAGAGGTAACATGCTGAGCAATCTGTTGAATTGTATCATACTGATCCGTTAAAATTGTGACAGGTTGAGCAGGATCAGTACCTTTCAGTAGTGGTTTCAAAGGTTCTAACATATCATTAGTAATTCCCACTACAGGTCTTAGCCATTGTATGTCACCCATAAATTTCTGAACATCATTTAATGTTTCTAACTTTGTTGTTAACTGTAACTTTTGCGGGCTAATATGTTGATCTGTTATTCTCCAGCCCTGATATTTTATTGGTGTAGATCGCTGAATTTTTTCTTCAGCAATAGCTAATCCTGCTTTACTTAATTCTTCTGCTATAAATTTTACTTGCTCATCAGTCCAATCATCTCTTTGACAAAACAAAATATCATCCATGTAATGGTAAATAATTACATCACCACCTGTCCATAAGTCTCTGGTTGGCTGTAATGCTGCACCCACATACAGCTGACACAAAGTAGGAGAATTCTTCATCCCTTGTGGTAATACTGTCCATTCAAAACGTTCCACTGGGGCCTGCCGATTAACTGATGGTAAGGTAAATGCAAATTTACATGTATCCTGAGGATGCAAGTTAATAGTGAAAAAACAGTCTTTTAAGTCCACTACTAGCAAGTCCCATCCTTCAGGCAACATAGATGCAGCAGGTAATCCTGGTTGTAACACCCCCATGGCAACCATCTGTTCATTAATTGCCCTTAAGTCATGCAACAGGCGATATTTGCCTGACTTCTTTTTAATCACAAATATAGGAAAATTCCAAGGGCTAGTAGATGGTTTCAGATGTCCTTGCTATAGCTGTTCCTTTACTAACTCATGGGCAGCTTGCAGACTTTCCTGCTTCAGCGGCCATTGCTCGATCCACACTGGCTCACCGGAATGCCATTGCAGTGGGATCGGGAAAGTCCATGCAGTGACCGCTACTAAACGTTTTTTGTCCCAGTCTTTGTTGTGAGTACAACACCCAATTGAGCAAGAATGTCTCTTCCAATCAACATTTGGACTGGCGGCGGCAAGGGTAAAATTGAACAAGTAACTGTCATGGAGTGATTATCACACACAATTCTAAGTGGAGGAGAAATCTCAGCCAGCTGCACTCCCCCAACCCCAGCCAGAGAGGAGGTTTCAACTGTGGTAGGCCAGGCGGGAGGCCAGACTGTCCGTGAGATGACCGACACATCAGCACCCGTGTCCAGTAATCCCTGCAGCCTTATAGTCTCATCTTCGTATATCACCTCCACAGCAGCCTGAGGCCTTCTGGTCATGTGTGCTGTTAGCATAGTCAGTGGAGCCGTGGAGGATCCAAAGCCTCCATCTCCTCTAACCTGCCGATCATGTGGCACAAGACCTTCAGTGAGGTGTGGTAACGGGATCAGCTGAGCTATTTTACTTCCTCCTGGAATTACCAAAGGTGGGAATTGTGTGGATAGCATGATTTTTATTTCACCCTCATAATCTTTATCAATCAAACCTGTGGCCACCGACAAGCCCATCATTGTTGCAAAAGATCTACCTATTAATAAACAACCTACTGCTACGCCACGTATTCTAATTGGTCCAAATATACCTGTTGCAATCTTTTTAGATAAAAAGATTTTTTTTCTAAAAGTCTTACTTCTACTGAAGTTGCCAGGTCCAGGCCGAGACTTCCGGGGGTTGCTGGTTGCAACTGTTGTCCATTTCTTGTGACGGCTGACTGGAAGCTCCAGCTGACAGGTGAGCCACTGCTTGTGTCATAGCGCGACGTCCCCCCACGCTCCGTTGGAAGTTTCCCGACATTTGTGCAAGACAAACAGATAAATTGTGACTATCATTTAGGCATTTAGGGCACCATACTTTAACTGTTTTGCAGTTTCTTCTAATATGACCAGTTTGTCCACATCGAAAACACTGCGGACCTCGACCTGCTGCTTTCTGTGGCTTCTTCGGCTGACGCAAAGGCATTAAGGCTGCCATAATCTGGCGATTTGACTCCCCCTGCTGTTGCAACCCTATTCCTAGAGCCTGTGCCTGCTTTTCCAACCCTACACCCAAACCTTTCACTGCCTCTGCTAACATTGCCATCGGGCCAGTGGGCATACTCTGTACCTTTTGCAAAAGCTCAGAAACAGTCCAAGTTGGTCCTAAAGTAGCAATTAATTGTTGTGTCTGTGGGTTTCCATTCTGCATTAAACACTGTCTCATTATTGCCTCCTGTATTTCTTGAGACACTTGCGCAGCTCTCATAGCCGTCAGCAACTTATCAACAAAACCATCTAAACTCTCATTCTTTCCTTGTTTGATTCCCATATAATGCGGAGATGTAGTTCCATCCTTCAATTTTTCAATACACATTTTCACTATATCACTAGATGCCGCCAATGCAGCTGGACGAATTAATGCCTGCATCTCTACCTGAGAATACTGCCCTGTACCACACAGTTCATCAACAGTCACCCCATATAATGGGTCATCCTGCTGCCTAGGAACCACCACAGCCTGTCGTGCCAATTTCTCCCACATATCAGTAAATATGATAAAATTTGAAGGAGATAAAATCAATTTCATTACATTATAGGAATCTTTAGGCAACATATTATAGTTTTCCCAAATAAATCCCAACGTTTGTCTTGCAGGTTCAGATTGAATACCACATTGAAAGACATTTTGTCTGAGCTGAGACAATAATTTCCATGGCAGACTAGTAATTTCTGCAATAATTCCTCCTCGATTATTCTGAGTATAAGGCACTGGCAATGCTAGATCGTCCCTCCTCACCAGCCGGCAGAATCCTTCTTCATCACCTTCTGCCTGCAAATTTACAGCAACTTGTCTCCAATAACTATCCCTATCCTCTGGTGGTGTTTCCCTTCGTTCCTCCTTAACTCGTTCCTCCTTAAACGGAGGTGACGGTGGAGGGGGTGGTGGTGCAGAGGATTCTGCTGGCAGTGGAGGAAAAAACTGTTCCTCATTATCTGTCTTGGTCTTAACCTGAACAGTTCCTCCCAAACCCGCAACTGCTGCAGCATGATAAGTTCTTAATTCATGCTGTACTTCTGGACTCAAAGGAATTCCTCTAAATAGTGGCTGAGATCCATTTGGATCATACTTAGGCTCAGGTAAAGACAATCGAATGCGAGCTTCTTGAGCAGCCTTTTGTTCATTATAATGTTTATCTAATTGATCAAAGACTGCCTTCCAAGCCTTTGCATATCTTTTGGCACCTTTGTCATCATCAATTCCCTGTAGCCACAGATCCCGACCAAACTTTTTCCACTCCCCTCTTTCAAATACTTCATTAGGATCTTTAAAATATCCCGACTGTTCTGCATATTCTAATAATGGGAGCAATCCTTTTTTCCAATCTAACTTTGTTCCCCGCTTTTCTAAAAAGCACTTAAATACATTATACGTCGTCTGCCTTTCCATTATTAAAATTAAGCGTTAATACCTGCGCGCGCAGCCACTCCGAGCAGTAATGGCTTTACGACGTCTTCGGCTCACAGACTCCTCTCAGATGCTGCTCCTCTCAGATGCTGCCTCTCATCGTGTCTCAGGCACTGCCTCTCATCGGGTCAGGGTACGGGTAGTCTCTGGTACTGCTATTCTGGGCTGGAACTACTTGCCTCCAGTTTCCAGAACGCCGCTCGCTGCATAAATCCAAGACCTTCTCTGTGAAGTCTCTGTCTCGATCTTCTTCGTGAAGTCGAGAAGACCTCTCCGGGGGTTCAGGAGCCTCTCCGTCGGGTCCCTGTTCGGTTGGGCCCTCTATGTGGGGTCCCTGTTCGGGTGCCACTTGTTGCAAGAAGGGGACTGACATACGATCAATGTGATCAATCAAGTCCAACTTTATTAGAGCATCAGACAGTTATTTGTACTTTTTAAAGTAACATATGCATACTTGTCATTATCTTACTGGTTGCTAAGTTAATTAGCTAATACATATTGCAAAAGCTGAGCTCATTATTGGTTACTTGTTAACTGTCAACCCCTCCTTTTGCGAATTCCAGTCCCATGCTTATCCTGCTTCAGTAATCACAGCATCCTGCTTTTCCATTACTTGCAAGGCCCAAAGTTGATACTTTTCATCAATGTCAGCACAGATCAGCACTTTTGTCAACGGTCTTTTGTTAACGGTCAGCAACATCAGCACTTCTTCTGCCACAAGATGATACTTTACTCTTGCTCAAGGCCTCTTGCTTAAGGCCTAGTACAGCCGAGGCCTTGCGCTGGCAAAACCCAATCTTCCACAAACTGCTACTAGGACAATCTACAGAATGGAGGCCCTCTCAGAAGAATAGAAGGGCTGACTTCCAGGGCTGAACAAAACAGATGAACAGAACAAGAATATAATAACTGTATCAGTTCATATGAGTTCACTTAGATACTGAAACCTTATTATAAAAACACACTTGTTTCATTGCTTTCAAAGATATGGACAAAGTTCACTTTTTAACAGAAAAAGTCAAGGGCATATTGGGACAGGAAGGGGTACTGTTGTTGCCAATTCCATTCTTTTAAGTTATCTTTTGTAAGATGAAATTTTCAGACACATATGAGTTTTTATATCTGTATAGGTGTGTAGGTATTTTATTACCATTTCGTTGTACCCAAGTTACAGACCAGTTTAAGTCTCCCTCATTTATTTGTGCAAATTTTGCTTCTTTGGGGCAGAGCATACTGTATATCCAAAGCCAAGCACCAATTGTTAGTCTAAGTAAAATCTTAATAGTCCCACTAAATTATTAATAAGGAATATTAATGCATTTAAATTTGTATCATCACTTACAGTTAGACTATGTACAGTTCAAACTGATAGAAGCAAACCGTCTACTATCTACCCCTTTCTTTGATTCGATGGTAACCTTTCCACTGACCCCCTGCGTGTGAGATATCAACAGCTTCATTTTGGGAGCTGCACTTAGAGTATGTCACTGAGAGGAACATGATATTGGAGGTGGGGTTTCTTCCTTTTCCTTGCTAGCAGGAGTAAAATATCGCTGCTGCTGCTGCTGCTTGCTTTCTCCTCACTCTAGCATCTGTTTGTGTTATTTGTGTATTAACATATTTTATACATATTAACATATTTTATGCATTGCTCTTTCTTCATCAGGCTACAAGTCCAGGGTAGATAAAAACTTACTGTAAGGTGTGGCTTACGTCTGTTAAATACTTGTTTTTCGTTCTGTTACCACTTAGACTGGTGTCAGCCAGCTCCCAAGACTGCACTCCTTTAATAAACCCTAATAAATTAGTGAGCTGCTTATATCCTGAGGATCTCACTACCATTCTGTACCAAGGCTTCTCCTGACACATAGATTTTCTGACCCTCTGTGGAAACACAGATTTCTTTTCATTCACTCCAGCCAATTAGTGTTGCTTATCTTGTACCAGCCTTGACAAGAGTGCAGGCTAATTTAGTGTGCTTATCTTTTACCTGATCATGAGTAGAGGTGGACAGATGAACAAGATGCAGCACACATGCTGGAAGTTTTATGATCTTTCCAGTTTTCAACTACAGCAACCAAATCCGGCACTTACTGCGACTGAATATTTTTTGATCGATGATTAGCACGACTGCTGGAAGGTGAAAGCCCCGTGGCCTTAGGTTGCAGTTACAAGTTCAGATGCAAAGCCTCATCACCAGAGGCTGTACCAATGAAATCTAGAGGATCTGGCATTTGTAGCAAACACTGGCTTATCCCCCTGCTTCCTTATATGCATCAGTAGCCTGCTAAGAACCAATCAGCACACAACTTATGACTTAGTGTCATCTTGTCAGTTGGTATAAAATTATCCTTAGAATTCTCTTCATTGGAGAGGAAGAAAATTCCAAATAGCTGGATAAGTTGATAGGCCTGAATTCCTCTTTCCCTCTCCAAACAAAGAAGCCTCTTCACTAAGTTATGTGCTTCCAACTCTGTCGGGTGTTTACCCAGGAATCACTGGGTAAACTCACCAACTCGAGTTCAAATCTGTGCAGTAAGTGCATTTTTCAATGGCAGTTCTGAACTTATTATATCTTTGCCATAATAAATTCTCCTTCTTTACAGCTTTGTACATCTGTCTCAGTGCAAGCTATTTTGGGGCCCTGAAATGTGCAATGTTGCTTTTCAACTTTATGCAGCTGTCTCTGTGCAAATCATTTTGGGGAAGGTAAATGTCAAGTCTCACAGGTGGCTGCACGTACATAATCCTTTAAAGTTAAACCACTGACCAAGTTTGGAGCTAGCATCACACCAAGTCTCACCAAGAGTCCTCTCTGAGAAGGAGTTCAGAAGGCAAGTGGGTCCACTCTTAACTTCTTGACTGGACAAGAGGGCATTCCCCAGCCACCTTGCAGACTCATATCCTTTTAAGCAACACCTTCAATGCTGTGTTTTGTTGTGGGGTCGTTGATATCTTATGTTACAGAAAATGACTACTTGTTGCTATCTCTTACTTCTAAAAGACAATAACTTGATTGTTACCACACATGGCCATGCAATGCTAAGGAAAGGTAGAATATAATACAATAATAGGTTATAGTTACTATTACCAAATACTAGATAATTAACAGAAAAGTTAGATAATTGCTCACAGAACAAGCCAAACAAAATCAGAACTCCAGGGAGGCCAAAATAAAGCCAGGCAAGTCCTAAGAATTTTGTTATTAGATAACACAAAGTCTGCATTCTATTACAAGCAATTGCATGCCACACTTACTGGGCACAGGAAGCATTGCTTACGAATTAGAGTAATGTTTACAGTTGCTCAAGGTAGTACTAGTAGCAGTTCAGCTTGCAGACCTCTTGTTTGCGGGATACACATTATTAACTGAGTCAGGAGGAGGGAGGTTCTTCTGCTAGGGCCAGGGAATATTAACATTCCAGTGGCTGCACAAGATAAATTGGTGGTTGTCTTTGTCTGAAATCGGAACATAATCCTACTATATGTTTTAAATATTTAGCTGTCTCAGTACTTCCCATGACAGGATGTAGGAATGGCTCAAACCTGCATCAGGGAAGGTACAGATGTAAGAAAACAATTATTGACCTACACAGTAGGTGGTGAGTGTTTAAGAGGCATTGGAAAATGTCCTTAACAATGTTGTAGAAAAATCTGCAGAGGCTTAAGGACAACACGTAGTCACCACTATGGTTAAAGTGAAGTCGTCTGTTAACAACTCACACTCGCTTTATACAGAGCCCTTGTTTATATAACGATATCTTGCAGGTAGCTATATCTTGGCCACAAATCCTGTTCTCACAGAACTCCTGCTGGCTACATCATTATCCTGTTAGTCTTCTTTTCTGCTGCCAGCTCCCTTATCTTTTTCCCATAGCTCATCTTTCAGTAACCGTGCAACTAGGTCTCAAGGCCCTTAGCTTGCCCCTTTTTTTTTTGAGCAATCCTGACTTACTTCATCATGCGAGATAACATGCTAATGATACATTGCCATAAACATACTAATAATACAAAAGCAATAATAACTAATATAGTTGATAAGCCTTGTCTAATTAAATCTCTAAGCTAACCCCCCTGTCTCTAAGCGGTTTAAGCATTCATCTAATCCATTATATGCAACAGTTACTTTTTTCATGTTATCTTAATCAATTGCATTTGGTTGTGAATCGATTTCGAATGATCAAATAAGTTCATGCAACACATTTCGTCAAAGTCTTCACAAACATAACCTAAACGCTAACAATAAAAAGTCAGTGGCAGCACGATTTTGTAAAACTGCATGTCTGACACTATCAACATCTTTTAGCATCTGTGTTAAAATATCAGAAGTTAAGTTCATCTGCTTAGCAGTGCAACAGAATAGCACAATCAACAATCAAGATGTAGACGAGGGATCCCATAATCAACATATAAATGATCACATGAATTACAACATTAACAAAAGCCTGTTGTGAATACAATACAATACAATACAATACAATACGAAAAACACATTTCACACTGCAGTGGAAGGACTTAAACACCTTTTTAGTATGAGGAAGGTCTGGTGTCCAGTGGTGCATAGAGCCAAGAGGGTAGAGGAGGCTTATCCAACAAAAATTCGTTGGGCGGCCCAAAAGCATCCCCAGACTCCTCCCAGGTCACGGCACGGTGGAGTCCTGGTTTCCTCCACGGTCACCAAATTGAGGCCCAAAAAGGCCTAGTAAAATTGTTTAGAGACAGAATTCCAAGCCTTTAAACAGCAAAGGCACACTCCTTTCCCCCCCCACCCCCTTTTTTTTTTTTTTTTTTTTTTTTTTCTCTGCTGTGGCGTCTGCAGCAGGGCTCACTTTCTGAGCAGCAGCAGTGTCTGTGGGGGTAGAGACAGCAGCTGCAGCTGTAGCAGAAACACTGGCGATGCTCACCGGCCGTACCTGAGTTG
Source organism: Heliangelus exortis (assembly GCF_036169615.1). Taxonomy (NCBI): domain Eukaryota; kingdom Metazoa; phylum Chordata; class Aves; order Apodiformes; family Trochilidae; genus Heliangelus; species Heliangelus exortis. The sequence goes on from NC_092454.1 coordinate 45,681,945, forward strand.
TGCCCTTGTGGGCAGGGGGGGCGAGAAGTGGCTGCGGAGGTAGGAGTGGGGGTGCTCCCTGTACGAGGAGCAGCTCCCACTCTCTGCAGCAGCTCTCGGCCTCTGAAAAGGCACACTCATTCTCATGACTATGTTTCGGTTTTTGGGTTTTTTTACTCCTTACCAATATATGAGAAAAATTAACAACAACCACTAGAAGATTCAAAAGCGAAATGATATTGCTACTAAAATCTGGTGAAGTTAGCCTAAAATAAAATAAAGTGGTACAACCTCCCAAACCAAAACTGCAAGTATAATTACCAACCAAGTTTTTTATCTCTGTATGGAACACCAGAGCACCATGCACCACAATATACATCAATATTGAGGACCATATTGCAATGATGGTCCTTAAGCAGCTTTATCTGCTTCTAGCATTCGCTCAGAAGCTTATAACAATTGAGCTGTTGTAGCACCTTTTGGGAGTAGTCCTAATGCACGTTTAGTTTTTTCATTAGCGATGTCATATGCTGACATATCAAAAAATTTTGTTTTCATCTCTTCTGACAAATACAGATGTGATGCTATCGCTGAATATAAGCGATCCACAAATTTTGAATATGGCTCTGCTCCCCCCTGTTTAATATTTGGAAAAGAGGGGATTGCTTGTGCAGGATTGTGCACAGTTTGCAAAGCTTTATACACCAATTTTTGTGAAAGTTGTAACACTTCAGTTTGAAACCATGCCTGCAAATCTGCACATACAAAAGGACCAGCACTGAGTAACATTTGTGCTTGCACTCTGCATAATGCATCGGTGTCCTGTCCAGGAATCACAGCTGCATTTTCACACAGCATTTACCATTTATGATGAAACTACAATTGTTGAGAAGGAGTTAGTACAGAGTATCAATGAGCATTTTTGTGTCATATGGTGTCAACAATTGAACAGTAAAAAGATGTTGCAAAAGGAGATTGAGTAAATGATGATTTCAAACCGTACTGTGTAATGGCAGCTTTGGCTTCTTTTATCATTTTCCAATCTAATGCAACGCATTGACCTCCTCCTCCTGGTCTCACAATCACTGGAAAAGCCATCGGACCCATATTGGGAACCATTTCTCCTTCAACTATAGCATTTTGAATAATTCCCTTCCATCTAGTTACCGGATCCATACTCCCATGCTCCCCGCCCAGTATCCCCCCCCCCCCCTCCTCCGCATGTTGGATCTGTAAGAGGTGGAGCAGTGGGTGTTAAAGGGTTAAGGGAAGTAGGAGCAGGAATAGGGAATGGATCAGGGGGTAAAAATGGATTAGTGCCCCTGGGTTGTTCGTAATGTTCCCCAGAGCAAAAACTAGGTTTTTTTTTCAGGGGTATACTCATCCTTGATCTCCAGTTCTTTCAGTTTTTTCAGCAGTTCCCTTAGTTGCTTTTCTCTGAGTCCCAGTTCTTTCCTTGGTTGTTGCTCTATAGCAGGCACTGATGGTGTTGACAGGTGAAGCAGAGGATTAATAGATGGCATCTGTGGTCAGGAAGATAAATCAGGCGTCGGAGGTGGAGAGGAAGGCAGCGGCGGCAGAGCGGCCAGGAGCCATGGCAGGGGGGCGCGAGGGAGGAGGTCTGCATTCCAAGATTCCTTGCCTGTGTTCTCCAGCTTCTCTCCCTCTGGGTCCTCCAACGATTCTGGTGGTATTTTCCGTCGCTTTTTTTGTTTTGCTTCTCAGTCCCATTTTTACTTTTCATCTGAACCCCAGGGTCAAATGGCACAGTTGGCTGAGCTTGAATCAGTACAGCCCCTTCAGGTGCTGGTGGGGGTTCTTTAGGTGTCTCAAATAACTGTTTAGAGGTCAAGTCTGTATTCTGAGCATTCATTGGTACTGGTAGATCAGGCGTTAAGGCAGCAAACGCTGAGGCTGCTGCTTTTTCACTTTCCGTCTCTTTTAAGGTTTCTCTAATCGATTTCCAGAGTGTCACTAAGCATCATGCCTCCGTGTCCCCATCGCTAATTTTATCCCATAGGGCAGTACCTATGGCTTCCCAAGTAGGTAATTCAAAAACGGTACCCATCGAGGGGATCAAGTCTCTATCCTGTGCCCATTTCAGTAATTCTCGTAAGGTCCTGCCTTCGTATGATAAACCTCTCTTAGAGAGAATACATTGGAGGAGCTTAACTACTGCCTCTTCTTCTTTAGAGAGTGTAGACACCATCTCCTCCCCAGCCACTCACCTTTTTCTTGGCAAGATTCTTCAATTCCGAGGTACCTCTTTCATTCCGTAGCCGGGCACCAGCTACACAGCCATCTCCTTTCGACTGGCTTCTCTGCTCCTGCCGCACCGTTGCTTCCGTCGGCTTCTCACTACCCTCTCATCCCAGCTGTCTTCATCACTCCTGGAAGCAACAGCGAGAGGGGGTCCCTGTTCGGGCGCCAAATGTAGAAAAATCCACGGAGGCTTAAGGACAGCACGTAGTCACCAATATGGTTGAAGTGAAGTCGTCTATTAACAATTCACGCTCGCTTTATATAGAGCCCTTGTTTATATAACGATATCTTGCAGGTGGCTGTGTCTTGGCCACAAATCCTGTTCTCACAGAACTTCTGCTGGCTACATCATTATCCTGTTAGTCTTCTTTTCTGATGCCAGCTCCCTTATCTTTTTCCCATAGCTCATCTTTCAGTAACCTTGCAACTGGGTCTCAAGGCCCTTAGCTTACTCTAGCTAAAGCTGAATAGTCAGGATTGCTCACATGTCTGTTTTCTTCCAGTTTCCCAACACAATGTGGTTTAACTTTTGGTCACCACTGAAGTGGTCAGACCTGATGATTGTTGCAGGTCCCTTCCAACTGAAATAATCTGTTCTATGCTATGCTATGCTATGCTATGCTATGCTATGCTATGCTATGCTATGCTGTGCTGTGCTGTGCTGTGCTATGCTATTTTGTTCCATTCCATTCAATTCCATTCCATTTACTGCATGTTACTTCACCAACCATTAAAAAAAAAATCTGCGAAAGTGAGAAAACTGAGTGTCCTGTTAACTGAGCTTTGTCAGCTAATGGCTATTCTGAAGATTGCTTGCACATAAGCCTCCACTATCTAATTGTAAGTTTAAATACATAAAACTTTCATTTCTGTATGTAGTGTTACTTACATAAGTGGTACTCATAGCTAGAGCCACAACAGACCCAGCCCTATAAAAATGTAGAATAGGTTCAGCTGACTTTAGGCTAGTTAAAAATCCCTTAGCTACAAGTGCAAGCATTGTATCGGCCTCTTGTGCTACGGTAGTTATTGAAGCCTTTTACTAGAACAAGCATATTACTCCAGAAAGGACAATACATTCCTACATTCTCTGTCTCATCCCTTACATCCCATTCTTGGGCTTTCTCTGCTTTGGTTCTGCCTGTGAGCCTCTGGAACTAAACCCTGATTTATTCTAAAGACTGCCTGTTCCACACTAGAAACTAAAGGATTTTATTTCATGTAAGAATCAAGTCTTACCACTGCTGCTCACGCTGTTCTGTACCTGTGTAGACATACATTGTCTGAATTTGTATTCAATATGCATCGACACAACTGTAGGCAACTAGACGTGATTTTGCTTCTGTTTATATTATAATAGCACTGATTCTGTTTCCATTTTCTGTTATCCTATTTAATTCTGTAACTAATTTGCTCTGTTAAAGGAGTTCTAAACTAGGCTAAACATAATTCTGTAGCTGAGCTGGCTATTCAGGGAGCTCTTCTCATTTTTTTGTGTGGAATCTATCAGCTTGCAATAAATGATACAATAAGGTATCACTTCCTAAAGGCAACTAAGACATTTCTTCCAGCTGGTTAATTAACCTGGCGTAAGTGACTGTGTTTTTCCTTTCCGGTGATGGCATTCTGAGCCAGAATATATGTCCAGTCTGGTATAAAACTATCAACCTTCTGTACAGCATGGCTGCCATCCTTTCTTTTCTGAAAAAAACCCAACCATTTTTTAACCCCCACTGTGCACACACCTACATTTTCATTACATTCAGCACATACATTGACACATTGAGTGTATCTCATAGTAAGTAAAATGTATTAAAACAATTAAGACTGACAGAAAAAAATAGAGTAAAAGCTGAATGCTACAGTAACATTCAGTAAGTGTATTCAGCTACAGCATTCAGTGCAATAGTTCTTGGACATCAATGAAGCTTTATATGAACGCTGTTGTTCAACCCCAGCTGTCAACTATGCCCCACATAGCTGCTTGCTCACTCTACCCTGGTTGGATGGAGAGGAGAATTGGAAGGATAAAAGTAGTAAACTCATGGTTCTGGATAAAAACAGTTCAATAGGTAAAGCAAAAGCCACACATCCAAGCAAAGCAAAACAAGGTTCTCATGCAGTGCTTCCCAATGGCAGGCAGGTGTTCAGCCATCTCCAGGAAAACAGGGCTCCATCGTATGTAACAGCTACTTGGGAAGGAAATTGCCACCACTCCAAACATCCTCACCTTTCTTTCTTCTTCCCCCCAGCTCTATATGCTGAGCATTATACCATATGATATAGAATTTCCCTTTGGTCAGCTAGGGTCAGCTGTCCCAGCTGTGTCTCCTTGCAGCTTCTTGTGTACCTCCAGCCTAGTTGCTGGCAGGGTGGGGTGAGAAGCAGAGAAGGCCTTTACACTGTGTAAGCACTGCACAGCAAGAATTAAAACATCCCTGTGTTGTCAGCACTGTTTGCAGCACAGATCTGAAACATCACACCATAGTAGCTGCTATAAAGAAAATTAACTCTGTCCCAGCCAAAACAAGCACAACGAGTAAGGGATGTAAAAGGGCTTCCCAAGAGAATGTATCTGTGACAGGTGACAAAATCAGCCCATAATCTCTGTTATTTTTATGATGTCTTACTTTGAAATGTTGTTTAGCTGTCTGGGAGGAAGTTAAGGGAGTTAGTTAATACCAAAAGGAAAACTTAAGACATTTCATCCTTCTCTGTGGGATGTAGAGGAATAATCTAAGATTTTTTAGAATCTTTTTCATGGATATTCAGAAATTTTATATCTTACGTACCTGATTTCACCTGCTAAAAGTATACTGCTAAGTATGCAACCAGATGGAACAGGAGAGATAAAAGGGGTGCTTAAGCTTTTAAACACAGGATGTATTTTAAAACAACTGTGTTACATTTTACTCACCAGAACTAAAGACTCTACCTTGTGTTAAATTGCAGACATCAAACAATCACAGATTTTACTACCTGATCTAAAATTAACACATCAGAAAAATTCTGTGTAATGAGCTCTTTGATCTGGCATATCCTGTGTTAGCACTTGCCAGCTCTCACTCAAGAAAGGAGTGAACCGAGCTGCCTGTTTTTAGGGTTAACTTGCTCTTAAAAGTACTGTCAATCCACAACTGCAAACTAAGGCTGCTGCAAAGACCAAATCACCTATTATTTTTATCACTGTTGAAGCTCACAGATAATCAGCAACTCTTTCTCTATGAGAAACCTGGAGTTCATTGTTCTGAGGGGACACATTGCACTTGTAAACTTGTGGACCACTGATGGAGATGCTTTCTCATTTGTTCTGAGCAAAGTTTCCTGAGGCAGCAAAGCTCACCTCATGCAACCACATCATGGTGATACCTTGTTCACAGAAGAGGTAAGGGAGCCATCCATTCAGTGGCTCAGCCAAGGCAAACCAGAATTAAATTACCCCAGAGTTTTTCCTGCATTTTTGGTTGCAATGTGTTGGGTGTTGTTGCCAAATTCCTTTAATTTTTGTGTTAATTTTAAATAACTGATTTTCCTCAAAATGTGACATTTTGAAGATCAAGATATAGAGCTCCATTTTCTGGAATTCTCATTCAATTTAACTGTGAACTCCAAGCTCCATTTTTTTCAGTTTACATAATGGAAAGTACCATATTAAAATGAATGAGGCTGGAAGACATTAATTCATCCCTTTGATTTCTATTCTGAAACATAGTTTAAGCCTATTGGTTTTAATTTTTCAGGCATGATATTTTAACTGAATTTAAAGGATTCCCAAATTCTTATTAGAGATGTATTTAGATTCCTTTCAAAGATACTTATAGGTGATTTATGGCTTGTTTATGTATGATTTTTCCACAACTGGCAAACAATGGAAAATACAACTTTTAATGCTCACAGCAGCACAGTAGCTGCAATCAAGAAAATTTTAGGTTATAGCTGAAGGAGTAAGCAGAAATTTCCAGTCTTCCCTAAGCTTGAAGTAAATGCTAATTGGAAAGAAGATCAGGATTTAACTTTGTTCCAAATAACCTGGCATCTCACAGATTCAGTGCTATCACTCTTACTGACCAAAACATGATCAGGCGTCCATCTTCAGTAAAAACACTTGACTTCATTTCTTGTTAAAGGATGGCTTAAATAGTTATCATGTTAGAAGAAATCACAAAGTCACTAAAACATGCAACTGAACAGCTGCTAACTGAAAAGGTAAGAATTCAGTACAATAGAGGAGATAACTTCAAAATATATATTCCTTCCTGTAGAGTCTGCTCCTCTGGGACATCTTTCTCTTGTGACCACCATTAAAACTCTTAATATAAAACAGACTCCTTTGCTGAAGCTCACCTGACATAACAGCAAGTGTAGTTTATGAAGTAAGCCTATCCTTAGCTTTTTTATCTCAGACAAGTTCAAGTACTTGATCTTTTTTTTTAATTCACCTTTTGGTAAAAGGAACTAAAACAAGTTTTGGGTAATCTTCATGAGTAGCATAGGTAAGTGTGTGGAAAACTCTGAATTCAGACAAGTTACAATGTAAAACAATTGATGTAGGTGCACAGTGAAGTGAACTGTATCAAGATCATGTTCATAAAAGTACAATTTGTTACTTCACTAGCTTTTGTTATAGAAATTTGAGACCTTTAAGGCTGTTTTAATCACACTTCTAAACTTGTTTGGTTTACTACAGAATCCGGAAGCTCATAAATCTCTTATGGGTCTAAAACAAATGCATATACAAAAATGAGAACTATATGCAGTTCAGGGTATGATTTCTTGATAAGAGCTGTAGCTCTTGCTGGCAAAGCATTGCAAAGCCTTACATCAGTTCGAGCAGCAATTTCTTTCTGGGATTTTTGACATATGTGCCTATGCAAATTTGCCTGTTGGACAAATAAAAGGCTGACTACAGTTTATATTATTCTGTGTTGGCTGAAAGCTGTGCTCAGAATTGTGTTAAATTGTTATAATCACATTTTTCAACTCTTCCAGTTGATTCTTGGACCACTCTGGGAGCACTTCTCTATTTTCTGAAGGTGTGTTTGCTGCTGTTTCATTCATAATACAGTTATTTTATATTTCAGAGAGCAAGAAAGACTGGATTGGATAATTCTTTTTAAATCCTTGCTAAACTTAATAGTTTGTTTTCACTGCTCTAAAGCACTCGGATGTCATATATTCCAGAAGAAACACAGCCCATTTTTAATTTATTTACCATGCTGTAGATTGGGAGTGGTTGGCTCAGAACAGAACAGAGCAGGTGCTGTTCTTCAGTGCCATTGAATCCTTGTTCTTTACATGACCACCAAATGAATTACATATCCAGTCAGGTGGCTTGCTGGTGTTCCACAAGGTGAAACTGGGAACTGCCTTTCTGTAAGAAAACCACAGCATGTAGGCTGATCCCTTTGATGGCGTTTGGATAGAGTTGTGCATTCAAAGGTGTACAATGGAATCCTGTGCTGAATTCTCTCATTTAAATCAAGTGAGGTAGCAGTTATGTGTCAGAATCCTCTGCTCCAGGGACATCCTGCTCTAGCTGTCTGACTGTATGTCCAGAACATCTTGCAATGTGGTGCAAAATGACTATATTTCACATACTTATCTCACAGGAAGACCAGTTCAGTATTTCAAATAAAGCAGTGCCATTTTATTTTGTCATTCCTCTCTTCTTGTCCACTGAAGTCAAGTATAAGCTGCTTTAAAATTTATTGTCTTCAAAATAACTACTTGTAGAAGCAAACATTAAGAAATGTAAATAACACATTTAGTTAAAAGGAAAAAATTGATAGTTTAATTAATGCAGGCAAAACAGTTCATGCTGCTATGAAACATAAAGTCTGATATAGTATACAGTGCACACCATGTTTCCTACTAACTCAAACAAGAGAAAAAATGGTGCTTCTCATGGTAAATTCTTTAGCCTCTTCGCTTCTTGTTTTGCTATTTTAAAAAATTATTCTTAATTTATTTTTATATTTTTTGTTGTTGTTGTTGTTTGGTTGGTTTTTTTAGTGTTGGCTAGACAAACAGAGTTTCTTACCAGTGGCATGCTCTTTTGTGTGTTGGAGGAGGAAAGATCAACAAATAGACCTTCTGTATTGATTTCAGCAGAACTGAGAGGAAGTAATACAAACTATATTCTTCTTGCGTTTCTTTGGAAAGGTCTGGGGGTGGTGAGAAGTCTGATTTTAGACTATAAAAAGAGTTTTTTTCTTAAATGGTAACTTTAGAACATGGTGGAGGTGATAAATAAAACACTCGAAATGAATCTTCCGTTATGGAATTAGCTTATTTTTACTGTTAGAAGCGTATCAGTATGTTACAGGATTCATAACTACTATATGATCAGTTCCTTTATGGAAACTAAACTGCTAGATAGGAATGTAAATGGAATAGATAGGAATGTAATCCTTCTTATAATCTCTTTCAGTATCTAAACCAAAAAGGAGGATATCTTTCCATCTAGAGATCCAAGGGTTTTATTATCTTCCTGTCCTGGTCCTGATAGAGCTGATTTTTCTGTCTTGTAATTTTGTTTCCAGCTGAGTCTCTCATAAGCAGCTGTACTTGCTGAAATTAACAGCAAGTTTCTCAGCCAGTGTCTTCTTCTAGGACTGACAATTCTTGATGTTTATAGTTACAGCTAGGGAATGGAATGCAGAGCCAAGGTCACTGCTTGGTTCTGAGGAACATCTTGTGCTCCAGAAAGAAAACAGGAATAAAGGAGTCACACCTGCATCCCTCTTTGTGTGACTCTCATACAGATGCTAATAATAAGGCAGAATAGCTTATCTTTTCCTAGAGCTTGATTGTGGGCAGCACCAAGATGTATTTGCTTCATCTGCTTTCTGAACTCACCGGTTACTGCTGAATACAAAGCATTCTCATAGTGCACCCTGGGAAAGCGACATTTTCTTTCTGAGCTCAAATTTTGAACCCATAAAATATTTTTAATAGCTATGGTGGGAGGTGGAGGGGTACCTAACAGAATTGAGTTGTGCATACTGTATTTTCTGAGATATTCAAATATGGACAAGACTATTATTGCAAGCAAAACTACACCAGAAGCAAACAGGTAAAATGACAGTAGCTTTTATATTTCCCTGATAGTCCTATTCCAATTTCGTTTCATTTTCCAAATTATGCCTTGTTCCCCACATACAGCTGTCTGCTTTGAAATAGCCCATGTGTTTCAATTTGAGTTTTCTGGAGATCAGGAGGTAATCTTTCACTCATTATGACTTTTTCTGATACATTTTTCCCTGGGCTCAAGCCTGCACATAGTTATGAAAGCACTGTACTTTGGGATGAAATGAATAGGATTAAATTTGTCTCCTTCAATGTGTTTTTTTCTTTATGTCTGTGTAGGTTGTACTGAATAGTTTTGCTCTTTGGATTAACTATACCGTAAATTCTAAGACACTGAAACTACCTTTGAATTATAGAATCACATTATATTTTATGGTGGAAAGAATCCCAGAAGGTTATCTTGTTAAAACATCTGCTCAAAGCAGGCTTACCATCAGTGTTATATGAGCTTGCAAAGGGCTTGTCCAGCTGAATTTTGAAAAACTCCAAAGATGGACCCTTTATAAAAATAAAAATAAAAATTGCTCCATTTCCTACACATCCTTATTTATTTATTTTATTTACAGAAAGTCAAAATTTCTCTTCCTACAACCTGTGCCTACTGCCTACTGCCCTTCTGTGACTCTAAAGAAAGTTTGGCTCCATCTTCTCTACAATCCCCTTTCATCTAGGTGAAGGGCTACCCTTCTCGTGTCCATGCTAAAAAAACCCTGCTGCCCTAGCCTCTGCTCCTCAAATGCTTCCTCCTGCTAACTGTCCTTCTGCCTGTGCCCAGCCTTACTCGAGGGTATCCTGGAAAGCCCAAAAATGAGCCCATGACTGCAGATATGGCCTCGCAAATGCCAGATAGAGGGAGGGCAAAGTTTTCTTCTCTTGACCTGCATAGAATCATAGAACCATAGAATCATAGAATTGGCTGGGTTGGAAGGGACCTCAGAGATCATCAAGTCCAACCCTTGATCCACTACTGCTGCAGTTACCAGACCATGGCACCGAGTGCCACATCCAGTCTCTTTTTAAATACCTCCAGGGATGGAGAATCCACCACTTCCCAGGGCAGCCCATTCCAATGCTTGATCACCCTCTCAGTAAAGAAATTCTTTCTAATGTCCAACCTAAACCTCCCCAGGCACAACTTGAGCCCATGCCCTCTTGTCTTGCTGAGAGTTGCCTGGGAAGAGAGATCAACCCCCACCTGGCTCCAGCCTCCTTTCAGGGAGTTGTAGAGAGTGATGAGGTCTCCCCTGAGCCTCCTCTTCTCCAGGCTGAACAGCCCCAGCTCCCTCAGCCTCTCCTCATAGGATCTGTGCTCGAGTCCCTTCACCAGCCTGGTTGCCCTCCTTTGGACCTGCTCCAGGACCTCGATATCCTTCCTGAACTGAGGGGCCCAGAACTGGACACAGGACTCGAGGTGTGGCCTCACCAGCGCTGGGTACAGGGGCAGAATCCCTTCCCTGGACCTGCTGGCCATGCTGTTCCTGATACAGGCCAGGATGCCATTGGCCTTCTTGGCCACCTGGGCACACTGCTGGCTCATGTTCAGCTTCCTGTCAATCCAGACTCCCAGGTCCCTTTCTGCCTGGCTGCTCTCAGCCACTCTGTGCCCAGCCTGGAGCTCCCCATGGGGTTGTTGTGGCCAAAGTGCAGGACCCAGCACTTGGCCTTGTTGAACCTCATCCTGTTGGAATCAGCCCAACTCTCCAGTCTGTCCAGGTCCCTCTGCAGAGCCCTCCTGCCTTCCAGATGATCGACACTTCCCCCCAGCTTTGTCTGGGGGGGAAGCTTGTCCCCCCAGATTTGTCCCCCCAAATCTGCACATTTGCTGCCTCTTTCAGACATTCCAAGCACAGGAGATCTAGAACCTATATAATTTCAAAGTAAATGTCGGGTTTGGGAAACAGAACTTTTTTGTGGCTTGCCGGTGCAGCAAAGTTTGGATAAAAGTTTCCTACTGTTCATCTGAAGACCACGAGATGGTGCTAGAGGAGGACGGCTTCGATGGACGGTGGGAGGAGGTGGGAAGAGCCGAAGGTTGCCAACTGCTGTCTCTCGTCCTAGAGACTAGTTAGACCATGTAATTTACAAGAGCCTGTGAAGTCAGGGAATCTGCTCCTCTGCAGGTGTTCATTGATACAAGGAATATGAAAATTCACATTTAAAACAGACAAAAATTGGAGGCTGCCTATGATTTCATTAGTTGGACGAATTTTGGACAAATAATAAAAAACAAGATGCTATTTTTAAAACCTCTCTTTATACTCAGTTCATGCTTCAAAATTCATGCCACGTGTATGTAAAAGAAACAACACTAAAACCAGAATGTTGTTGTGTCTAAATCAGTGGGGAAATAAGAGACATACAGGTTGCATAGAGTTGTAGAATGGTTTGGGATGTAAGGGGCATCTAAAGACTCAGTTTTAACTGCCCTGCATGGTAAGGGACACCTGCCACTAAACCAACTTGCCCTAAGCTCCATCTACCCTGGTCGTGAACTGTTGCAGGGAGGAGGCAGCCACAATTGTGGATAACCTTTTCCAATGTCTCACCACCCTCGAGGGAAAGGATTTCTTAATAATCTCTAATCTAAATCTCCCCTCTTCTAGTTTAAATTCCTTGCTCCTTGTCCTATCACTACATGCCCTCGTAGAAATCCCCACCCCAGCTTTCCTGTAGGCCCCTTTCATTACTGGAAAGGGGCTGTAACATCTCTCCAGAACCTTCTCTTCTCCAGGTGGGACAATCCCACCTGTCAGCCTGCCTTCTTAGGAGAGATGCTCCATCCCTCTGATCATCTTCATGGCCCTCCTTTGGACATGCTTTAGGTCTATGTCTTTCTTGTACTGGGGACCCAAAAACTGGAGACAATAGTCCAGATGGAGTCTCATGAGACTGGAGTAGAGGGAAAGAATCACCTCCCTTCACCTGCAACATCATCACATGTTCATATCTAAATAAAAAGGGCCCTTGACTTCAGACTGTGAGCCCCTGGAAAGGTGAGAACTGCACACCAGGGAAGAGATTAAACACGTCTTTGTCTATTAATGTGTTATGTTTCTAAAGACCTCTAATAAAAGCTGAGTTGATTACTTTTAATTACAAGTTCTAGTAATATTGCAGTTGCACTAATGCTAGATTGTTAGTTTTTGTTTAGACTAGAAAAGCATTCAATAGTACTATTGATTTCTGGTTCTAATTCCTAGTTCTTATGGCTACCTGCTACAAATTGGTAACACAATGTGTGTTAGTCATGTATTTCAGAGCCAGCATAGCTGGATGCCTACCTCTTTCATTAGCATATGGCAATTGTTCCTTAGCTCACACTTTTTTGCAGCCAGGTTTTTTCCACTGTAAATGTTTTTTTTTTCCTTTAAATGACTATTCTGCTCCCCACAATTGATTTCCTGAAAAATTAGCACATAGATCCTAAGAAGGCATGGCACTCTCTTTCACATACATTATTTTGGTTAGCTTTTGTCAGTTTAACAAGCATAAGGACTGCATTCTTTATTGTTATTGTGCTTCTCGTGATGTTTATTCTAACAACTCACAAACACAGTCAAGAAAAAAAAAGAGCAAAGTATTTGCATTAATATTTTAATGATTAGCACAACTGCTAAGTAAAAGTAAAGGAATACCAGTAAGGTTTTGAAAATAAACAACAAAATAGTAATTATATACATATAGCTGCAAGACATATTGGCTAAATATTTTTGTATTATAAGTGTTAAAGGCTATATTTTTCTAAATATACTTTTTCTAAAAGACTCAACAGCTTTCATTTTCTATTTTTATAGAAAATTTCTACATACTTTCCACACACAAAAGAAAAACTTATCTGCCACTTATGAGACATTCAAATTAGTGGGAATTTGAAAATCCCAGTTTTAAGAGTTTGTGTGACCAAAATAAGAATTCTGGAAAGACTGGGATCCAGAAATTGATACTTTGTTGTTCTATATAAAATTAAAGTTACAAAGCTGGCTGAATTTATTGTCTTTTCTGAGATAAATTGTTGAATGACATTACCATCTTATATCTCGAATCTGAAACTCTATAATATTACCACTACTTTCCATAAGGGTTTTTACCCCTTGAATTGTTGGTTGTTTTTTTTTAAATCTTATTTTTAAGGTAGATGGTAAAAGCACAACATTCTGCACATATCTATAACTTAAGTTTTAACTGTAAAATAGATTCACTTAGGCCTACAGTATTTTTTTTCTGACCTCAGCAGTGCTGCTTTGCATAAGCTTTTTTATGAGTTATCATTTCACCAACTTACCATCTAGAAAGCATATTGTGTTATTTAGTAAGGTGATTGCATTACCAGTGATAAATATATGGCTATTCACTAGTAGTGTTGCAGTGAGTTGAATTATTGTACCAGTTATGAAATTTAACTTATTTCTTGTGCAACATAATAGAGCGTGCTAAAATATTTTAATTGTAGTATAATATATGCTGAAGTCAGTATCTAAAGACTGGGTTTTTTTTTCTTCCCACTAACTTCACAGAACTCTTAATAGATCTAGAAGTTATAAGTATTATTTAGGGAAAACTCAAAAGCACTCTTCTGTTCAGTCTGCACTGGAAGTGTAAGAACGATTTTTACTATCTGAAGAATACAAGAAACCCAGTACTGAAACTCCACGCTACTAGTAAAGAGGGGGAAAAAAAAATAACTATTTTAAGGTCGCACAAGCCTGTGGAGCCTGGTTTGCTATAGCCAATTGCCTTACTGTAATGTGCATTTCTGAAACTGACTGATGTTAGGATTTCTATTTCATGCATGCAGTTCAAGTGCTGTGTAGCTTGTAGGTTGTTCCAGTGCAAGTAAGTGACAATCTCTTGGCATAGGTGCATGATGTCTATCGTCTGTACACATACATTCCCAAACAACTTGCATCAAAGAAAATTGACACTAAATCACAGTGAGACTCCGTGCACAGCAGCAGAGAGCCAGATCTTCAACATCTAGTGATCTTATGTACACTTTTGGGTTTTTTCCTCTTGTATTTCAAATTTTTTGTGCCTTGCAGGGTATGGTCTATGTCTACAGACATTTAAGTGTCAGCAGCTTCCATTTCACGCTGCCAGACCCTGTTGCCAAAAGGTAGGTATGCTTACTGCTCCTCCAGTGTACCCCACATAAGCACCTACCGTTTATTTTATTCAGTCATTTTGAACATTTAATTATTTTTCAAATGTTGTTCTGCACTCTGCTTTGCAGCTGAACTGTATTTCCATCTGAAATACAGCTGAATTGTATTTCCATCTAGGATTCAGGGATGGAAGCCACCATGTCAGAGCAAATGCCTGCTGCTATTCCCCATCAGTTCAATGTGCCTGACTCCCTCTGAGTGCATGTTGCAGGTCTGGTGCTCTGTATACTCCTTTTTAGAGATCTGCCATGCTGGATAGAAGCTGAAATCGGAGTGTATGGGCTGACTTGCAACTACAGAAGCAGAGAGAAGAATCTTCTCCCCTCCTTTCCCAAAGTCAATCATTCAGGAAATGCACATATGCATGTCATACCTTCTAATTATATGCTTCTCAAGTTTTGGTGAGCTCATAAGAGAATTTTTTTAAAGAGTGAAATTATTAACTCATGGAGAACTAGCTATGCTTTGCATTTCATATCCATGTATGCCTCCTTCTCTATCCCCTGTGTTTAAAATATCCCCTTTTCTCCATTCCAGAGTATTTTTCCTTTCCAGAAGAAATCAGTACCTTAAATCCATAACTGCACATATAAGACACTGAGACTGATCAGTGAATAACTTGTTTAAACTTAGCCTTTCTATTTTCCTATTTAAAGCAAAGAAATAAATGCTACTCATGAAAAATGGCAAGTCAAGGAATTAAAAAAAAAAAATTGGAAATACGTGGATCTCAACTTTCCATCTCTTCTGCCAGCTTATTACAGGAACTGTATGGACACTGAGACCACTGAAAGGCAAACAAGTTACTATTCTTCCAAGTATGACACCCTGAAGTAAAAATTTTTGTCTTCGTTGGGTTCTCTGTTATCCAGTTTGCGAATATCAAGTGAGTCATCATTTGCATACAGGTAGTAACTTGTATCTTCATAGCACTGGAACTGCACTGAATCTCCTTGGTAATGCATGATGAAAAAGTTATTATCTTCACTCAGCTATGAAAATACACAAAGTAAAGAACATATGTTATAGTTTTAAATCCTTTCTATATGGTTTCATGTAACAAAAAATCAAGTACGTTGCTTGCTTGTTATATTTTGAATGCTTTTCTCCAGTTATACATATTACCAATTTATTTGGCCACACATAATCATTTTGAGACAGATTCTGTGATACCTATGAATAAAAAAAATTCATTTCCCTCAAAGGACTGGATATTGCCAGACCCACAGCTGCATTCCATTGCTTCACAAGAAGACCAGCACAGTTTTCCTCTGCAGTATATCTGTTACTGGGGTAATCTGGGAGTTTCATCTTCTTGCTTTGTTACATATTTGCACATATTTGCACACTCTCAGGTTTCCAAAATACTTTTTTAGAGCTCTATCTCTGGAGGAATGGCTATTGTCAAAACAGCCCCTGTGTGAATGTGTCCCGGGGCTCCTGAGGCACTGCAAGCTCAGAACGAAGAAACAGTTACCAGAAAATATCATGCCAGAGAGGAAGAGTATGTGCTGAGAAGTAGCCTTGGAATTTGTAAGCCATAGACACTAATAGCCCTGTTAATTCTGCAAAAACTGATAAGCCCAGGAGAACAAGGAGCTGCTGAACCTGACCGTGGCCGGTCATATAACCCACACCACATCCAGGAAGGCAGCAGCTGCTCTAAGTGGACAAAAAGTGTACATACAGGGACACAGTGTACATATACATTTCAGGGACACGTGAAACATGTGATGCCATGTGTGACTGTGTACATCTGCCTGGAAACCCTTTGAATGTGAGTACAAACCCACAGTTCCAGGTTTGTACAATAAGAGAAGGAGCAACTGAGAAGCTGTGTGAACTGAGAAGCCAGTTATCTGCTGGTAATAGTAAAAGCTTTATTAATAAATGTTTAAGAATTGTGTTTCCTCCAACTCGGCCTCTTGTCAGGGGGTGGGGAATCTATAAGGTAGTTTGGGGAAGACTGAGATGGTAAGTTGACACACCATGATCAAATTATTTCATCTTCCCTCTTGGGTGACCTGTTTGAACTTTCTCATCCTACACAAAGAACAGTTCTACAAATCTGACTAGTCTGGCATATTATCACTGTGCACTATGCTTAAAAGGACTCTTAAAATGAAACTGTATGCTTGGGGAAAAGCAGGAGAATATTAAATGGTTCCAGCTGTGCTGCAGATTAAGGCACTGGCAATAACCACCTTTCCATCGAAGGAGGAATGTGTCCTTTCAGCCCATACATCAACAGAGGATGGAGAGAAAATGTCCTGCAGTTATTGCAGAGCACATGAAAGAAACTTGAGGATACACTTCCTGCAGTAGCATAGCTGTAAGGAGAATCAGCTAAAACATTCTTTCCAGATCAAGCCAGTATAACAGCAGAATATCTGCAGCTTTGATCAAAAAAATCTGTTTTCAAAAAATACTTGTAAGTGGAAGAAAATTTGCCTTCAGAAATACCTCTTAGGGATTCAAATATGTAATGAGGAAATACAAATGGAACAAGAGAATCTAGTAAAATTGGAAAAGGAGGAAAGACAAGCCTGCAGAAGCAAGGAGAGGGATTAATATGTACTATATAGAAATTCATCCTGGAGCAAGGGAGACTCAAATGGGATCTGGTAAATATGAACTCTACATTAGGTGACTGCAAAAGCAGATTGAGATGAAAAAATTAAAAATACCTGCAATAGCTGCATGGAATGATGAAAAATTAAATAGAGAATAATCACAGGAAGATGATTTAGGGGAAGACTTGGGAAATGACGTGTGACTGGGAGAAGAAAGAGGAGCTGGGAGTAGGAACATGTTCAAACACTGCTAGGCTGAGAGTTGCAGCAGGTCATTGAGGAACAAGGTGCTTTGCAAGAAATAATGACACACATAAATTTCCAGTGTGGACTGTTAAGAAAGCTGCTAAGACATCCGGGAGAACATGATGGACTCATGCCTGCTGAAGCCATCATGAGGACATCTCCTATGGCTGCAGCCATGCCTGAGAAGCCATCTGCAAGTCTGAAGAAAAAAAAAAAACTGGTTTTCTGTTATAAACTGTCTGTTTCTTTGCCACTGCATCAAATGAAGAATTAAATTGCAGGTTAGGTTTCACATTTAGTGGCAAAAAATACACATTTACTCACATCCCACAGGTGATTCACAATGCTCTTGGAATAGCTTATCTATTCTCACTTTAGAAAAATGCTAAAAATGTTGTCTCTGTACATTAAAGAAAAAAACATCATATGAAATAATATGTCAGTGATGGAAGTTACAGAAAAAGATGTGAGACAGTAGTATCCAAGTTTTAAAATAGTTCAAAAAATTATTTAAAGTCAGTTTGAATAAGGAACAAGGAGCATAACCCCAGCGTAAGTTCAACTGCTGCACTCTAAACCAGGAAGCAGCTAAAAGATAAGGAGAGAAAATGAAAGCCAGCTGAAATGGAACAAATCATCTTACACCGTCAAGATATTTTACAGAGGTCAGTACAGGGCACAGTACAACCTACATCTTGCCTCAGGTAATGAGCATATGATTAAAAATTGTGTGAGTTGGACAATAATGATAGACAAACTGGTAGTACTGAGCTGCCACCTTCATTGCATCAAATAAGCTATGGACCTTGGAATATCGTTAGAAATTAATTATATGGTGCTTTGGATTTTTGACTAAAACATCACTGACAATACCCCAGTGTTATGGCTATTGCTGAGCAGAGCATGCACAGCATCAAGACCTTTTTTTCCCACTGTGCCCCAGAGAGTGGGCGGGGAATGGTCAAGAATCTAGGAGGGGACACAGCTGAAACAGCTGCCCAGAGCTAAAGGGATACTTCATGCCATGTAATGTCATGCCCAACCATAACGACTCAAGTAGAGGAAAAAGGGAGTGGGATGTTTGTTTTTTTTGCTTCCACAGTGGCTGTCGCAGAGAGACTGGCTGGGTATTGATCTTCTGGGAGGAGGTAAGTACCTTCAGATCTCAGTCCACTCAGGCAGGGGTATTATAATCAAAGTTCTGGGAAGATGCTGTCCAGTTATAATATCCTAATAACCCTGCATCATCTGCCAAGGAACAATAGCTTGAGGAGGTACACATAGATCTAGTGATAGAATTGTTCACCAGTAATATTTTAAGTAGATGTGTAAAGTCAAGAAGGAATTTAGGAAGGAAAGAGAAAGGAAGGTTTGAAACAGAGGGGAAACTGAGTGTTACTACTAATTAATCAGAACCTCGTAGGGTTAAGTATAGGTCTGAGAGTGGTGCTGAACCATGAATAGTAAATTATTATGGTTGAAGCCAAACAGAAAGAACACTGATGGGAGATACTACAGATACATATTAAAGGAGATGTGCATTTCTCTGATATCCAATATATAATCACTAAACCCTACACTTCTGGAAGAATGAAAAAGAAATAGCAAACATTCAGACATAATCAATGAAAATGGTAAAATGAGAACCTATACACAAATTAAAACCTATACATACCTGTAACAACACATAATGTTAACAACTGTTGTTGATAGTTCCCCTCTCACTGTTTCCCCTGCACTCCCTCCTCTTACAATCTGTTTAGCTGCCGATGTCCAAAGGATACAGGCTCAGCTCTGATCCTACATGGCTGCATAATTTTGGTCTAAGGAATGTGCTAATTTATGAGATGGCCTTCAAGAAAATAAGAGGGGCATGAAACAGCACCAGTTTAGTTGAGGACTCTGGGTGAAATCAAGTGATTAACATCAACAGTGAACGCTAAATAAAAATCCTTTCAACATCACAGCCATAAGCTGGTTTGGTTTGGTTTGGTTTGGTTTGGTTTTTTTCAGAAATAACTCAAATTAACACTTTACTCTGTGTGAGCTACATCAAGGGACAAAATTTGTAAATGTAATCTCACTTGTGCTAAAAGAGACTGCATTGGCTAGTGGGAGAATTATATATAAAGAGGTGGGGAAAACGGTGGGGAAAACAACCCAGCACTGTTGGGAGAACAGTGGGTCAATAGTTGGGACAGCTTTTTCTGTGGTGGAGCTCCAAGGCAATACAATTACATAGCTCTTCATTCATCCTCTAGTGTGGTCGACTGGATTTGTACATATGATATTATTAATTGTTGTGAGCTTGCTTTATTACAGAGTTGAAGTAATGAGTTATGCATAAATGTAAGTCTGCTCCCAGGTGAACCAATGGGTCTGGCCTCTATGCTGCTGCTCCAGCTTGGTGATCCTGACTGTTTTCCTTGATCTCTGACCACCATAATGCTGCAGTAAATATTGGTTGTGGTCTGTGTTACCTTCTTGACTTAATCCCCTATCAGAATAAGGTTTTACTACAAACTATTATCAACTGCTACAGGATGTTATTCTTTTACTGTGATAATAACAAACTAATTAATGAAAGATGTTTTGATAAATATTGTGAACTGTATTTTCTGTATTACAGTACTAGGAATTTATAACACTATATGCAGCTCTTCCTGCCGGTATAACAATAGGCTCCACAGATTCTCATGTTACTGGTAATTCTACTGCAGTCTTCCAATAAAAAAAAAGAAAATGTCTGTCTTCAAGGCTTACTGTTAAAAGCTAGCAGGCTAAATATCAGCACCACATTTGTCATTGGCCATGAGAAATACTTCTCCCTTACAGTCAACTGCTTCCACAAGGATGGGGAGGCCTAATTTATCACACCAGAAATTATTTGCACACCACTGCACCTATTCTAGAATGTTTATTACGAATCTTACAATTCAAACTTAACTACGATTTTGCCTCTTGGCCTAACTGGATGTGGTTCATGTGCACGCTGCTGCTTTTTCCTCACACAAATGAGTAACTTTTTTTTTTTTTTTCTCCTACTAGAATGTTTCAGCAGGAAACAAGAATGAGTAGATTACTCTCTATCTTGTTATGTAATTAATGGGTTCTCAGAATTAATTTTTCCTATTAGTTATCTGTTTAGAACCCAGAATGATGTATAGGTTCCTACAGGCAACTGTTACAGCTCTTCTTTCAAGCTGTACCCCAGAGCTTGCAGCCATCAATTCACTAATTCTTTCCCTTTGAAATAGATCCACGGAAAGAGGTATACCTTTTTCTATAAAAAGAAGCACATGAAATACATTTTAGAAGAATCTAATACAATTGTGGTGGTTTACACCCCACAAGGAGGGGACTAGAATTTTCTTTATATATTTCCTAGGCTTCATTGCTTTCTCCTTTTTATGTAAAGCCAAGGAATATTTGTGGCAACCAAGTAACTCAGAAGGAATTTAAACTGAAGGACCCATTTGGATTTTCAAGGCCCAGTGTGCTGGAGATTTGTTCATAAATTATTAAAAAAAAAATTAATAGTACTCTAGTTCATACCTTTGAAAGACCATTTCAGAATTACTTCAAACAAGAAATTTCTTATAGTTTCAAATTACCAGGATTTCTTTCTGATTGAGGAGAAATGTTAGCAATGTCAGAAATAATACACTGGCAATTTTAGGCTTTCAGTGTTTCACATTTACTATCACAAGTTTCTGAAAGCTACCTAATCCCAGGTAGCTTTGACTGTTCTCATTGAAATTGAAAAGGTTGTCCTTTCCATATAGTAAATCTACTGTACTACAGCCCTAAAAAGCCAATCATTGGCTACATTTCCTTAGTTTTGTATTTTCTCATTCATGTTGGAATGTCTGTCCAAGATATCTTACAGAATAAATAAAATAGTTTTGTCTAGAGAGAAGACAACAAAATCAAGCTTTGGTCACAAAAATGTGTTAAGAAGCCACTTGGCTACCTGTATTTCTCTACACAGTGTATTACTCCTAATTTACAGTCATCTGCTGATCAGTCTGAAAGTACTTCTTAAAAAATAGTATGGGAAACATCACCACCTTCATGTTTTAATTGAAACTCAGATATTTTGCCTGTAGATTGAAGGATGTTTTCATACACATAAGTCAAAAGTACGGAAAAGTGCTTCTTTTTCTTTTTCTGAAGAAAATATTTAAATTCAGAAATAAGAGAGTAAACAATCACTCAATGAGCAACAGCAAGACACATGTGCTTTTTTTACACCCACGTTTGCATGCACATTCTCTCTCACACACATTTTTATTTGTCTGATTATGATTATATACCTGTCCGATGGCAGGATCATCATGGTTACGTGTATCCATGCTGGATCTTTGCGCTAAAGGATAATCTGGCTCTGTGCAGCACGCTTTTAACACCTGTGTTTACAAACACACAGATTGGTTATTTTGTCTTCATATTTTGTTCTTTTAATCCTCCAAATCACTGAATCATAGAATTTTCAGGGTTGGAAGGGACCTTTAAGATCACCTGGTTCCAACCCCCCTGCCACGGGCAGGGATACCTCCCACTAGAAAAGCAGCTGTTATTTGGTGTTTCCTTGCCACTTGGAGGATCTCATGTGAAAATCTGCTCCGTGCCACGTTTTCCATAGTATTAATTCTTGCAAAATGTCTCATTTTTCATAAAGTCCATTAATGTTTACACTTAAATTATCCAAGCTGAATAAGTTGATAAGTTCTCAGAACACTTCTATGAATATATTCCTCTTTTATCATTTGCAATGCAAAATTAACTGGGTTGCAAGGACCAAGCCAGTCAAACTGTTTAATGCCTGAATTCAGTTTTCCATTGCAGCCAAGACTGAGCCATATTGTAAATGGAATAACATAACTTAATCACAGATATAGAGCCCTGTCATCTTCTATACCAGAATTCTGGTTGATATTAAGAAAATAATATGTATTCTGATGGAAAAAGGAAGGTCTGTGATGTTTCCAAGGTTTATACGTAATTGGGAGACACTAAGTATGTCTTACCTGATTTTCAGATAAGAATTGCCTGTAGTGATATTCAGAAACATAATCTGGTATGGCCTGGTATTTTAATATAGGGTGCTTGAGAAGTGAAATCCATTAGGGCTCAACAATCAGTTCTTTCCTTGATGTGGTGGAACACCTTGCAAACAACTAATTTTTGAAAAGTAATCTCTGAACCTGAAAAATCCTTTAAAAATACTTTATCTTTCAAGATCAGAAATGAAAATCCCAGTGGGATAGTTGGCTATAAAAATGATGAATATATCTTGCAACATACACTCCTCCAGATAACTTCAGGAAATAGATTTTAGGGAAAGTCATCTGTGCATTAAAAACAAATAAATACCATCAAAGACTTCATTTGAGGAAGAATTTGAAGATTTAACCCATTGTACATGGCCAGCATTGGGTGAAGGGCCATTCTTTAACTCAACATAACCTATGTAAACAGAACTTCTTTTGTCTTTGCCTTCATTTAGAGGGTAAATGCTAGTACAACATTTCTTTTCAGACAGACTTTAGTAAATGCTGTAATCTTCTAATAGGAAAAACAACCCTTGTCTGCTCTTTCTACCACAAACAAACCTGCATGAGACTGGAGAAAATGAGAATGTTCTTATCTCAACAGATGTTAAATGCCTGAAATAGGTGCAGCTGTATTTTCTTTTTTTCACAGTCATTATCTTGTTATTCAGACTGCTTAGGAGAAAATAATTCTCCTCTTAAACTTATCTCTTTCCAAGGCAACATTCCTGCTTCTTCCTCTGCTTTTATTCCCTGCATGTTTTCTGGTTAAGAAACTTCTCTCTGCACAGAGATTGGTGCCCAACATCCCCAGCTGCCTTACGGTGACAGTAGTCAGCTACCCAGCCCTATAATTTTTGCAATAACCTGCTTTAGATATTTCCCCAAAGAGAATAGAAGGAGATAGTCAGAAGCTGTTAAATATGGAAGATGGCATATAAGGAAGGTGGTACATAAAGGAAAATAAATTTGAAACGGTCTGTGAGGAAATTTCACTACAGTAAGAAAAAGCAGCCATAAACTACAGAGGAAATTAACTGCTTACCTTCAGAAAGAGCCGCTTCTTACCCTTGCACAGTAGGACAAATTCATTAAGCTTTGACCTCTGTGTGAGGATGACCAAATTTTTAGAATCTGTTTTACATAGAGGAGAGTATTGTTACAAAATATGTATCACTTTGTAAAATGAAGCATAGCTGAAAGTACTTAGTAAAGACATAACATTCAGGTTCACTTTATATTTGTTACTCTTCCTGCTGATCACTGTGGATAACATCCTTCTCTGTATTTAAAGTCTGTGGCTTTGTGAAGCTTTAAATTTGCCATATATATGCTTTATCTCTCTGTATTTATAGCTCATGTAGCATTGATTATAGATTAATATGTATAATCTGAACTAAAAAGGCATATACGTTAGTACATAATGCATAGATGTAATATACATGTTTATACAATATACCTGACTATGTATACATCATTACAGAAAATGTAGGATTTTTTCCCCTTTTATTTTCTGAATGCTCTCTGAATCAAAATCTTTCATTATCATCATTGTGGGTGCATTGGATCTACTCGCTTTTGAGATTTTTTTTGCTTTTTTTGATACTTCCACTCTCTGATGGTCTTTGAATGGTTAAAGTTATCAAAACCTTTCCAAAGTCTAAGAGGCAATTTTACAAATCCATGCAAAGGAAATGTTTGGAAATTAACTAAATATAAGAAAACACTCCTTGCTTGGGGTGTGCCTGAAATGCAAGGCACTGCCATGTGGGAGGGTAAAAATATTTTATAGTGTTATCTAGAAATACTCATTTGGCCATTTTTCAGTGTGCAGTCTTGGACCACATGGACATTTGCTCTTATCTATTACAGCAGCTCTTTATGGTTTAAATTGGAATATATTTCTCTTCTACTAGCATACTGGAACTATCTTGGACTTTCCCAATCACTTCTTACTCTTAACAATATGAAAGTTGAAAAATGTGTCCCATCTTTCTTCATGTTTTGTTTTGGTTTTCATCTCCTCTTACAACAGGTCTTTGCTAGCCAAGACCCCTATGCTAGCAACAGAGCACAGACAATTTTCCTTAAAAAAGATGGATTTTCTAGCTTGTGTACATTTTATTTTCTCATATACATTTATCTCCAATCCAAGCCATCACTCATAACTTGTTAAGGCAAATTTTGTGACTTTGAATACTTCGTTTTATGGAACACTGAAACCTTTAATTTTCAGGGTTGCCCACTAACTGGGCCTAAATAAAAATCTGGTATAAAATGTTACTTTAATGTAAAATTTATGTATAAAATCCTACTATCTTATTTTTATACTCCCAAACATCTCTTCAAAACCAGACACAAACAAAGAGAATGGCATCTTTTATTCTCACAGGAGTCTTACCAGTAACTGCTGCTTCATCTTTTGTGAAGACACTTAGCCACGCAATATCTAAAACAGAAGATATTTAACAAATGTGTGGAATTCAACAGTTATGTTCTTCAGATTTGAAAACATTACAGACAACTTAACAAACTGTTTTAAAACATAAACTGAGAAAGAGTCTGTAATAGCAATAGGCATTAGATTTTATTTCCTGCAGGTCTCTCAGTGACCCCAGAAGACTGTACAGTCTGACTGGTATCAGGAACCCCAAAGTCTGAGCTATGAAACTAATAAATATATGGATTTATTAATTACCTTTTGTAAAGTATAATACACCTGAGAAAACAGAAGTCAGTAACGAAATGTAAAGGTGTGAATTGCTACCAAAGAGAAGCCTGAAAGTCTTTGGAAGCAGGTACAAGGACCCTGGAGTGAAATGTATAAGGTTGGAAAGTAACAGGCAGCAACAGCAAGGAGTTACTCATGTCAGCCTGAATTGCATAACCAGCCACTTGGGGAAGGCATCACCCAAATCAGGTCGAAGTCACAAACATTCAGGTTACAGCTCATTCCTAGCATGGTGTTGTCTTAACTGTATCATCATGGCTGTATGTTTGTGGTGCTTGTGTTTACATTAACAAGAATATCACATATCATTTCTTCTTTTCTTTCTTCTTCTAGGAACATCCTTTTCTTCTAAATCAGGATTGTCACGCTATGAATCTATTTACAAACTGCTTCTGTTGCACACCTATACACGTTTTGGTTCTGTTCATAAATTAACAATATTAATTGCATAAGTTGCTTTTAAATTCTGTGAAGTTATCAAGTAAAAGACACTTCAAAATTTACAAAGCAGACTTAAATACTTTATCAGTGCATTTGTCATTATTTGCATTTGGCATTTGCATTTGTCATTTGTCATTATTCACAATTCAATAGAATAAAAATAGCAAGCCTTTCTATGTCTTCATCTGAAGCATATACAATGGACTTCTTATTCCTTTAAAAGTTGGGTATTTTTAAGAAATAGAGTTTACATAAGTTGATAGCTACCTCACATATTTCAACTTTTTCCTATATTTTGCTTACAAGTATGGTTTATTTTTTTTTTACCACTACTTTCAGATCTCTGGAAAATGTGTAAGTCTGTTATTTGCCTCTTTTCTACCAAAAAATACCCACTAACAACTACTTCTGTGATGTTTTTGGTGACGGTTAGAGAAGCCTCATTTGAGACAAAAAAAGAGCTTAATGAAAAATAAAACAATCCCACAAATTCTAACATCTTCCCTGTTTTTCTTGCAGCATTTTGCACTTGTCTGTGAGGATTGTTTTTGCTTTCACTCTTTTATCAGCCAAGCATCTAGATCTCCCATTAACTCAAGTGGGAGTAAACAAAATAATCTTCTAGGTGTGTACTTACTGTAAGATGGAATAAAAGGGTTTTCATATCACTATCAGTATTTATAAAGAGGCAATATAAAGTTACATTTACGGAAGTCATAGAATCATAGAATCACAGAACCATTTAGGCTGTAAAAGACCCTTATGATTTACTGAAGACTTACCTACCATTGCCAAATCCATCACTTGAACATGTCTTTTCACTAACTCTAGGGATGGTGACTCAACTATTTCCCTGGCCAGCCTGTGCCAACACTTTGCAAACCTTCCAGTGAGTAAGTATTTTCTGATATGCAGCCTTTACCTCCCCTGGGACAACCTGAGGCTCATCTAATACTTGCTGCTTGGGAGACGAGACTGTTCCCCACCCTGCTAGAACCTCCTCTCACATAGTTTTAAAGAGTAATAATGTCTCCCCTCAGCATCCTCTTTATCCTGGAAACAATGAAAGTTCCCTCAGCCACTCCTCACAGGATTTGTTCTCCAGACCCTTCACCATCTTCTTGACAAGCTCCAGCACCACAATATCCTTCTCGTAGTCAGAGGCCCAAAACTAAGCATGTTACACATTAAACAGTGATCTGTAGTACAGTTGGTGAGTTTTGGTTTAAAAAGCACACTACCTTCAAGGGATTGTGAATCCTTGGTTGATATTTCATGATGACCATCTTCATCTATGTCAAAATGCACTGTTTTTGAATCTTCTGTCAGAATATAGCACTTCTGTGTTCTTCGCAGATTAAATGCTAATGAAAAATTAGTTGTAATTAATCTCACTAGCAGCAGAAAAACGGTAAAATTCCATTTAAAAAGCAATTGTATTTTTGCAACAATCTATGTAGGTTTAAACCATGAACAGTGTGGCCAACATTTAGCAGAAATTATACAGTGGCCTTAAACAATTGTTTTGGGGGTGTGATGGTGGTGTGAAAAAGGAAAGCAAGGATTTCTGTGCTTGGAAGGTTCTTCTCAGTAAAAAGAGATGTATGAGATCTATGTTAAACCTTTTGGACAGTTAACATGTGCAAAAACTTGGGTTTGAAATACGACTTCCATGAGTAGTCTTACAGTAGTGGTGGGGAGCCTTGTGGGGTGCCAGAGCCACAGCCAGGGCAAGGTTGTGCTCAGGAGCCTGCACACAGAGTGAGACGTGAAAAACACAGAGTTAAGTTGCAAGTTTTCATTCCGAGGAAGAGAAGAAGTGAAGTAGGGAAAGTATGCCTCCAGCATATTGTTTCTAGACTAATTTCCTTTATTTCACAGACAAGTACATGCCTGTTTCCTGAGTATGCACTTTGAAAACTGGATTTGTGTACAGACAAGAATTTTAGGTTAGAGTGCATGTCTACCTAAGATAGCAGCATTTATTCTGGGGACCTGAAATAAACAGGTCTTTGTAGCTAGAAGCTATCCAAGCTGTAGGTCCCAGAATAATGCTATGTGTCACCATTTTGATTGTGTAAGGCTGAACATTGTTTCACTGGAAAATTGATGCTTTCAACTACAGTTATTTATGAGGCCACACAGACCTCCAAAGTATGCTGTAAGATAAACAGCCTTTTCCTTGCCAGAACAATTAGGCAAGTAAAAGAGGAGTATATTTAAAATGCACCAGCAGTGACATAATGTTCTGGAAATGCTTGACTTCACAAAAAACTTTATTACTCATTTTACATTGATGCACTTCCTCTGAAACATCTGTATTTAAACAGATATTTTGGAAAAAAAAAAATAAAATTCTAAGAGGCTTTTCGTCCACCCTCTCTAGACTGACCGGAAATTCTGCATATACAATCAACAAAAGAAAGGGACAATGTAAACCCTGACAGCCTGAGTCATAACCTCCAGAAGCAACAGGTTTCACAGGTCCCATGTTGGACCTTCAGGAGGCATATTGATCACCTACGCTGGGGCAAAGGCAACTGAGACTATCAGACTTCCTGAAAAAGATGGGTTGCTCTAATAAGCAGCAGGACAACAACAACAATAATCAATACAGCAAATTTTATAAAAGATGTTATATTTTAATTTTCATAGTGCAAGAATTCTCCTTTTAACTAGAATTACAACAGAACATAGCTTTTTTTCTTTCTTTCTTTTTTTTTTTTTTTTTTTTTTTTTTTTTTCATTTTCCTTAATTTGCTTGGATTCTGCTTTGGACTGGAATCATCTTGACAAGATCACAGACATACCTGTCACTCAGGAAAGAGTTACCTGGCTTTCCAGAATTTGGCTTCACACTTCTCAGGTTCTTAGCAGACCTCTTTCCACGGGGAGGTGTTTCACACGGCTTCCTGAAGCCTGAGCGCAGCACCATTGCAGAATCACTCCAGAAATCCTGGCAGCGTGGCTTCCCTCTCTTTTCCATTCTTAAAGCAGGAGTTAGAATTGGTTACAGTATTTCGTGTTTCGGTCAATAAATTAGTTTGCAGAGAGTATGATTTTGATTAATTGCAGTTAAAGGATAAAAATCAACAAGTGTTTGACTGCTTGCATGACTCAAGTCATGACCCATGACTTTTTCAAGGCAAACACGGTGTGTTTCCAGTGGTAGTCAGTTATCTACTTCTACTTCCACCAATATGAAGGTTATAATATATTTAAAAATATATTTCCCCCAAGACAAAATATAAACAATTTATGTGACTTCAAATTAGTTTATATACTCTTTCAATCATAGGAAGCTAGCAACATTTTGGTAGCTGGTTGAAAAATTTTATTCTTTTGTCCTTCAGAGTACAGTCTAAAATAATGTTCAATATATTAATAAAAGACTGAAAATCATGCTAACTTCAACACAGCACAGTCCGACTTTCAGTAAAGACATGCAGCCATATTGCAATTTTAAATCAAGGATTGATTTAAAAAAAAAAACAAAAAAACCAACCCACCTTTTCCTGTAACTCTTTAAGCTGCTGAAATCAGACATATTTGAGCACCTGCGTGGCCAATTGCAGCAAGATCAACCTCAAAACACAGCAACTTTGAAAATTTTTCCTGCTACATAGATCATATAAATTCATTTATATTAAGGCAGCAAAGAAAATTTGTTACATAGCTTCTCTCGACCCATTAGTGATCTCATTTGTTCTTAACCACTGTTCCGTCTTCCACTTGACTCCCCCCCAACATCTGATCATAAAATTAAATCAAGTTCAGCACAAGAAATATATGGATATATATATCATATATATATCATACATATATGGATATATATATATATATATATATATATAACATGATATATGATTTTGGAGTTCATTCATGTGGTGGTACAATCCAATTATTATCCTCTACTATAACGGTACATTCATAACAAGTTATGTCTAAGACCACTGAAGATCAGAACTATTTTTGTTGAGTGTATTGGGTTGCAGCTGACAGTCCTGCTTCCAAAGAAGAGAAGAAACTGCAAGTTTATTCCAATTTACCAATGCATTAAAAAGAACCTTTGTCATGCTATGGCTAATAAATAACGAGATTATTTCAAATCAGACTAACTGTATAAAATATATACTGCAGGTGAAATACGGGAATATATAAAAATAGACATAAATTAAACTAAGGAAGAGATTTCAGAGGAAAGCTTTAGTCGGATGAAAAAATATCCCTATTTTTTAGAATCTAAACAATCAGTCCAGTAAAATAATTTTAAACTGAAGTGCACTTAAAACCCTGCTGTAATCTTCCACTCTTGCTTACCTTATTTTGCCTGCTATTGTTAGGGTACTTCTATGAAGCAGAATGCAAGAAGCTGCTCTGTTACAGCCCATTTATTGTCGGAGCACATGGCAGGAAGCCAAACCTCCAAGTAGAAGAAAAGTCTGACACAAACGTAATCTATCATATTTTGACATTCATTTATTTATATCAATATTCTCATGGCTCTAAATATTGCTGGAATTCCAGGAACATTGGAAATAGTAAGAATAAACATTTAAATATCTTTAATATGCCCCAGAAACTGCCTTCCCTGGAGCTGCATGCAAATTTTCAGCCAGTAGGTCTGCATAATGCCTGAATATACTCCTAAATACTATTCTAGTGCTTTATGTCGCTGGTGTCATTCTTGCTATCTGACATTCCTTCCACAGCTGGTTCAAGGGCAGATTCTGGGTGTATGGTAATATTAAAAAAGTGGAGTGTAGTCTCCACTACAGGCAGTTTGAGCCAAGTCAACTGCTTAAACATTTACCCAGCTATTAAAAGGGCTTTTCAGGTGTTGCAACAGCAATAGTTAGCAATAGACTAATAGCAATATTCTGCTTGTGGCATGACTAAACTTGTTTAAAGTGGATGTATCCAGATAATGGTCTTTACTGTACAAGAACTAACTCTTTTATCATTATATTTGTCATGTTCAATTGGCTTTGTCTAAATCCCTACCTACATGCATTCCTGGCCTTCCACTCACCTGTTGGCACTCTCTATGTATACACACTGAATTTGTTTTGATAAGAGAGCCTTGCATTTTTTAAGGAGGGAGTCACACTTTTACACCTTACTGAAAGAAGGAAGTTCCTCTCTAAACAATTGCTTTTTTTTTTTTTTTTTTTTTTTGCCAATTTTCTTAAAAATTAAGGAGCAGCTGATTTTTTCTAGAATTTTCAGGTAAATTCTATATTTTACCTGTGTTTAGTTTAGAAAAAGGGAGTTGGACATTGGCAGTACACCTGGTCACTATGTTAAAATATATATTTAATTACAAAGTAATGTGAAACTTCAAAAGTTGCTGGGTGTTACACAAGCAGACTGAAAAATATGGGAAGGACCCCAAATGCTTTGACCTAAGACTGTCATTTCAGTATAGGACAAGATATGCAGCAGAGGCTGGAACAAAACTGAAATATAGCTAATGGCCTGTATCAGAAAAAAGATCAGATATAAAAAATGAGTTTGAATTCTGACTCTAGCGTCAGTGCCAGATTAACACTGAGGAAAAGTCTGATCGCAAATACTGGTATTCTAAAGAAAGCCTTTTCAGTGGAAAAAGAACAAAAAACATTTTCAGTGGAAGTGGTGGAAAACATTAAAAGTGATGTAAAAGATAGGAATTTCAGATACTGGAGATGTCAGGCCAAAAGTACTTGCTCTAGTTTTGAATATAGAATTTCTAGTCTAAAATGTAGTGACTTGTTAGTTGGGAATAGAGATAATTTTTTAATTATACCAGAACTTATATTAATATTCATATGAGAAGTTCCTCTTGTTCTTCACATTGAAGTCTTTCTCCCTCATAGGCATAAACATACAAAACTAAATATATTTAGCAGTTTACAGAGAACAAAACTGACATGGCAATTTATCAATACATTTTTTTTCTTGGAAACTGTAGGGTTGTTTAATATTCTAAGAACATTTTAACATAAGCATGTAACAGTCAACTTTATCTTACTTCACATCCTGTTTACGTGGCACGCAAAAGACATATATAGGACTAAGCTGAGTCTACTGTAGCCTATCTATTGTTCCCAGTACTTCCCACCTGTCATTAAATAATTCTGTACAGTGGAGTTTTCTCATACTCAAAACAGTAGGCACTTATTTAAATGTACATGTTTTTCTGTGTACAACAGAAGACTAATGATTTAGAAATGCTCAATGCTTCTATCTACCACTTTTTGAGAAACCTGTTCTTAAAAACACATACACAAAAGTGAAGAACAGTGCTTTACAAATGGAAGCTATTTTTTCTTCACTGCAATTTTACCAATTTTTAAACATTTCTCAGAGTCTGAAGTTCTTACACCAAATGTTACTGCAGCTGTTTTTTACTGACTGTGAGTTGCATAATTTTTTCTTGTTGCCAGGAATAACAGAAAGATCATGTCTGCTGAAGCTGAGATTACAAAAGGTATGCTCTCTTCACTCATTAGGGGACACGCAGGTCTACAAAGCAGGTTCAGCAAAAGTGGCCCATAGCAACGTGCTGCTATACCCGGTGGCATTATGAGCCCTGTGCTTTCACTGCACACAGAGGAAATGCTGGAGGCTGTCAGGATATTTCCTTGGAATACAATAGCTCCTCTTTATTACAAGAAAAACAGAGTCACATTAACTTTGGCTTTAGCCCTTCAATTCCAAAGAGGCACAGGGCTGACTTCAAAAGAGAGTGGGAGACTAACAATATAAAGGGATATTCCAGAAGTTTCCAGTTTCATATTAAAATTACACAAAGTGAGGTTATGATGCATCTTTAAAGGAGATCAGTTCTTATATTTTTCTTCATCTTCATTCAATGAGGATTTTCAATGAGGCCCAGTGAAATTAAATGCTTGGTATGGAAGGACTCAGTTAAAGAACTTTTAAACAAACTGTATGTAAACAAGACCTTCAGGCTGCATGGAGTGCACCCGTAAGTGCTGAGGGTGATCATCAATGTCATTGCAATGTCACAGCAACTGGAATAGGTTCCTGAGGGTTGGAACCTATCTTCTATCCTCAAAGCACGATGGGAAGAAGGGTCGTGGGAAGCACTGAGAAGTTGGAGTCACTTTGACCCCAGAGAGGATGGAATGAACACTGGAAACCGCTTCTACACAGCGTGAAGGCCAAGAGGTCATTTGGAGCAGTCAGCATGGATACATGAGGGCTGAGTCATGCCTGGCTGACCTGAGAGTGTTCTGTAGTGAAATGACTAGCATGTTGAATCAGAGGAAAGCAGTGGCTGCTGTTTATCTTGACTTTAGTAAGATTTTCAACAGTCTTCCATTACATACCTCCAGACAAACTGATAAAACATGGGCTAGATAGACAGGTAGACAGTCAGGTTAGTTTAAAACTGGTGCCAGGCTCAGATAACTGTAATCAGTGGCTTAAATTTCACCTTGGAGGCCAGTCATTTATGGTGTACCCTAAGGTGGATAGAGGGGCTAGAACCATTTGACATCTTTATTAATAATCTAGATGATGGGGCAGAGCTCTCTGTCAGGAAGTTTGCCAACAACTCAGATTTGGGAGGAGTGGTCGAAATACTGGATGGATATTCCAGATGCGTGGGGACCTTGACAAGCTGAAGAAATGGGCTGACAGGCACTTCATGAAGTTCAACACAGGGAATGCAAAGTGCTGCAGCTGGAGAGGAATGACACCCCATACCAACACAGTCTTTGGGGATGATTGCTGAAAAGCAGCTTTGCAGAACTGGAACATGTTGTCTGGACAGGTTGCAGAGCCTCCATCCTTAAAGATACTCAAAACCCAACTAATGAAGGCCCTGAGCAAGCTCTTCTAGTTGTCCCTGCTTTGAGCATGGAGGTTACCGAACTCCAGAGGTGTGTTTGAACCTCAGCTTGCCTGTGATTTCACTAGTTTTGTGAAATAATAATAATAATAATAATGATTGTGGGTTTTTTTTTTTAATGTAGTCAGAACAGATGTGCAGAAGAGATATGGTTAGATGGGACTGAAGAAGACTTAAATTATAACCAGATTTTACTGATGCATTCCTACAACTTTTGTAGAATCACTCTAGGACAAGCATGAGTATTTGTAGCTATCCAGAAATACAGAATGTCCATTTAATTTATACTTTTGAAGTACTGCCCAGTGTTTCCACTATTCTTCATTGACTGGCTATTATAGTAGAATACAAGTGCTGTCTTGTATATGTGCACTCTGTGTAAGATGACTAAGCACTGCCACAGCTTTTGTTTGACTCTAGACATGGTGAAATATAAAGCATACTGCAGAATTGTTGATATTGTGAACATACTGTCACAGTTTTAGCCAGTAACTCAGTGAGAGATGCTGTTATTCCCCCACTCCCCTCCCAGGGGACTATAAAAAGGGGAATAAGGCAAGACATTTTGAGGTTTGAGACAATTTGCCTCTTTTCTAATTGGTGGGTTCAAGACATTCTACTTTTATCTTGTTCAGAAATTACCAAAGTTCACAGCCAGCCTGTATCATTCACAGCTAGCAGGTAGCAGGTTTGTGGTTTAGAGCCTGTAAGATCCCGTGCATGTATTCATCACCACCTCAACACGCAGCCATCATTTGCCACCTTCTAGCATTAACAGCTTAAGTTATTTTTTCATCTATGACACCAGCAAGGGCATAAATAGATGAACAAGTCACAGGGCTGAGCTGTGGCACTCTTGCCTTAGTGTTAGTGGAAAGTAGGGGAGGGAACCAGGGAAAGTTGGACAAGAGGATGACCATGAGCCACCAATGTGCCTTTGTGGCCAAGAAGGCCAATGGCATCCTGGGGTGCATCAAGAAAAATGTGGCAAGCAGGTCCATGGAGGTCACCCTCCCCCTCTATTCTGCCCTGGTGAGGCTACATCTGGAATACTATGTCCAGTTCTGGACTCACCAGTTCAAGGGCAGGGAAACACTGGAGAGGGTACAGCAAAGGGCTACAAAGATGCTTAGAGGGCAAGGACATCTCTCTTATGAAGAAAGCCTGAGGGACCTGTGTCTATTTTTAGTCTGGAGCAAACTGAGGGGGGATCTTATAAACACTAACAAATAATTAAAGGGTGGGCATCTGTGACAGGACATAAGGCAATGGGCACAAATTTGAACACAGAAAGTCCCATCTAAACATGAGGAGGAACTTCTTTAATTTGAGGGTTGCAGAGCACTGGAACAGGCTGTCCAGAGAGATTGTGGGCTTTCCATAGTATATTGAGTGGATGAATGTAACATATGTGATATGTTACATATTTTTTTCTGGTACGTGGAGCATAACCTATAGTTGGTGGTGGAATATTCTTTTTGATCCCCCTTTACTGATCTAGAAGCAAACAGACAGCATCATTTCAGGACTTCACTGAAAGAAACAGATAATTTCACTCTTTTTTTCCTAAACAGTTTCTGTAGTGCTGCTGCAGAGGTCATGCTTCTTTCTTCATTCCATTCCCTGAAGCAGGAAGATTCTGACTTGTTAGGACACAACCTCCTGGTGTCCTAATACCCACATTACAATACTGCCAATTCTTTGAGAGTGTTGGAACAGCCATATCTTCCTGTACAAAAATCCCGTAGTCTTCCTGAAAAGGTTAGGGAAGACAACAACTTGAGTTAGAATGTCTTTGTATTTAGGAGGTCTAGAGCAGTTTTTGTAAATATATTTTACATATTTTCTGAGAATTATGCACAATTCTGTGAGAATGGACATGTGATTGGTTGTTAAATTTACACAATAGCCCTAAACAACAGAGGGAGCTAAAACTTTGGGGTATTTTGCCTAGCAATTCAGGTTACTCTGTATAATATTTGTTGCCACTAGCTGTTCCTTTGTGGTCTAAAAATACCAATTTCTGTTTGAGAGCAATTGTTAAAAACAAAGTATCAGGTTAGGGCACACTATGAAATTTATTCTCAAATCGAGTTTAAGGAAGAGACTAAATATTTATTTTGTCAGCTGGTGTCTGTAGAAATTGTGGTTGCTTTCACTCTCAGACTAAAATACTCTCTTTACTTTAGATCCCTCAATTTGTCCTCCGTGACCTACTAAGGCTCTCTTTCCCAACAATCATACCAGAGACAGAGAATACTGGTCACGTTTGATAGCTGTCTCTATTCCCTTACAGGATGTCTCTGTCCTTTGTGAACTCTCTATGGAGGATTGTATCCCACATTTCCCCCTCACAGTATACTTTTATTCTCTTTTCATTTGTACTTTTCCCTCACCTTCTCAGACACTGAGGTGGTGACTCAGTGACAGACACTCAGACAATACTTGCAAAATTTCTTGCCCTCTTGGTGATAACACAAAGGCAGATGGGCTCATAGAGAGTAACATTTTGTCTTTGAGAAGATTGTGCAGATCCACATCACCAATTATTTTTATGATTAGATGTAAATTTACGTCATGCTGTTTTACAGTAACTGTATATCAAACTAAGATGTATGGAGAGAAATTAGAGTAAGCCACACAGAAGTGTTGAATTTATCAACTCTATTTATTCTGAACAATATATTTCCTGATATGTGTATGATAGGTCCTAGTGTTAATACTGAATGTGGTAAAAACCTCCTTTTTATCACTGTTACATGTTTTCTAAAGTTTGTTTGCTTTTGCTCCAGCAGTTATATTTTGGTTACATCGAAATCGAATACTACCTCTAACTTAAACCAGGAATCGAATAAGGGTTTTATTCAACAGTGCACTCATGTGGCAATACTTGGGAAGTACATAGCATATTGCAGGACTAGTTAAATGCATTTTCATTAGAGAAGACATAACAATGCATAAGTGTTGCAGGCAGACAGTGATCTGTTCTTCAGTGTAATTTACTCCAGGTATTTTTAATTTATTTTTCTTTTATCCTGCTTTCATTAAGCACTTAGAAAAAAATATCCTCTTTGAGGTATTTTCAATATACACATCTTCCAATAAAGAATATTATCTTGCTTCTTATATATGTGACCCCATTCTTCACTATAAATTTAATTCCAGAGAGTAATATGGATATCTGTATTTCTTTCATCACAACAGACTAAAAGATCTGTTCTCTAAGAAAGACCTGAATACAGCTGAGATGTCCTGATTTCAGTTGGGATGGAGATAATTTTCCTCTTAGTAGCTAGACTAACACTGTGTTTTTTATTTATTAGGGGATTTGGTGTAAGAAGACTGTTCCTCAATGTACTGATGTTTTAAATTTTGCTAAGAAATCAAGGATGTTTCAATTCCCCATGCTTTGCTGGTGCTCAGGTGCACAAGAAGCTGGTAGGGAGCACAGCTGATCCAAACCGACCAAAGGGATACTTCATACCATATGATGCCTTGTTTGGTAACAAAAGCTAGGGAAAGAAGAAGAAAAGGGGGATACATCTGGAATGATGGTGTTTGCCTTTGTAAATGTTACACGTGGTGGAGCTTGACCTTCCTGGAGACACCCGAACACCTGTCTGCCAAGGGGAGGTAGTGAATTAATTCCTTGTTTTGCTTTGCTTGCATGCATGGCTTTTGCTTTACCTATTGAGCTGTAATTATCTTAACCTATGAGTTCTCTCACTTTCACTTTTCCAGTTCTCTCCCCATGCCCCCAGGGGGGAATGAGCAAGCTGCTGCCTGAGGCTTAGTTGCTGTCTGGGATTAAACTCTGACAGATATTATCACACCACCATCTATGGGCATGACATTGTGTGGCTGCTCAGTTACTAGTTTATTAATTCTATGCAGAATTCTGACTACTCAGAATTCTGCTCATAGTCTCAAGGCAAGGCCAGACGTATAGCAAGAAGTAAGAACTTTTTTAAAGCTACCTGGTACTGATGAAGGAAGTATAAATGAGCTTCCAGGCAAAGAGCCCTTCTTAAAAAACAAAACAAAACAAACAAAACGGAACAACCCAAAAAATAAACAAACCAAAACGAACCAAACAACAAAAAAATAAAAAACAAAAACAAAAAAAACCAAAAAAAGGAAAGAAACCCCAACAAAGACTCAAAACCACAAAAAAGACAAAAAAAGTGAAGCTGAAAGCTTAAACATACATTGAAAACAACAGCTCTTATTTACTTAGATAAGCAGAATATAATATAACTATCCATATTATCTCAACCCAGACTTACAGAGGAGTCCTACAAAACACTTTCAAAGGAGCACAAAGAATTAAACTAAAATTCTAAATTTGTGGAATACAAACCATCATGAGTACCATTTCTTTCTCTTTTTTTTCTTTTTCCTTTTTTTTTTTTCCTTTTTTTCTTTTTCTTTTTCCCCCTTAGGGAGCCAGCCATTGCAAAGACATCATCATAGCCACCTGTACACTGAAAGCTTTTAAGCAGCGGGGGAGATGGTAACTGTTTAGCTAGCACAAATCAAATCAGCTTTGCTCTTTCCATTTCTAGTCCTTGTGAAGCTGTATTTCAGGGAAAATGAGGCCCTTTGTAGCACAAGTCCCAGATTTTGGGTAATCAGAAACAGGTGTAGATCAGTATAAATGTAAGTGTCAGGGAGCAGGTAAGCCAGGAGCAGAGACGCAGCAAGGTCTGCAGGGCAGAGCTCTCACTTACAAAAGCTGCTGTACCACAGTACACAAGCAATAAAAGGACTTGTAATTCCCTGCCTTCTCCAATGGCAGGTGTTTGGCCCAAGGGAAACAGGTGGTCTGCAATGTCTTGCTAATCTTTCTTTCACTCTGCCATTTGTGAAGATCGATGGATTTCACAGAATCAGAGAATTGGATGGGTTGGAAGGGACCTCAGAGATCATCAAGTCCAACCCTTGATCCACTACCACTGCAGTTACCAGACCATGGCACTGAGTGCCACATCCAGTCTCTTTTTAAATATCTCCAGGGACGGAGAATCCACCACTTCCCGGGGCATCCCATTCCAATGTCTGATCACCCTCTCCATAAAGAAATTCTTTCTAATGTCCAACCTAAACCTCCCCCGGCACAACTTGAGACCGTGCCCTCTTGTCTTGCTGAGAGTTGCCTGGGAAAAGAGACCAACCCCCGCTTGGCTCCAACCTCCTTTCAGGGAGTTGTAGAGAGTGATGAGGTCTCCTCTGAGCCTCCTCTTCTCCAGGCTGAACAGCCCCAGCTCCCTCAGCCTCTCCTCATAGGATCTGTGCTCGAGTCCCTTCACCAGCCCAGTTGCCCTCCTTTGGACCTGCTCCAGGACCTCGATATCCTTCCTAAACTGAGGGGCCCAGAACTGGACACAGGACTCGAGGTGTGGCCTCACCAGGGCTGAGCACAGGGGCAGAATCACTTCCTTGGACCTGCTGGCCACGCTGTTCCTGATAATTCTTGTTCCTGATATTCCTGTTTCTTGCAAGGTGTCTGCTTGGCAAGTCCAAGAGCAAGGGGTTGGAATACAGCAGAACATCCACAGTCCTGAGGAAATAAAAGCCTTATTTTGAAGATTACTGGAGACCTCAATCTTCTTTAATACCAGGTAGGCCTGATCTCAAGACTTGTGAAGAATGATATCTCTGTATATCTCAGACCAAGGACTGAAAAAAAAGGAGGCAAGTCACTTCTCAAGTGTTCTGTAGGAAGAGGCCCAAGAGTACCATCTGGACTTACTTTCCCATCTGATCAATCAAGCAATACCAAGAAACAACTGACGGTGGCCAAACACCCAAAAGCTACAAAGCAGCTAAAAAAGGAGCCAGCCTACTATATTTGTATGTAATTTATACTAGAACCTGACTCTGTAACTTTGCTGGCTTTCCATTATCTTCAGTCACACTTTTTCTACATCTGATTTAATTTCCACTGACATTGCAGGAAGCCCTCCAACACTTCTGTCCCCCTGATACCTTCAGCTTGAAGTGGGAATCAGACAAGCTGAACAGTCTTCCTGAGATGGTATCAAAGAAAACACAAGACAGCATTCTGTCTGGTTTGCACCAGGACGTGCTGGTTCATTGTGGTTTAGGTAGAAAGATCATTCAGATTGCAAACTTCAAATGTACTGTACTAGGGTTAAAACCATGAACAAATAGAGTACAGCATTTCAGATGCTGTGAACTGTGAACAGTGCAGCATCAAATGGGTGTCTGACTGGGGCACTCTGTCTGTCAAAGGGCTACCCCACTGCGGTCATTTAAGATATTAGAGAATTTTCTTACTAAAAAACACTTGAAACAGAAAGCATTTCCACTTGATAACCTCTTGCTGCACTTCCAGAAAGAGGCAATGTCACAGAGATGGTGACAGTACAATGTGGGAGCTGCCTGCCAGATGCCTGAGCTTATCCTGTGGCCATATGATGTGCATGGCAGGTCAGAGGTTGGAGCATGATGCTGCTGGTGACTACAGTTGGTTAATTGCTGCATGGATCACGAGGATCTCAATGCAGAGTGGTCCTGCAGGCTGGATCCTCTCCCTCCAAATTGCAGGAAGCTGGAGGCTGAGGTGTCTGACCTCATTTATTTGGAGTCAGCAATTCAAGGAGGTTTTGGAGCTTAAAATCACACAGCTGTAACATGATCACGAGAGCTGGCAGGACCTTGGGTATTCACCTTTGTACATAGGCTGTACCAGAGCTTTGTAGACCAGGATTGAACAACATGGTAGAGGCTTTTGCTAGCCTTGTGGATCTAAACTTCTGCCCTCTAGGCACAGCAAGCAGGAGATGCACACCACGGTGTGCAGGGGTACCGTGCTTGTGGCCTCTGCTCAAGCTCCTAGCACAAAAACAACTCAACCAAAATATTTATGAAAGCTGGCTGTGACCAATTGGGGAGGAAGGGGACCACAATTTCCTGGTGTCCTTCTCATAATAAAGTGTAATAACAACAGGGGACTGGTTCTACATTTCTTTATGTGGCACACTCTGATTCATTCCCAGCAAGAGTGTCATGAGCAAGTTTTCTGGAGTGATCTCTGCCAAAAAGTTACCTTGCAGAACGAACAGGAATGCTTCTGCACAGGCTCGATCAAAGGAAACTCGGTCATTTCCTCACTGACAGTCGCTTCTCTCTCTTAGCAAGGCACTCTAAGCTTTTCCAACAGATATTTAGAATCATAGAATCATAGAATTGGCTGGGTTGGAAGGGACCTCAGAGATCATCAAGTCCAACCCTTGACCCACCGCTGCGGTTGCTAGACCATGGCACTGAGTGCCACATCCAGTCTCTTTTTAAAGATCTCCAGGGATGGAGAGTCCACCACTTCACTGGGCAGCCCATTCCAATGCTTGATCACCCTCTCAGTAAAGAAATTCTTTCTAATATCTAACCTGAACTTCCCCTGCCACAACTTAAGACCATGCCCTCTTGTCTTGTTGAAAGTCGTCTGGGAAAAGAGACCAACCCCCCCCGGCTACACCCTCCTTTCAGGGAGTTGTAGAGTGATGAGGTCTCCCCTGAGCCTCCTCTTCTCCAGGCTGAACAGCCCCAGCTCTCTCAGCCTCTCCTCATAGGATCTTTGCTGGAGTCCCTTCACCAGCCTGGTTGCCTCCTTTGGACCTGCTCCAGGACCTCGATCTCCTTCCTGAACTGAGGGGCCCAGAACTGGACACAGGACTCGAGGTGTGGCCTCACCAGGGCTGAGTACAGGGGCAGAATCCCTTCCCTGGACCTGCTGGCCACGCTGTTCCTGATACAGGCCAGGATGCCATTGGCCTTCTTGGCCACCTGGGCACACTGCTGGCTCATGTTCAGCTTCCTGTCAATCCAGACTCCCAGGTCCCTTTCTGCCTGGCTGCTCTCAGCCACTCTGTGCCCAGCCTGGAGCTCCCCATGGGGTTGTTGTGGCCAAACATGGCCAAACTCTTATGTCGAAGAGGGTAAGCTCAGAACTGCCCACACAGTGAACCTGTCACCCAGGTGCTTCACGGTGGAGTCACGGGGATTCCTCAGCACATCGTGCTCAGGGTGAGCAGCACTGGAGAGTGCTGAGGGGACAAACGTGGAAAACCTGAAGTCCCCGGGTGCGGCTCAACGGGGTTTCTGGTAGCTTTGGCTCACAAAACACCAGCTCTTCGAGTAAATGCTTCAATAGACATAACTCGACGCCTTTGCAAACTTGGTCACGTCTTTAATGACGCACCTTTAACGCCGCTAGGGAAATCCCTTATGTTGGCTCCGTCCGTGCTTTGGTGCGGCTGGTGGGAGTTATTGCCCACCGGTACTGACAACCGTTCCACACCACAACCCCCGGACCACCGTGCCGGGGCCCCTGCGCCCGACGAACCCCTCCCGTCCCGCCCGCCTCTCCGCCCCCGCCCCCGCCCCCACCCCCGCCCCCGCCCCCACCCCCGCCCCCGCCCCCGCCCCCGCCCCCGCCCCCGCCCCCGCCCCCGCCCCCGCCCCCGCCCCCGCCCCCGCCCCCGCCCCCGCCCCCGCCCCCGCCCCCGCCCCCGCCCCCGCCCCCGCCGGAGGTGTCCGCCTCCTTCCGCCCTGCGCCTGCAGAGCCGGGCGCCTTTTGATGACGCCACCTCACCCGGCGTCCAGAACAGCCACAGCGCCGCCGCCGCCGCCGCTGCCCCGGGGCCGGGCGCGTGCGCGGTAGGTGAGGCTCCGCGTCCCTTTCTCTCCCCGCGCTCCGGGGCCGCCGGGGGGGCCGCGCTCCTTCCCAAACCCCCAGACCCTAAACTGGCGCCACTGCCCCACGCCGGGACCGGCCCCGCTGCGCTGCCTGGTGCGGCGAGGCGAGGCAGGGAAGCGCTTCGCCGCGCGGGCGGGGGCTGGCCCGAAGGCGGCCGGCGCTGGGACAGCACTCACCGCCCGCCCGCCCGCCCGTTCGCTCTCTCCACCTCCCTTCAGGAGAGGCTCGCGGAGGGGCAAGCGGAGGCGGAAGAGTCTGTCACGGCGGGGTTAGGCGGGAGGGGAGGGGGGAGGCGAGGCGAGGCCAGCGGGAGGAAGAGGTATGAGCCGCCGGCGGCCGCCGAGAGCGGCCCTTGAGGGCGCGGGAGCCGCCGCTGTCCCCGGGCGGTCCGGTGAGGCCGTACGGAGGAGGCTGCCTCCGGGGAGAGGCGGGCCGAGCACCTCCCCGGCAGCTGCGGCCGCCGCTTCCCCTGCTACCGGCGGCAGGGCTGAGGTCGTCGCGGGGGAGTGTGGCGAGAGGCTGAATGGTGTCTCTGTGCACAGGTGAGCCCGATGTGGATTCGCCGGCGGGGCGAGGGGGAGCGCGGCGGTCCCTAGCTGATGCTGAAGAGCCGGCCTGGGGCTTGCAGCCCCTCTGGAGCCGGGGAGGCCCTGGACACGCGTGGGGTG
The DNA here is from genome assembly GCF_036169615.1 of Heliangelus exortis. Lineage (NCBI taxonomy): Eukaryota > Metazoa > Chordata > Aves > Apodiformes > Trochilidae > Heliangelus > Heliangelus exortis. Next base: position 45,724,733 of record NC_092454.1, read on the forward strand.
GGAGAGATGGACTCGGCAGAGCCGGCGGGCGGAGGCCTTTCGGCGGATCGGCCCGCAGATAAAACCCTTCGGTGCAGAGAGGAAGAGCCGGAGAAGGAGGGAGATGATGCGGGGAGGAAGAGCGGCGGCGACTGCTCCTGGGAGGAGAGCCTGGATCCCGAGCTGCAGCAGGGATACCGCAT